>NW_022196905.1:215258347-215261679 GCF_008632895.1 Mastomys coucha
TAAGTGTGGGTGGCTGGGTGGTGTGGGCAAAGACATGCACAGTGCATTGTGGTGATCAAAAAGTAACTTGTAGTTCTTTCTCTTCTGTAGCTATTTGGAATCCAGGACAGGAATTATCAGGCTTGACAGACAGCAAGTATCTTATTAACCCTAAACCATTTTTTCAAAGTTAGATATTATGATGGGAAACTAGTAGATGCGTGTACTATATTCGTTATGTATTAATTGTATATGTTGTATGTTTGTTATATACATATATTTGTGTGATTAATGTATGAAGTCACATACACTCAAACTTTAGTGTTCATCAAGATACATGAAATAAAAGGGGATAATTAAACTTCTTTTAATTCTACTGTATTGTGGACACTAATTTGAATTAAATATTACTGTTTTAACTTCAAAAACTAAAAAAAATTAGAATATAAAACACGAAAGCTAAGACAATGACATAAGCATTTTTGAAATTCTCTTTTGGGATGGACATGGTCAGCACTCTGTTAATCTCAGCACTTGTGGGTATAGTCAGGTACTCTAGAGTCACAGAACTTATGACATATATACATATACATATATATATGTGTATATATACATATATATATATATGAATGGCTTACAGGCTGCCATTCAACTAATCTAAAAAAATGGCTGGCTGTTAACATGGAGTCTAAGAATCTAGTCTTTGCTTAGTCCTACAAGGATGGGTGGCTCAGCTTGTCTTTTGTATATGCTGGAATCCTGAAGAACTAGGCTCCAATGTCAGTAAGGAATGGATGTGCTAGCAAGTCAAGGCCAAGCAGGCACAGAATAATGAATCCTTCCTTCTTCCGTTGTCCTATAGACTTCAGGCAGAAGCTATGGTTCTGTTTAAATGTGCGCCTTCCTCCCAACCTCAAGATCTCAATTAAAGGTGTATCTTTCTGCCTCAAGATCTGAATTAAAGGTATATATCTTTTTCAAGATCCAATCACAGGTATGTCCTCCATTTCTGGATTATAGTTTATTCCAGATATTGTCAAGTCTACAACCAAGAATAGCCATCACTGTAGGCAAAGTCAGGCAGATCACTATAGGTTAGAGACCAACCTGGTCTACATAGCAAGTACCAGGCCTTTCATGAATAAATAGTAAGATTCGACCCTCTTCCCCCTCCCCATAAATGTACTTTTTAGAACACAAGCATATCACAAAATATGTATGTGCTCCAATTAAAATATTTAGCCATTGAATCCATGAAAATCAACCTTAGAAAACAAATTGTTATTTTTTAAAATTTTTATGGGTATATATTACATGCTAAGCATATTCACCAGCCCCATTACTGTATATCCTTACAATGTCCCCCAATCCCATTTGTCATTGCTACTCTCATTTTCTATAGCAGTTTTAAAGAATGTAGGAACCACAAATACAGAAAGTATATTTGTCTTTGTGAGACTGGGTTAATTCTCTTACTATGATTATCTCCAATTGCATCTATTTTCCTGCAAATGACATAAATTCAGTGCTTTTATGGATGGAAAATTCCAGTGTGTGCGCACACATATGTGTGTGTGTGTGAGAGAGAGAGTGTGTGTATGTGTATGTATGTGTGTGTGTCTGTGTGTGTGTTTCTTATGCATTCTTCTGTTCCTGAGTACCAAGCACCAAGATTAGTTCTATAACTTAGCTATTTTGAACCAAGCTGCAATAGACATTACTCAGCAAATGTCTGTGATGTATTCACTCAGATTGGTACCTTACAGATAGGCAGGCCCAGTGGAATGGCTGAGTAATGTAGAAGATCTAGTTTTAGTTTCGGAGACACCTCCACATTGATTTCCAAAGAGACTAAATGAATAGAATCTTAACAGCAATATACAATATCACCTTCATTCATATCCTAAATAGTATCTGTTGGTTTTTGGTTTTATTTATTGGATATTTTCTTTATTTACATTTCAAATGTTATCCACTTTCCTGGTTTCCCTCCCTCCCGAAATCATCTTATCACATCCTCCTTCCCCCTGCTTCTATGAGGGTGTTCCTCCACCCACCCACACATTCCTACCTCCCCTCGATTCTCCTACACTGGGGCTTCTATCAACACTTCATAGGACCAAGGACCTCTCCTTTCATTGGTGCATGACAAGGCCATCCTCTGCTACATATGCAGCTGGAGCCATGTGTACTCCTTTGTTGATGGCTTAGTCCCTGATAGTTCTGGGGTTTCTGGTTGGTTGATATTGTTATTCTTCCCATTGGGTTGCAAGCCCCTTCAACTCCTTTAGTCCCTTCTCTAACTCCTCTATTGGGGACCCCATGCTTAGTCCAATGGCTGGCTGCTAACATCCACCTCTGTATTTGTAAGGCTATGGCAGGGCCTCTCAAGAGACAGCCATATCAGGCTCCTTTCAGTATGCACTTCCTGGCATTGACAATAGTGCCTGGGTTTGGTAACTGCATATGGGATGAATCCTCAGGTGGGACAGTCTCTGGGTGGCCTTTCCCTTAGTCTCTGCTCTACCCTTTATCTCCATATTTGCTCCTGTGAGTATTTTGTTCTCCTTCTAAGAAGGACCAAATAACCCACACCTTGGTTGGTCTTCCTTCTTATTGAGCTTCATGTGGTCTGTGAATTGTATCCTGTTTTGTTTTTGTTTGTTTGGTTGGTTGGTTGGTTGGTTTTTTTTGGAGCTTTTTGGCTAATATCCACTTATCACTGAGTGTATACCATGTGTTTTCTTTTTTGATTGGGTTACCTCACTCAGGATAATATTTTCTAGTTCTATCCAATTTGGCTAAGAATTTCATGCAATCATCATTTTTAATACCTGATTAATACTCCATTGTGTAAATGTACCATATTTTCTGTATCCATTCCACCATTGAAGGACATCTGGGTTCTTTCGACCTCCTGGCTATTATACATAAGGCTGCTATGAACATAGTGGACCATGTGTCCTTATTACATGTTGGAGTACCTTCTGGGTATATGTCCAGGAGTGGTATAGGTGGGTCTTAGGTAATACTATATCCAATTTTCTGAGGAACTGGCAAACTGATTTCCAGAGTGGTTGTACCAGCTTGCAGTCCCACCAGCAGTGGAGGAGTGTTCCTCTTTCTCCACAACCTCACCAGCATCTGCTGTCACCTGGGTTTTTGATTTTAGTCATTCTGACTGGTGCGAGGTGGAATCTCAGAGTTGTTTTGATTTGCATTTCTCTGATGACTAAGGATGTTGAATGTTTCTTTATGTGCTTCTCTACCATACAATATTCCTCCATTGAGAATTCTTTGTTTAGCTCTGTACCCCATTTTTAATAGGGTTATTTGGCTCTCTGGAGTCTAAC
>NW_022196905.1:215261723-215266138 GCF_008632895.1 Mastomys coucha
GTTCTTTGTATATATTGGATATTAGCCTTCTATCAGATGTAGGATTGGTAAAGATCTTTTCCCAATCTCTTGGTTGCCCTTTTGTCTCATTGACAGTGTCCTTTGCCCTACAGATGCTTTGCAATTTTATGAGGTCCCATTTGTCAATTTTTTTTTTTTTTTTTGGTTTTTCGAGACAGGGTTTCTCTGTATAGCCCTGGCTGTCCTGGAGCTCACTCTGTAGACCAGGCTGGCCTCGAACTCAGAAATCTGCCTGCCTCTGCCTCCCAAGTGCTGGGATTAAAGGCATGTGCCACCACCGCCCGGCCATTTGTCAATTCTTGATCTAACAGAACAAGCCATTGGTGTTCTTGCCACAGGCCAGCCAGTGTGGGCCTCCTTCAACCCGTGGGGAAACAGGGTCCAGGTGAGGTCAGCAAAGCATTGGAGAAGAAAAAATAACAAACATAACACAAGGAAGTACAGGATCTGAATGTATTTCTCAAAAATGGCATCAGACTTTTACAGTCATTACAAAAGAGAAATGAAAAATCTGGCAGCTCAGTAGTCAGGGTACATCTGAGGCCACCTGAAACACATTGAGTCTAAAGCAGCCACCTCTTTTAGACAGGCACGGCACCCCCCAGCTTGGGTGCTTTGGGCCCTGGGGGCTGTGGACTGCATGAGGCTCGAATCTCAAATCTCGAACCTTTCTGCTGCACAGTGTCTCTCTCTCACACACACATTTGTCTCAAAATTCTGCCCATCCTTAGTAAAAAGCCCACTATGCTAATCTTCTGGACTAGCAAAGGCATGTCTCTGGGGGTCTCCTTCTTTCTAATTCCTAGGAGTGGCTCAGCTGCCATCCTAGTAGAATCCATGAGGATTCTATTTGCCCTTACCCTGGGATAAACAGCTCCCATTCTGTAAACTTCAATGCCCTACCCCCTTCACTCTCTCCCTAACAATTCCAGAGGCTATTAGTCTGGATGGGTAACATTTTTTGCGAAATTCCAAGCCAGGGTTTGGCTAAGATGTTGGAACATTGGTAAAGGTCAGAGAGCAATGTCCAATTTTGTTTAGCTATAGTAAATCACATCTTGGTGGGCACCTAGCACATGAGTTCACAAGGCTATATCTGGGCTACCTCTGAGTTAGGGGATGACAAAAGGTCCCCAGGAAGCTGACTTCTTTTGAAGCTTTTCGCCTCAGATCCATGATCAAACTTTTGGGCCTGATCATGCAGATTTCACTGATGTGGGCGTGGCATGTTCTGTTCAGTAATTTTTTTCCTCTGTGCCCATATGTTCAAGGCTCTTCCCCACTTTCTCCTCTATAAGTTTCAGTGTATCTGGTTTTATATGGAGGCCCTTGATCCACTTGGACATGAGCTTTGTATAAGGAGATAAGAATGTGTCCATTTGCATTCTTCTACATGCTGACCTCCAGTGAAACCAGCACCATTTATTAAAAATGCTATCTTTTTTTCCACAGGATGGTTTTATCTCCTTTGTCAAAGATCAATTGATGATATGTGTGTGGGTTCACTTCTGGGTCTTCAATTCTATTCCATTGATCTAACTGCTTGTCTCTGTACCGATAACATGCAGTTTTTATCACTACTGCTCTGTAATACAGTTTGAGGACAGGGATGGTGATTTTCCCCAGAAGTTCTTTTATTACTGAGAATACTTTTAAATATCCTTGTTTTTTGGTTTTTTTTTTTTATTTTAAATGAATTTGCAAACTGCTCTTTCTAACTCTGAAAAATTGAGTTGGAATTTTGATGGGGATTGCATTGAATCTGTAGATTTGCTTTCTTTAAGATGGCCATTTTTAGTATATTCATCCTGCCAATCCACGAGCATGGGAGATCTTTCCATCTTCTGAGATCTTCTTTGATTTCTTTCTTCAGAGACTTGAAATTCTTATTGTATCAATCTTTCACTTGCTTGGTTAGAGTTACACCAAGTTATGTAATATTATTTGTGGCTATTGTGAAGGTGTCATTTCCCTAATTTCTTTCTCAGTCTGTTTTTCCTTTGAGTAGAGGAAGGCTACTGATTTGTTTGAGTTAATTTTATATCCAGTCACTTTGTTGAAGTTGTTTATCAGGTTTAGGAGTTCTCTGCTGGAATTTCTGGGGTCACTTATGTATACAATCATATCATCTACAAATAGTGACATTTTGACTTCTTCCTTTCCAATTTGTATACCGTTGACCTCCTTTTGTTGTCCAATTGCTGTAGCTAGAACTTCAAGTACTATGTTGAATAAATAGTAAGAGAGTGGGCAGCATTGTCTAGTCCCTGATTTTAATGGGATTGCTTCAAGTTTTTCTCCATTCAGTTTGATGTTGGCTACTGTTTTGCTGTATATTGCTTTTACTATGTTTAGGTATGGGCCTTGAATTCCTGATCTTTCCAAGGCTTTTAACATGCAGGGATGCTAAATTTTGTCAAATGCTTTTTCAGCATCTAATGAAATGATCATGTGTTTTTTTTTCCTTTGAGTTTGCTTATATAGTGGATTACATTGATGGATATCTATATATTGAACCATCTCTGCATCCCTTGGATGAAGCCTACTTGATCATGATGGATGACCATTTTGATGTGTTCTTGGATTCAATTGATAAGAAATTTATTGAGTATTTTTGCATTAATGTTCAAAAGGAGATTGGTCTGAAGTTCTCTTTCTTTATTTGGTCTTTGTGTAAACCACACAAAGGTATAAGCATAATTGTGGCTTCATAGAATGAATTGAGTAGTATACCTTCTGTTTCTATTTTGTGGAATAGTTTGAAGAATATTGGTATTAGGTCTTCTTTAAATGTCTGACAGAATTATCCACTGAACCCATCTGGTCCTGGGCTTTTTTTGGTTGGGAGACTACTTATGACTGTTTCTATTTTATTAGCAGATATGGGACGGTTTAGATGATTTACCTGACCCTGCTTTAATTTTGGTACCTTGTATGTGTCTAGAAAATTGTCCATTTCATCCACATTTTCCAATTTAGTTGAGTATAAACTTTTATAGTAGTATTTGATGATTTTTGAATCTCCACAGTTTCTGTTATGTCTCCCTTTTCATTTCTGATTTTGTTTTTATTTGAGTTGTGTGTGTGGGAGTTCGAAACAGGGTTTCTTTGTATAGCCCTGGCTGTCCTGGAACTCACTCTGTAAACCAGGCTGGCCTCGAACTCAGAAATCCATCTGTCTTTGCCTCCCAAGTGCTGGGATTAAAGGCGTGGGCTACCTGTGCCCTCTGATTAGTCTGGCTAAGGGTTTATCTATCTTGTTGATTTTCTCAAAGAACCAGCTCCTGGTCTGGTTGATTCTTTGGATAGTTCTTTTTGTTTCTACTTGGTTGATTTCAGTTGTGAGTTTGGTTATTTCCTGCTGTCTACTCCTCTTGGGTGTATTTGCTTCTTTTTGTTCTAGAGCTTTCAGGTATGCTGTCAAGTTGCTAGTTTAAGCTCACTCCAGTTTCTTTTTGGAGTCACTTAGAGCTATGAGTTTCCCTCTTACTACTGCTTTCATTGTGTCCCATAAGTTTTGGTATAATGTGTCTTCATTTTCATTAAATTCTAAAAAGTCTTTAATTTCTTTCTTTGTTTCTTCGTTGACCAAGTTATCATTGGGTAGAGCATTGTTCAGTTTCCATGTGTATGTGTTTTCCATTGTTTTTGTTGATATTTAAGACCAGCCTTAGTCCATGGTGATCTGGTATGGTACATGAGATTATTTCAATCTTCTTATATTTATTGAGGCTTGTTTTGTGGCCAATTATATGGTCAGTTTTGCAAAAGGTACCATGAGGTGCTGAAAAGAAAGTACATTCTTTTGCTTTAGGAAGAAATGTTCTATAAATATCTCTTAGATCCATCTGGTTCATAATTTCTGTGAGTTTCACTGTGTCTCTGTTTAATTTCTGTTTCCATGATCTGTCCATTGCTAAGAGTGGGGTGTTGAAGTCTCTCACTATTATTGTGAGGGATGCAATATGTGCTTTGAGCTTTAGTAAAGCTTCTTTTATTAATGTGGATGCCCTTGCATTTGAAGCATAGATGTTCAGAATTGAGATTTAATCTTGGCAGAGTTTTCCTTTGACCAGTATGTCCGTCTTTATGCTTTATGATAACTTGGTTGACAGTAGATTTTATTTGATACTAGAATGGCTACTCCAGCTTGTTTCTTGGGACCATTTCTTGGAAAATTGTATTCCATCATTTCACTCTGAGGTAGTGTCTGTCTTTGTCACTGAAATGTATTTCCTGTATGCAGCACAATACTGGGTCCTGCTTTTGTATTCAGTCTGCTAGTCTATGTCTTTTTATTGGGGAATTGAATCTGTTGATGTTAAGAGATGTAGGATGCCGTCCCGCAGCTCCTACCTGCGTGGGGTTCCACGAACCGAGGATTTGGAAACCTG
>NW_022196905.1:215274018-215288724 GCF_008632895.1 Mastomys coucha
CCCCCAGCGAGCTAAGTCTCTGGTTTCGGATTTGAGTTCTTTCAAGAACGCAGCAGGGCCACCACAAAGAGATATTAAGGAAAAGTGACTGGTACTTCCTGCTATTTTTGTTGTTAGAGGTGGCATTATGTTTGTGTGCCTATCTTCTTTTGGATTTGTTCTAAGATTACTTTCATGCTTTTTCTAGGGTGTATTTTCGCTCCTTGTGTTTGTGTTTTCCATCTATTATCCTTTGAAGGCCTGGATTTGTGGAAAGATATTGTGTAAATTTGGTTTTGTCTTGGAATATCTTGTTTTCTCCATCTATGGTAATTGAGAGTTTTGCTGGGTATAGTAGCCTGGGCTGGCATTTGTGTTCTTGTAGGGTCTGTATGACATCTGCCCAGGATCTTCTAGCTTTCATAGTCTCTGGTGAGAAGTCTGGTGTAATTCTGATAGGCCTGCCTTTATATGTTACTTGACATTTTTCCTTTACTGTTTTTAATATTCTTTCTTTACTTAATGCATTTGGTGTTTTGATTGTTATGTGTTGGGAGGAATTGCTTTTCTGGCCCAGTCTATTTGGAATTCTGTAGGCTTCTTGTATGTTTATGAGCATCTCTTTCTTTAGGTTAGGAAAATTTTATTCCATAATTTTGTTGAAGATATTTACTGGCCCTTTAAGTTGGGAAACTTTGCTCTCTTCTATACCTATTATCCTTAGGCTTGTCCTTCTCATTGTGTCTTAGATTTCTTGGATGTTTTGGGTTAGGAGCTTTTTGCATTTTGCATTTTCTTTGGCTGTTGTGTCAATGTTTTCTAAGGCATTTTCTGCCCTTGAGGTTCTCTCTTCTATCTCTTGTATTCTGTTGGTGATGCTTGCATCTATGACTGCTGATCACTTCCCTAGTTTTTCTAACTCCAGGGTTATTTCCCTTTGTGATTTCTTTGTTTTTATTGCCATTTTTTGATCTTGGATGGTTTTGTTCATTTCCTTTGCCTGTTCGATTGTGTTTTCCTGTAGTTCTTTAAGGGATTTTTGTGTTTCCTCTTGAAGGGCTTCTAGCTGTTTACCTGTGTTCTGTATTTCTTTAAGGGAGTAATTTATGTGCTTCTTAAAGTCCTCCATCATCATCATGAGAAGTGACTATAGATCCAAGTCTTGCTTTTCTGGTGTGATGGTGTATCCAGGATTTGCTATGTTGGGAGATTTGGGTTCTGATGATGCCAAGTAACCTTGGTTTCTGTTGCTCCTGTTCTTATGCTTGCCTCCCACCATCTGATTATCTCTAGTGATCCCTGCCCTCGCTATATCTGACTGGAGCCTGTGCTTCCTATAATCCTGGTTGAGTCTGAACTCTTCAGAGTCCAGCTGTCTCTGTGATCCTGTGATTCTGTGATCCTGTGATTCTGAGATTCTGGGTATGTCAGAGTTCCTGAGAGTCAAGGTGCCTCTGAGATCCTGAGATCCTGGTGTGACCATGCTCCTGGACTCCTGGGATCCTAAGATCCTGATCATGCTAGAGTGCCTGGGAGTGGAACCTCCTCCAGGTGCTGTGGGACTAGCTGCTGAGTTTGGTCCCATTGTAGACCAGCTCAGACCAGTAGGAACCCGAATCACTGGTCAGGCAGGGGTCCTGCATCCCTGGATCCTGCTGGTCCCAGTTACTCCCTGTGTTGGAACAGATGTTGTGTTCTCCTCACCCCTGATCCTAAGATCATGGGCATGCTAGAGTGCCTGGGAGTGGGACCTCCTCCAAGGGCAGTGGGACTGGCCACTGAGCCCAAGGTATGGTATTTGTTTTCTTAATGACTGAGAGTCTGACTGAAGTAAGATGGAATCTCAAAGAAGATGTGATTTGTATATCTAAGAGCTAGTGAAATTAAAGTTTTTCAAATGATAATTGTATAAATCACCATTTTAATGGCTGTATTCTCATACATTTAACTTCTTTCAACAATGATTTCACTCAATTTTCTTCAAACTATGAACACTTTCTTCACAAAACTCCTATGTACCAAGCCATTCTGCAAAGGTTGTGAGACCCAGCTGTGTGTAGTTCTTCCCAACTTTGAATTTGGTGACATGGAGTTGATAGCTTAGAATCAGTCATGGTGGGAATATTTATGTCATGAGAATCTATATTCCCTACAAATCAAGACACCCCTATCCTGAGAATCAGTTGTCAAATATTTTCCAGCAACAACACAGTTGAGTTCTTTCAGAGTGTCATAGAAAATTTTTCATAGAATTCTGGGAAATACTGCTTTCTATCACTTTCTGTAACTATACCTCCTTATAATTTCTAAATTTATTGTTTGTAAGTTGTACTGGATAAACATATTGAAGTTTTCATTACACTTGGTATACTGAAATGTCTTGGTAAAAAATTTTTAATCACTAAAGAAAAGTTAGGAAAGAACAGAAGTTGATAAAGTAAAAGAAAAAGCAGAGTACCCTGCTGTTGTTCTGTGTGTGTATGACAATCCAGGAATGCTTCAAGGTCCTTACAATACTTGTGAATCTATAAAAAGTCACAATTTCCCATTTGTGTGACAGTTTTCTGTTTATGTGAAAGCAATTTTGTAGGTAGTATAAAGCTCTATTTTGTCAATCTTTTCAAGTGCACATTCCTAATCTTATGTTGTAGAAGTAACTCCAATTGTTCAGAGTATAGCTAATAGAGATAATTTTAGATGTGTGTGCCACTGGCTGAGTAGAGCAGTATCAGAAGCTCATGGAGACATGAATGTTGAACCATAAGCAGCTTCTCATATTAGAGCAGTTTTAAATATGCTTTCAGTGAATGACATATGTGCTAGCACAAATGTCAAATGTCATCCCTGTTGTCCTCTCTCAGCTACTCTCATGCAAACTCTTTAGAGATTGACTCCATACACCAGCAGGAACACAGGATAGGAGCCAATGGCTAGAGATTTTTGAACAGGTGGTGGCCAGCAGGGAGACAACTGTATCAATAAAACTTGTCTTTATGATGGAAGAAGAATTATTCTTCATCCTATAACAAAAGAGGTTTGTAATCTAAGGCCCATCTTGCCAAGTCTTGGCTGCTGGCAGCAGCCCTCTCTAAACAGATTTAGGACACACCACACAGATAAAGTATGCAGCATGCTCTTAGCATAGCAGAACAAGTACAGAACCATGAAAACAAAACTCTGTTGCTCAGTAACCCTTGGCCATGTGTCATAAGGTAACCCTGAGCCCAACCTTGAAGCAAGGCCACAATTCCTCTTCCATGGAGTCAAGCATACCAGAATTGCAGGCTTGCATGTCTGGGCTTCAGAGAAAGAAGAAACTGAGAGTGAACTGTTACTCACTGTAGACTGTAATTAATGCCCACTTAATTCAATCACACACAAACTTGTTAGGAAGTTGACAATACTGTTTGCATGATCATATTAACACAATTCTAACTTATAAGAAACTATATTACATTTACATTTGATTGTAGGTAACAGTAATCTAGGAGATGTGTCTTTACAATTCAGGTTCATGGTATATGTTTGTTCCTGCATCCACACACATGTATACACACACACACACACACACACACACACACACACACACACACGTAAGCACAAGTGTATCCACCATAAACTGAGGATGAATGTTATTACAGTTGAGCATCTTCTAAAGTTTCGTTCTACTTGTCAAAAACCCAAGGTGAGAAAACACTATTTGATTTTTGGTAATTGTTCTGAATGTCTCCATAATTACAGGGAAATTTCAAGTATCAATTTTAGACTTGACTGAAAAGTACTGATCAATTACATCACCTAATGAGACTCATGTGACTTCAAACTAAGGAAGTCTCCAGCTTAGTTCACGTTCTTGATCGCTATCTTTGCTTCCAAAGTTTAGCTCTACCTTACTGTGAAATAATCATTCATTATTCAAATTCCAAAGGAAAAGAAATAGTCTAATCTTAATGACAATTTTCACCTTTGTCCCACAGCTACTGCTTACTCATCACAGAAAGAGGCTGATTTTGTCAGCTTTTCATCAGTAATACATTATATTATTATTATTATTATTATTATTATTATTATTATTATTATTATTATTAATTGTTGTGATGACAATTGTAATTATAATTTTTTGACAATCTTTTGTGCAGCCCGGGATGCACACAAATTCATTATGTAACTAAAAATGACTTTGAACCCTTGACCCTTTCGCCTCTACCTCCCAAGAACTGAGATTATAGCACCCCTACCATGTCCAGATTAGAGTGGTATACTTTGGGTCTGGAGTAGCCCTAAAATCTCATGTGTTGATTGGATCAATAGAAGATAGTGCCCCATGGGGAAGTTAGATCACTGGTGCCATGCCTCTGAAAAAAATGTTAAAATACTAGGGCACTTCCTGCTGTCTTTTGACTTCCTGGCTACTGTGAGAAACTTTATCCCCTGCCCTACCCTGCACACACACACACACACACACACACACACACACACACACTTCCTGCTCTGATGTGATGCCTTAGCACAGACTGAAAGCAGAAGAGCTGTGAGAAACCATGGACTAAGACCTCTGAAACCCAGAACCAAAATATACTTCTCCTCCTTTAAGTTACTTGTCTTGGGTATTTTTGTCACAGTGATCAAAGAAATCTATCAAATGTACTTTATTTATCAGACTTTAATATTACATATGAGGCTGTGGAACTTTAGGCAACTGAAGGACATGCACAGGAGACAGAGAAATAGCAGGAATGTGTCAGTAGCTGTGAAATCTTTGGTTCTTGCTTCTTTGATTTCTTGAGTGAGCAAAGCATAGTCTTCATGTACCCGATCTCCTGATCTCCTGATCTCCTGATCTCCTGATCTCCTCCTGATCTCCTGATCTCCTGATCTCCTGATCTCCTCCTGATCTCCTGATCTCCCGATCTTCTGATCTCCTGATCTCCCGATCTCCTGATCTCCTGATCTCCCGATCTTCTGATCTCCTGATCTCCTGATATCCTGATATCCTGATCTCCTGATACCCTGATATCCTGATATCCCAATACCCTGATCTCCTGATATCCTGATCTCCTGATACCCTGATATCCCGATATCCCGATATCCCGATATCCCATCCCGATATCCTGATAGGAGAAACATGTTGGGATCCAAAATGCTGTAGTTTGTTTACCTGAGGAAAGTGAGCTCAAAAAAATTGCATCTCAGAATCCCCTCCCAGAGCATGACAGGGAAGAGTCTGTGGCTGCTACAGCTGACTTTCACTCAGTCTCTGTGAGATCTGTTCACTTGAAGAATGTTGGTGCTATTGAATAGCAAATTTTTTTTTTTTGCAAGAGTCTTAATGAAGAATTGCATTCTGATTGACTTCTGGCCCAGACAAAGTGCTGAATATATTCAGCCTCACTACTGAGGGGTTTTTCCATTAATGACCGAATGATTTTGACTTGCTGAGCAAAGTCCATAATAATTTTAACACTGGATTTGGTAACAGAGGAACTACGCAAAGTGATTTGCAGATTGGATACACATCAGGGTCACAAATGCCCATTTTTAAAAGGCCTCACAGCTGTTACTTCAATGAAGAGAAACCTGATGAAGACTGTTTATTTGTTTCATGGATTTGCTTTTGTGATAACTGGCTCTAGGAAATAAACACCACCACCACCACCCCCATCTCACACAGGTTGTCTTAATGCAATGACAATATCTGGTGATTTGAGGAACCTAATTCATACAAAAGGAGGGGGTGCTTTTGAATGGCCACTGGGTTGCAATTCAAGTATCTTGTTACATAAATTGTGCAGATGGGTTTTTATAGCTGGAATGTGAAATGCCTCCCACAGCCTCATGTTCTGGGTGCTTGGTACCCAGCTGATAGTGCCATTTGGGAGGTGATGAAAACCTGGGGAGGTGGGGCTCCACTGCAGGGGTCTGTATCTCGTTCTGATCCTGCCTTGTCATCCTTTCTCTGTTTCCTAGCGCAAGTGATGTGGCCTACCCTGGCCTGCCATGCTATCCCTGCCTTGATGAGCTGAACCAACGCCATGAGCACAAGCCAGACATATCCTTCTACCTTTATGTTGCAATGGACTAATGGGCTAGAAAGATGGCTCAGGCAAGAGCACTTGCTACCAGCCTGATAAGGTGAATTCAATCCCCGGAACTCACATAATGGGAAAAAAGAACAAAGTGTCCTTGGACCTACAAGCATATGCTGTGGCAAATCAATGTTGTAGAAACTGGTTCATACAGGAGTTGCAAAGAGAACTTGGAATTTCATTCACCCTCAGGCAGGAAATAGCATC
Source organism: Mastomys coucha (assembly GCF_008632895.1). Taxonomy (NCBI): domain Eukaryota; kingdom Metazoa; phylum Chordata; class Mammalia; order Rodentia; family Muridae; genus Mastomys; species Mastomys coucha. The sequence goes on from NW_022196905.1 coordinate 215,280,291, forward strand.
TGAGTTTTGTCACATCTAGATAGATATTAGTGGTTTCATATGTTTGCAACTTTTGAATAAGCTAATGAACTGATAGTGTTTCCTAATCTACAGGGCTCTTGACAATTGCTAATGTTTGTCAATTTATCAGAGGAACTCACAACTATTTGTCTGAAGTTTGGATTCTCCAGTTACACCCTGAAGGGTAAAGGTACCTAGGATTACAGTGGTGTGATAGCATACATGGCTATGTATTTGATTGAAGATATTAATTCTCTCTTAGAAAAAGACAAAATAGCAGCTCCATTCTATTTTGGCAGCTTCCTTTGAGCTCTTCTCTTCTTAATAATTGTGTGTGTGTGTGTGTGTGTGTGTGTGTCTGTCTGACTGTCTGTCTGTCTGTCTGTGTCTCTGTGTGTGTCTGTGTCTGTGTGTGTGTGTTTGTTTCTGTGTGTGTGTGTCTGTTTATATGTCTGTGTCTTTGTGTATGTGTCTGTGTGTCTCTGTGTGTATCTCTCTGTCTATGTCTGTGTGCCTGTCTATGTCTCTGTGTGCATGTATGTGTGCGTATACTGTTATTGGCTTTTTAATGTTCTGTTTGTTTCTTTCCCTCCATTGGCTTGCCACAGACTTTGTAGCTCGCATTGACCTTGAACTCCTTCCTTAACCTCCTGTTTCCTCTTCCCAGGTGCTGAGATGGCTGCAAGTGTGCACCATCACACTTGGCTGATATTCTTTTATCTTTACAACTGATATAAGTCTGGTATCAAGGTTAGAACATGCACAAGAGTGCATGAAAATGGATTTTTTATATCTCCAGGTAGCAATCTCTATTTCACTATATTTCTATACACTTTTATCTTAGATGTATTTTACAAGTTTTTCTATATAGTTCTTTTATTTACTATAAAAGACTTATTGGAATGTGAACTATCCTATCAAATTTTGACTAATAATTTTGCTTTATAAGAATAAATGTGATTTCCCTTATTCTTATGTCAGTAACTATCCTTCAATGTGCATAAACCAGATTTCCCTCCACCCCCACCTTTTCTTCAAGAGATGAGACTACTCCAATGGTAACATTTTTAATATGTAAACAATGTATTTTCTCATAAATTATGCCCTTCGCCACACTTGCCAGCTGTGAAAGATTTAACACAAAAATTCTTGCTAACACTAATTATTACATTTTTTAAAAGTTTTTCTCACTTAGTATAAAAAGGTATCTCATCTAGTTTTATTTTCTTTTATTACTAATTACATGGAAATCAATCATGTGCCTGATAATACATCTGTTGTAATTGGTCTATCACATTAATTAAAAGTCTCTCAAACTAACTAAAATTTTTAACAGTGTCTTTGAATGTCCAAGCTTTCATCTTCAGAACTAGTGATTATTTTGCATGTGGGAATTTTTAAAGATTTTTATCTCCATTACTTATTTTAGCATCTTTTTATTAGACTAACCCTACTAATATCATTCCTACTCTTCTCTGTCCCATGCTGACATTACTGACTCCTGATTGGAAGCTCCTTTGCATTCATTTGCCCTGTTCCCAATCACAGGTATCTCAGTTGAGGACATTAACAGCCACACCTTTCTCTTTCATTGGATCATTTAACTAATGTACACTTTTTTTTTTTTTTTTTGGTTTAGTTAATAGTTGGTGATGCTTATATGTGTATTTGGTTTGTTATTTTAACATGTTTACTTCTTACCTTTTTTGTTTTGTTTTCCCCTAATAGGTTTTTTTTTTGGTTTGAATTTGGGTAGGGTTTACTTGGGGTTAGGAAAAACTTCTTTTTATTTACTTTATTATGGGGGGAAAAAGGGAGACATTTATTCCTGATGTAACTAATGTTGGTTTTCCAAAGATGATATTCTTTAAGCTTTATTTAACAAAACAGAACTTAAGGAAAATTACTAATTTTTTTAGCTATTATAGTTGGGCAACAAAGCTTGATACTTAGCTTCAAGCTCTAGAATTTCTAAGGATTAATTTAACTTGGGATATTAAGGCCAAATGGTCCCACAATATTTTATAGCATAGATGATACCTGTTTTAAAGAGAAGACAACATTTTAACCCAAATGATATTTTTAAATTATTACAGTAAATTACTTGCCTAATTATTAGTCTAATAATCTTAGACTAAGCTATTTTAGATTGAATAAATAAGCTAAAGAATCTTAAGCAAATTATAATTGACAAAATAAATTTAATTTATAATTGAATAAATTTATCATATTCAGCCTACAGTAGACTTAATATTCTTACTAGTAGTTTAAATTAGTGGTATTCACTATTATATTCACTATTTCTTTTGTCCAGAATTGAATTCTCTGATACAACCTATGTTTCCAAATTTTCATCTAACTTGCTTGGAGAGCATATTTTGAATCTATAGCTATCAAAGAACAACTACTGCTGTTTCTACAAACTGATGACTTAGCTGAGTATAAAATCCTCTCACAGGTATTGTCTGAAATAAAAAACAAGAACAGGAAGAAGGAGGCAGATGTGGATGAATAGAGATGGAAAGGGAGAGGCTCCATGGAAGAGTAAGGAAGATAAAAAATAGAGAGAGAAGGAAGAAGCAGAAGGCAATTAAATTCCGTTGTGCTCACTATGTCCAGAACTCTTCTAAGTATTCTAAATGTATTAATTCATTTAATCCTAACAACCACATGAATGTACATTTGTTATTTGCATTGAACTGCTGATGAAAGCAAAACAGAAGACTGGAAAAATGCCTCACCACATAAATTGTTTACTTTGGAATCACGAGGACCTAAAGTCAGATCCTTAGCACTCATGTAAAACCTCGAGTGTAACAAGATGCTCTTATAAGAAAGAAAGAGATCCTAAGAGCTCACTGCCTAGTTGGTCTAGCCAATCAGTAGGCTCCAGGTTCAGTGAGGGATTCTGTACAGATAGACAGACAGATAGATAGATAAATAGATAGATAGATAGATGGATGGATGGATGGATGGATGGATGGATGGATGGATGGATGGATGGATAGATAGATAGATAGATAGATAGATAGATAGATAGATAGATAGGAAGATAGATAGATAGATAGATAGATAGATAGATAGATAGATAGATAGATAGATAGATAGATAGATAGGGTAGATAGGGAGATAGATAGATAGATAGGGAGATAAAATAGTGAATGACAGAAGACATCTGAGTCAGCTCCTCGCTTCCACATATAGACAAACACACTTGCACACACGTACACACACACACCTGCACACACACATACCAACCCGTGTGCACACACACAACACCTACACACAAACACACAAGCACATGAAAACACACATGTGCACAAGCCAACCTGCTCGCACGAATACTCACTCATGCACACACATTCACATGCAAACACCCACACACGAGCAAATACATATGTACACTGATGAACACACAGTTTGTGATTTAATACACAAAATTAAAACAAAGTACTTAAAGAATAAAACTTTCCTGTGCCATAATGCTAAAGGTTTTAAGAAAACTTAACATGACTCTATCTGGGTGCATCCATTTTCTCTAAGTTGGCTTGCAAGTCACTGTCGCTCATAAGATTTTGAGGCTGGGGTCACATTTCTTTTCTATGTAAATTGCTGTCTCATATTGCTGTTGGCCATCTACATCCTCCAGGGCACATTTTCTTCTTAGCAGCTAAGTTCTGGTTGAATATATTTAATTTGCCTTTTACTGAATCAATTCAGCTTTCATCAGATTTTCTTCTGTTTAATGCCACAAACAATTAAGTTTTCCATATGCAGCAGTATTTTCACATCATAGGTAGCCAGATTGGTTCTTTTCCTTTTCCATTCTCTCTCTGTCTCATTTACACAGATGTATTTCCTAAGTCTGATGGATTTAGTCTTTACTTGTCCCATGGGAAAAAGCATACGCTAGCTTAGTAGAGACCAGGAGCCAATAGGATGATGAATTTTGCATGGGTCTTTCTTTAACATGTTTGTAGTTTCAAAGGTCACAATTTAATACAGAAAGAAATAAAAAGGGGGAAATTGCATTCACAAATTCACATTATGTATCCGAGGTTCTAAACCTGCCAAAGATAGTAACAGCTGAAAGCAGATGTGCAGTGTTTATATGGAAACTTTGAAGAAGAGGCTAGCATTGTCTGTAAATATACATTTTATTTCTTCTGATGAAGGGAAGAGGTGAGAGTCACACCCAAGCTGTATGAATACACAGCTTAGGCTGAGCCTAGAGCATTTCCTTCTCTGTTCTAGCTAACTCTAAGCTTAAAGCTTCTAGCCCTCAGAAAATTTAATTCTCCAAGATAACTGACTCAATCCAGCTTCTCTTGGCTTCTGACTGAATTGCTCTGCCTGGCCTCATACTAACTTTGGCAATCTGTTCTAATCTTCTGACCCATTCTCATTCTCTGTTTCACTCTGTCTTCACCTATTTCTAGCTTATTTTCTCTGTAAACTGTCTCTGTAAAACTGTCCCAGTAAAACTGCCATACACTCACTAGACCATACCACCACCATTACCACCACCACCACCACCCTCTCTCTCACTGCTCTTATATTTACTGTCATTCCTTTCTGTATCCTATCTCTGTCTCATTCTGCCAAATCTTTCTCTGATTTGTCACTTTTTCTGTCCCTTAATCAGGTCTCATTTTTAGAGATTAAAGGTGTGTACTAAGAGTATGTCTATATTCCAGACAGATCACACAGAAGTAGATCTTTGGATGTGATCCCTTGCCAGGGTAGTCCTGTTGCTGGATTAAAGTTTCTCTACACTTGTCTTTAACAGATTCCCCCAAGAGTCAACCTTTCTGTTGTCTGGAACACAGCCCATGCCAGCAATCTACTGTTCATTCTTCTTACCCCCATGCTTAGCAGCTAGTCATGTGAGGTCTTCCTGAAGTGTGCCAAGTTTTGAGTTGATCGCTATAAACTGCAGAAACAGTTTGACCCCTCTTAAGAATCCAATCAAATACGCACATCATGACTGTTCTAAGAGAAGATGGCAATGGATTTGAATTGGAAATATTGGGTAGTAGGCATCAGAGAATGGACACATAGTATAGAGTTACAATATATTTTGTATTTGAAACTGGATCCATTTTGATCAAATTCAGGGTCTTCTGAACATATTGAGACAAATTTATTTATTGTCCTTTACTTAAAACACATTAACTGATCAGTGGTTATTTTGTTCTTAATAAAACTAAGTCTGTCTTCTAAGTGATCACAGAAACAGGGTAATAAACTTCTTGTTTCTCCGCACACCTGTATAAATCAGTGTAACTCAAAAGCAAACCTAAAATATTTCATTCAGTGAAGTTAGAATCCAGACCCAACAGTATCACCTGTCCCTGCTTACACATCAGGAAAGCAACCATGAGCACCGACCTAAATGTGCACACCATTTCCTTCCTCTTAGAATTGACCACTATAAAACACCAGGAAATTGTTTAATAAATTAAGCATGAGCTGAAAGAGGAAAAGAATAGGTTTATATATACATATGTAAAACAGATGAATAAATGAAGGATGTATTTAGTATACAGTATGAGTTTAGTGGACATTTGACTATGAAATAGTATGCCAACATAGTTATATCTCACTTTTGGTATGCATACGTGTATTTGTGCCAGTGTTAATTTGCAATTTGAAAACTCACTGGTGGGAGCATATCTAAAGCACCTGCATCGGAGATACACTCACCACGGAGGCCATTGACCCACTCTGACTATAAAGTGAGTCCAGAGGGAGGAGAGCAGTGGAAAACTCAAAAGCTTTTCACGTGGCTGCAATAAAAGATTCTTCTCTCAATTTGCTGATGGCCTGGCCTCTGGATTGGTAGTAATCAGATTCCATATGCTGAGTTCGACCCCTATAGCTTCTGTGTCTGTCTCCTTCAGACTCGGGCTGCTAGGTCAGCAGCTTCAGCTTCTTTTGGCAATGTTTTAATTTTTCACAAAAATCCTTAGAGTATGTCAAATCAGACTGAGTTTTTTAGATAGTCTTTGAAGCTAAGGGCTTTCATATTTTAGGCAGAGCACTGGAATGCCAAACAAAGCTATAGTAGCCACATGCATTATATTTACTTAGATATCTGCCTGGGATGTGTAAATATCCTCTCACGGACTACCAAGGAGTCTGCTCGACTGACAGTCTAGTATATTTGTATGTACATGTTCATGTCTGATTTTCAGCATCTGATTTTACTGATTTATTGGATCCATGGAGAGTATTTCAACAAAGCTGAGGTCTCAGATGCTTAAAAACCATTGTCCTCTGTATTTCATTCCAAATTTTCATAAAAAACATCACCATTTACTGCTGAAACAAATTAATATTCATGAAAGACACAAGAAGAGAAAGAACTAAGGGCTCTGATTTATGACAAACATGACCAGTGTGTTCCAGCTAAATAAGAGTTGATCAAATATTACTGGACATCTAGAAAGGCCACACTCAGAGTTACTTGGAAGCTCTAAGATACTTTGAATTTAGAGAAAAAAACGACTTCAAAAATCTGCTCTAATTTTTCTGATCATAGCAAAGAAAAATAATTTCTTATTGTCTGAAAGGCTTTGAACTTGCAAACAAAATCTTCAGTAAACAGGAGAACAAGAAGTGGACTTATCCTATTGACTTAGGACTTTCAGGACATATTCTTCTCAGCCTTGTGCAAGTGAACTAACTTGGAAAGACACCTTCTCAGAGGCAGGCATTGCCAACTCCTGGAGCTTAAAAGCCCTGCTTGGAGAAGCTGGTTCCTTATATCATCTCTAATAACTCATTTATGGAAAATGACCTTGTTGTGTAACTCTGTTTGGAACTGTTAATTAAAATTAATGAGCATCTCACTGTTTTGTGCTGGCTTACTTCTCAGATCAAGCTAGTTTAATCTGGACTGGTCTGACATCCTGCTTGTACAGGGGTTGACATTCTGCCAAGAAGCCACAGTTAGGCGGTGAAAGGTTAACGTCTGAGCTGGAGAGTAATAGAGTTGGGAAAGTTGATAAGGACATGAACAACCCAAAGTGGACCGATGTAGAAGTAAAGTAGCAAATTCTCATTTTTCACTGTTGGAGACAGGTACCTCTGCTTTCAGAAAGACTTCTTATGTCTTTTTCAGCTATTAAAACCTATGCATAGACATTGGAGAACTTTCCTGTTTTTAGATGGACTTGGTTTTCAAAACCAGGCAGATCAAGTAATCCTGTCAGAGACCGGCAGTCAGTCTTCTCTCTGTCCATTCTGAATCTTGAGAGCAAAACTAATAACAAACTAGATTTTATTCCTTATGAAATCCCTGATATTATGGGACATTGGAAACAGGGAATGCTCCACACTTTAAAATTGTGTTATTTTAAGATGTGATAATTTTAACAACTCAGTAGATGGATTCTTGGAAGACCCACAAATAATAAAATGTGAATTACACGTGGGAGATATGCCTACTTTGGTCACACTGGAGGGCTAACAAAGTTAGAGGAGGCTCAGATAAGATTCAAAAGGGTTTTTTTAGTAATCACTGTTTTCTACAGGGCAATCTGCACTGCTCGCCTGTTATCCACCCATGCCAGGTAGCTTTGTATTAGAGATGTCTGTTGTAGAATCTTCTGGCAAGCAAAAGTTTGACCCTGAGACCTCTTAGAAGCCATAGTTTACTAAATATCTCTTTCTTTGTTTTCTTATGCTCAGAACTTCTGGCTACCAGTGATCAAATAAGGGAAACATTGTACAAATGTATAACCCCCCCGCCATGATACATAGATTTGAGAAAATTCCAGCTCAAACCTATACCAAAGATTGTTGTTGTTGTTGTTGTTGTTGTTGTTGTTGTTGTTGTTGTTGTTAAAAACCATCAAGCTATTTCAAGAGGCAAAAATCAGGATGGGAAAAATAATTTTGTGAGAGGAACAATCTAGAAAAGTAACAATATCTTATTTCTAGATTTTTTTTTTTACAAAGCTGTAAGAGGAACCTCACACAGCTTTACACAGCTGTGGTCCTGGAAAAATGATGAGCACATGTCTCAGTGGATCAGAGAAGACCCAGAAATAAACTCACATAATGTGATTAGATGATTTTTATTCAATGGCAAAAATATGTGCTTTTGACCCAATAGTGCTGAAACAATTTCATAATAAAAGGAATGTTACGGTTTTTACCTTGTGATCCAACATAAAACACAACTCACGGTAGATTACGTAACTACATAGAGAACTATAAAAATGTTAGAAAATCTTTAGGGAATTCGAACACCCAGAGATTTATTAGGCATGACACATAAAGTATTAGCCATAAGAGGGGACTGTGTCATGGGAGGGGGCAGTGTCATGGGAGGGGGCAGTGCCATGGGAGGGGACTGTGCCATAAGAGGGAACTGTGCCATAAGAGGAGACTGTGCCATGGGAGGGGGCAGTGCCATGGGAGGGGG
>NW_022196905.1:215288734-215289716 GCF_008632895.1 Mastomys coucha
GGGGGAAGAGCCATGGAAGGGGGCAGTGCCATTAGAGAGGGGGCAGTGCAAGTGGGTTCCATACAAACTACTTTTAAAAGACATGGTTAAAAGAATGACTAGTTACAAGCTAGGAGAAAGTATTTTTACACTCATGTTAAAAAACAAAACTGTGATTTTTTTTATTAATGTGACAGCAAACAATCTAATAAATAGATATATATGTCACCATAGAAGATATGCACACTTCAAGTAAATACACAGTTTCTAAGCATCATGCCCCTGCAGGGTAACACATTCAAAAAACAATGAGATATAACTAAACACTGTTAGAGTGGCTAAAACTTAAATACTGTTCAAAATCTCAGACATCAAGGGTGAGAGCAAATCAGCATGGGTTTCAAAGCAGCTTGGCAGTTTCTTAAAAACGTAAACAGAATGAGTTGGTAATCTGACTCCTGGGTATTTACATAAGTGAAATGAAAACTTATATTTATATAAAACCTGTGTGTAAATGCTTATGGCAGCTTTCCTTGTAATTACCAAGAACTGGAACCTACCCAAATGTCCCACAACGAGGGCATAAACAAATATACTGTAGTGTGGCCATGCAATAAAGTGTTACTAATTAATAGAAAGAACCAACTATTGATACCCATAACCTACTTGAGAGATTCGGGAATGCATCATTGAAAAAGAGAAAGTCAGTTTTAAAGGCTATTACATGGTATTCTTCCGTTTATACTACGTACTCGTAAAGGCAAAACTATAAGGAAACAAAACGTCTAGTGATTGTGAAACCTGGGAAAGGAGTTTACTGCAAAGGATCATGGGCAGTTGAGCTCTGGTAGAACTGTTCTACAGACTGTGGAGATGGTAGAGGGTCAGCAGTTATGTGATTGTGTTGTTTGCAAAGTGTGAGACACTGGGTATTGAGGGAGATGTGCCAGTACCAGGCAAAGTTTTAAGCTGTTTTTTTTTTCTTTTTTTCTTTTTTTTTTTT
>NW_022196905.1:215289727-215291113 GCF_008632895.1 Mastomys coucha
TCCGTGGGTAAGTGAGAGACAATTGAGGTATGCATGGGCCAGGTTGAAAAGACAATGTCTGCCCCTTACGATCTTTAGCATTTGATATATTCAGGTGTGTGAGCACGTTACTAAGTCCTCTAAGCCACATGTGTTCTGTGATATAGAGATGCATCAGACCCACCTCAGAGTATCCCTGTGCTTCATCTCAGCACAGCTGCTACCTGCATCACTCAGTTAACCGGTGCTGTAGCTGCAGTCTCTGACACTCTGGCTCAGCCTCAGGACACACAGTGTATAATCACAAGAGTGTGTGTCTCATCTTCTGGATTATATACTAGGTCTTTGGAGCACCAGTGAGCCAATTGGAATGTAGCCGAGAAATGTTGGAAGGATAGCGCTCAAGATGAGCACATACACATGCACGAATGCACATCACACACTCACGAACACACGCACACACATTGACCGTATAGTCCCCTATCATCCTCTTTAATCCCTCTCACATCCCACTGAACCCCTCCTTGCCAATTGCCAACAATCTCCAGAGACTTGCCGTGGGATTTCTCACCAAACCGAAGATGAGGCACCCAGCAGCAGATGTGAGAACATAACCGCGTTTTACTCCACGGCCATCACAGACTTACTTCTCCTTAATTTGTTGAGGGTATCTTTATGCTATGTCCATTTCCTGTGTCCCCAGCCATACACCCCTTGCTAAGTTCCACTTATATTGCATGTCCCTGTCTAGAGCCCACCACCCTGCAGTCCCATACAGCTGTGCAGTGCAGCACTTACAGACGCACATTCCAAATTTTGCTGACTGTGGCCATGTGTAAAGATCATGCTTAGCCCTAAGATCCTCACCCTGCTGCCAGACAACAGAAAATCTCTGTTTTTAAATATGGATGGGGGCCATCGCTAAGGCTCAGGTGGTTAAGGTGATGGTGGCCACCAATCCTGATAACCTCAGTTTGATTCCCAGACCTACACCGTGAAAAGGAAGAACTGATTCTTTGAAGGTTGTCTTCAGATCTCCATGTGTGTGTCATGATGTACACACACACACACAAACACACACACACACTCTAGACACACATATGTAATACTGTATGTTCTTCACGGTATATCTCCAGTCATTTCTTCTGCTCCATGCTCTTTCCTCTCATTCACCACTATTTAGCTATAGCTCTGCAAAATATGGTGGTGTAAGCCTTCAGGCCCATACTCACTTTCAGTGCTCAAAGGAGTTTTCATTATCTATGCAAAATTAGGACACTCTTCCCAGTAGACAGTTTGAAGGAAAGAGTGTGGAGCACTGTCGCGCCTTAAAGATGGAGCCTGCCATTCTTCTGCTAAGGAGTAAACAAGTCCTTATTTGGCAAGAGGGTTGCACCTGCCAGTGGT
>NW_022196905.1:215291237-215291446 GCF_008632895.1 Mastomys coucha
CTGAGTAAACTGTTGCTGGAAGGAACTGGTGTGCTAGTCTTTCTTCCCTGCTGGTCAGAGTGATCGGCGCAGCACGATCAGTAAGTGGCCGGTAAGTGGGGCCCGTCAGTGGTAAGGTCCTCGGAAGGAGGCTTCATCTGTTAAGGTCCTCAGAAGGAGGCTTCATCTATTAAGGTCCTCAGAAGGAGGCTTCATCTATTAAGGTCCTC
>NW_022196905.1:215292085-215292280 GCF_008632895.1 Mastomys coucha
GAGTGCCGAGTGCAGAGAGAACAGAACCAACATTGTATCTTTAAGGGAAGAAATGTTTCAATTCGATTCTTTGGCACAAATCCTCAGTCTATAGTTGGACCTGTTAGTTCTAAGGTATATGAGATAGAGGGGTAAGCCCAGTTTAAAGAGAGCTGCCTAGAAGATCAGAAGTGTTATAAGGCAGTTGAGGAAGGG
>NW_022196905.1:215292290-215292529 GCF_008632895.1 Mastomys coucha
TGGAACAGCTGAAAGAGGAGTGGTCAGTGAAATCAGGAAAGGAGAACTCAGATATAGATTGGTTTGATACAAATGAAGAATTACAAGATCTAATTGAGAGGAGAGAGAAAAGCTCCCTTAGGAAGAAGCGGAAGAAAAGGGCCAGAGACTGAAAAAGGCCCCCCAGGCTATGTACTGTCAGTACCTCCCCCCTATAATCCAAGCAATAGTGGAGGTCCAGGACTCTCCTTTTACCCAGA
>NW_022196905.1:215292539-215292651 GCF_008632895.1 Mastomys coucha
GGGGTGAGGTCAGAGCTCCAGCTCACCTGCCCAGTTTTTCTAGGTGCTCAATCCTTCTTTAGAGAGCATCCTGTGATCTTTCCAAAGATTACATCAGCTACCCTTATAGTTG
>NW_022196905.1:215292742-215292882 GCF_008632895.1 Mastomys coucha
CCGTGTATGTCAATTCTCGCCGGACTCTCCTCAAGTAGTTGAACTCAGAGAGCCCTGAATGCTCAGTTGAAAGGCGGCCTTTTGATTTTGAATCAACGTATTGATTTGGTACAGGAACAAGTTGATACCTTATGGCAGCT
>NW_022196905.1:215293782-215294452 GCF_008632895.1 Mastomys coucha
ACTGTTGCTGGAAGGAACTGGTGTGCTAGTCTTTCTTCCCTGCTGGTCAGGGTGATCGGCACAGCACAGAAGAGCACCTAGCATCCTCTGTCCCATCCAGGGGCTGGTATTTCAAGGTTCCCCAAAGGTCTTTCTTTGGCTGTTTCCTCTGCCTCTGACTCTCATGCGTAGTTGCTTAGACAAGAGCTTGTAACTATTTGTAAAAAATGACTTATACTATCAAAACTTAACTCTAGCCTGTGGAGCAAATAAGTCTCATTGTAACAAGATTTAGCAACCAGATGCCTTTGTGAAATATTGCTGTAGTCTTTAAAATGAGATTATTATCTATCTATGGCACCCACGTCTGGTTATGATAGCAGGCTGTGCTTTTGATGGTTTTATAGCTTATACCGGCGCTGTCTAATAGATCGCTCTATTGATGGAAGGGCTCTATATCTGCTGGCTATGGGATACTCCAAGTGTGTGCAGCTGGGAAACTGAACTTTTCGCACCCTTTGATTTTAGTTTATTTATACTTGCCCATCATCTATAGTTGTATTGGACAGGCTTAAAACCTCTTTGCTGTAGAAATTAACTTGTATATCTTTCTTAAAATTACACTTATATATTTAAATGGGTGTGTGTGCGCGCACACGTGTGTGTGTGTGTGTGTGTGCGTGTGTGTGTG
>NW_022196905.1:215294462-215295474 GCF_008632895.1 Mastomys coucha
TGCGTGTGTGTGTGTGTGTGTGTGTGTGTGTGCACGTATATGCATGTGCGCATATGCTCACATATGTCATAATGTGAGTGTAGAGTTTAGAAGACAGATGTGGAAGATGGTTCTCTCCTTCCACCACAGAGGTCAGGGATCAAACTCAGCTCATCAAGCTAGGGAGCAAACGCCTTCACCTGCTCAGCCACCTCGCCAGCCTTAAACCAGCCTCTTTTATGGACACTGCAGAGTTGCTCTCTGTGATTTTTGTTGATTGGGAATGACAGAGTAGAGTTCGTTAGATAACACTGACCCCTTAATCCCTCCCAGTATAATTGTTGGTATATAAAATAATTTGATACTCTGAAGTTTATAAGTATCCCAAGATTAATAATCTGGATATTTAGCTTAATGCCATAAGAATAGAATGAATAAACAAAACCCAAGTTACCAAGATACTCTGAACCGGAAGGTTTTCTTCAAAACCTAAATATATGTATGATTTCATTCTAGCATCTGTATAGTCTCCAGCTCCCTCAGGAAGAACTACTTTGAGCCAGATTCTTAAATAAACCTGGCCTTCTTACACTATTTTCCTTCTCTAACTTGGGAATATGGAGAATCCCCAAAAAGTCCATGTTCTACTCCTGTACTTACTCTCCATGCAATTATTGAAAGTCTGAAAACACGAGGGTTTTCTTTTTCTAGATAAGATAGCCTACTTACAACCTGTTAGCATGCAAACCATCGACTATATGCAGGAAAACATAACCAGTAAAAGCATGTGATCTACACCTCTGCTGGCCTGCTAGGTCTTCACCTCCCTCCAACATTAGTGTTGGAGGGAGAAGAAGTAATGAAGAATTTCAGCTAGGAGAAGAGAAATTCAAGCAATCTATTGCCCAGTGTGATGCACATATCTTATATGAGTTGTTTAATTCTTGGAAATGCTTGGAGTAGGCCTGAAGTTTTCTTATGACAACCATTCTTGTATGGTAAAACACACACACAACAAATGTGTATAATTTTC
>NW_022196905.1:215295484-215295888 GCF_008632895.1 Mastomys coucha
TTAAAACTACTGCAAAATGAAAATAAACATAAGGTATTAATCTATAAGCATGATCTCAAATGCCAAGTGGCTTTGTAGCTGTTTTTCAAAGTCTGTTTTTCTCTTTGGCTTTTTACCTGCCTTGCTCAATGTGGCATAAAGACAGGATTGTTTTATCTCTGCAAACTTGTTTTCTGCTCTAGGATGATGAGTTTAAAACACAGCCTCTTCGGTTGATTTTGATTATGTTCCAGAACAATGAGCATAGGGCATCTACTTTAGTACCTCTGAAACCTGTCTTATCACCTACATCCCATAAACAGGTCCTCATCTGTAGGTCATCTAGACCATGGAAATAGGTCAGCCAGTCTGCGTCTATGTGTATCAGTCTGCAGCAGGTTTCTCCACTGTAGCCATAGCTGACC
>NW_022196905.1:215295898-215296098 GCF_008632895.1 Mastomys coucha
TTCCTGCTTCATGTTCTTTGGTGCTGGAGCCAGAGTGAGCCACATCTGGCTCAGCATCATCTCTTAATCCTCTTCTCAGAGAAAATGGAGTAACCAAATCCATTAACTGAATCCTCTGTGCTTGTTATGGCCAAAGTGCATCTTACTTCCTAGGCAAATGCCAAGTCTTCCCACCCTTCTCTCTAGCTCTAGTTTCCATC
>NW_022196905.1:215296108-215296868 GCF_008632895.1 Mastomys coucha
ACTTTCCACTGTTACCATCTAAGTCTTCCAAAGCTATTTTTTATTTAATATAGTATTCAGTATCTTCATTGGCTATCCCTGAATTTCACAACATTAAGCAGTTGGGGCAGTGTTCTATTCCGGCCCTTAATCCTAGTGTTCACCTCACCTTCTCCATCGTTACTTTTCTACTGATGCATAGTCTCATCTTCTGTCCCGATCATGCGTTCCTCTCTTAATTGTTGGTTGCAGAGATTCTCCCTAACTCTGTTCTAAAACATTCTTTCCTTCCCACACTATCTGTCCATCTCTCAACCAGCTCAGTTAAGTCTGTCCCATGCTGCCATCCATGTGTTAAGTCCCTTTGATCTCCAAGAGCAAATGTTGTTCACTGGATTCACTGCTTTTTAGACGACTGTTTTTTTTTAGATTCACTGGTTTTTTAGATGTACATGTGAGACTAGACCATTGTCTGGTATATATGTGCTCAATGACTCTGAGCTGTATTACTATATATGTTTTTATTATTGCCACTACTAGTAATAGAATAATTCTGTAGCATGCTGTCTTTAAATTGATGTGTTCTCAAACACATACCCCTGTAGGATAATTCCCATGCATGGATGCTTTAGGTGCAGTTTGCAGAAGCACACAATAAAATGAGTTATGGGGGCACGAAATAATTATTATGAGTGTGGAAAACAGGTTTGGCATTAAAATCTTTTTAGATAATCTTTACCCAGTTTGTATATACATCCAAATTATAATATATTTAGTCTCT
>NW_022196905.1:215296878-215297266 GCF_008632895.1 Mastomys coucha
GCAGCCCTCCTCCTACCCATCTGTCATGTCAGGTTCACTGAGCAAATGCTAATTTACCTTTCCGATATACCATTTGACAATTTCTGGTCTCAGCTATCACACACAAGGTTGCACACCAGTGAATTAAATTTGAATCCATATTGTCAAGTGTATATTTAGAATAAAATTATTTGCATCTTCCATCAGCAAACACTTTAGAAGTAAAGCTGTATATCACATGAGCCTGTGCATGTAACTTGAATGCAAAAGATAAAAACACAGCAGAAAAAAATCATGATCACCTACTGCCTCGGAGATGAGTGTAGTGACTCTGTCAGTCCACAGAGTTCCCTTGGACTGGTCTTCTGCAGATTGCTTCTGGGTGCCCACCCACTAATCCATTAGCTGG
>NW_022196905.1:215297276-215297501 GCF_008632895.1 Mastomys coucha
CTTTGTCTTCTAATTACCTCAGCTCCCCAGGTTAAATATGCTAAAAGCTAAACACAGCAATCATACCCTTGTAGTCTGTTTTATCTGCCAACTCCTAAGAAATAATTAACCTATATTGAGAGAAGCAGTCTTCCCTCAAAATGAATTATACTAATGCGATGGGAAAATCATGCAGTAAGAATTCCAGCAATGTACCATTTGGTGTAAAAACACAGATAAACGGGC
>NW_022196905.1:215297511-215298105 GCF_008632895.1 Mastomys coucha
GTTTAATTCAAAACAAAGGAGAAAATTGCCTGCATTGACTTTTATTGCATCAAATGCAATGCATTTAGATATGCCAGATATTTTTATTTTTTCTCTTTCATTTAGATATTAATTTTAATTAATCAAGAGTATTGAGCATTTTATTTTAATATTAATAATTTTTTATTCATTGAGAATGTTGATTTTTTTTTAACATTTCAACATAAAAAAATTCACACCTTTTTATTACTAGACTCAACAAGAGAACAAAGATACAGGAGGAGCTACAGGTGAGGAAGACACAAAATAGGGCTTTTAAAAGATGTCACAGTAAAGGACAGACACCATTTCCTAAGCACTGGGAGGGAAAGGCTAAGACAGCCTAATTGCTTTATTGACTGATAGACTTTTAGAAACATACACAGAAAGAGTGCTTGTGGCTCTTGTACAGGACCGAGGTTCAACTCCCAGCACCCACATGGTGGCATCTCCAAATTTAGAGTCAGTCATGGAAAGAGACCTAGAAACATAGCTATGAGTCGTGTGATTCTTGGCTCACACACACAGCTCCACAGAGCCTTAACATTCTGTGTACCTGTCACAGCAGTAGGGCAC
>NW_022196905.1:215298115-215298201 GCF_008632895.1 Mastomys coucha
GCAGCTCCCTGTCTCCCTGGCTGACAGAAAAGGGACATGGCCTGTCCACAGTGCAGTAAGCCAACCAGGAGCTGCTTGGCTGAGGC
>NW_022196905.1:215298211-215298710 GCF_008632895.1 Mastomys coucha
ACATCACACTGGCAAAGCCTGAAACGTTTCCCATCATCTGCTCAGCCCTCCTCCCCTGCTTCCAACTTCAGAAGCTTTATCCCTTACCCAAGTTGCTACTTTCACTCCTCTGCCCAATGTAGAATTATGAATTTACCATGACTTGATTGATTAACTAGTTGTCTGATTGCTGTTAAACTACTGCATTCTTTTCATCTCAATTGGGATCTATAATACAGATACTTTGTTGTTCTGCAATGCTTATAAAATTGTGCTGGTTCAAATGGCCAACTGCAGATCTGTTTTTACCATTGTTTATTAGACATTGTTTTCCAAATCATGTTAAATAATGCTTTTTCTTGGGTTCCTCAAAAAATCATATGTTATACTAGAGCAAAAATATAAGTCCTTGATGAATATTTCCTTATTACCTAAAACTGTACTGCTGATGTTCAAGAATATTTCTCCCTAAAATATTATTTGATATTACTTAGTTAGCTCATCAGTTTTAAATGCTAAC
>NW_022196905.1:215298720-215300192 GCF_008632895.1 Mastomys coucha
AACTTACAACAGCTTGCCTACCTAATTACGGTTCTGTTATCCATCCTTCCTGTCTCTGTGTGCAGGACTTCTCTCTATAAAAGCCGAGACAGTTTGTCCCTGTCATCTCTCTGCCTGTCCTGCTCTCCATCGCCCAGGTTGGTGGCTGTCTTGTGGGCTATATGATGGCTGTTACCTGCTGTCTTGCTGACATATTTTTGTAAGTATTTTTGGCATGTCACTGTTCAGTAAGTTTGACTTCTTCCTCACATAGTTTGTATACCTTAGCACTTCCCTTCTGCAGCTGAACTCTCCCATCTGTCTCCAAATTAATTATCTTCGTGAAAAGGAGACATCAATTGTAATCAGAAGCATCAGTTTTTATAATCCATGACTTGGTCCAATTCCAACCACAGTACTGGGATGTCCACCATGACGCAGCAAATCCTACGTACTACCTCCAAGCAAGCAAATGCATGTGTGTGTATATTCTCTCTCTCTTCTCTCTCCTCTCACCCTGACTCCCTCTCTCACTCCCTCTCTTTCTCACTCCCTCCCTACACACACAAACACACACACACACACAAACACACACACAGAAACACACAGACACTGTCAGTATCCACCAATATACAGCTGGAGTATACTGAGCAATGGAATGTGATAGAAACAGCCACAGTGCCCCACCCTGCACTCTTACTGCACACTATGCAATCCTCGCAGAATTTCATCTGAACACACTCATGGTTTTGTCAAGTGATAGAGGCTCAGAGAGAGCTGGGAACTGTACAGTGTGGGTGGACAGAACACAAAAGCCTGGCTCCCGAGTGCACCTTCTTAGCTTATACACCTTACTCTTGTCACGCAAAATAGACACAACAAATAAAAATAGTAAAACAAGTAGTGGCACTGTTGAGGTCACCTTAGCCACACTGATGCACTGAGTAGAAACCAAGCACCTAGACTCGATAGACTGGGCGCTTACACGGTTGATTGGCATTTGCAGAGATTAATCTAATCCTTTCTTATATGAGCAAGCATGATTTCCAATTGTATTCTGACAAATGTGTGAGAATAAAATACTCATTTAATCATTAATTCACTTAGAAAATAAATCTTTCTTATGTTGTGTCAAGTGTAGGCCAGAGAACTGGAGAGTGGGCTAGGGAAATGGATCAGTAGTTAAGACACTTCCCCACAAGCATGAGGACCAGAATTCCAATCCCCAGATCCTATCTAAATTCTGAGTGTGCACAATTGCCTTTATGCTATGTCACTTTGGGGAGGGAAGACAAGCAATCTCACTGGAATGTGACACAAATGGAAGAACCAACAACCCCACTCCAGTTAGTGGAGCTAACCATGAATGCGGTGTTCTGATTTTTTAAAAAGTTTTATTGGTTATTTTATTTATCTACATTTCAAATGTTATCCCCTTCCTGGTTTCCCCTCCTAAAACCCCTTATCCCCCTGCTTCTATGAGGGTGCTCCCC
>NW_022196905.1:215300535-215301332 GCF_008632895.1 Mastomys coucha
AACAGTGCTGTTTCTTTCCACGTATGTTAAAATGCACATTTTCCTTACTTTTTCATGGCTAACCTCACAATATACTCTAAAATTTACTGCAATTAATTAGCTTTTTTCCTTCCTTCATGCTAAAGAATCAACACAAGCTTAGACTCACTAAAATGTAGCATTACAATTCCAAATAATGAATAGTCAGTAATTTCTGATGACAGTGGATACCTAATTTAATGGGTCAGAGTCATTTATCCTGCTCCTTAAAGGTTAAGTTTTCAAGCACAGACTTTAAGACTATTGAGAAGGATAGATACGGACTATGCGGGGGCATAGCTTCAGTAGGTGATGGCCTAAAGGCTGTCGCTTCTTGCTTGATATTTTCAAATGAGTGTTAATATGTAGTTTTCAAGTGAAAACAAACAGGACTGAGATGTAGCTGAGTGTGTGAGACATCTGCCTGGGCAATCAAAGCCCTGGAGCTAACCACCAGCTCCATACAGAGAGTGTAGCTGCACACACCCACAATCTTAGCATTTGAGAAGATGGAGGCAGGGGGATCGGACACTCAGTATCACTCTTGGGTGTCTATAGTAGCTTTGAGGCAAGCCTGAGATATCATGAGACTCTTCTAAAAGTACAGATACGTTCATCTCATTTCAACAGTTGCTCACAACTTGAAATAATTACATATTATCAAAAAGCCTGAGTTTCACCATGTATTCACAACTTCTCCAAAACTACCCCAAAACAATGTGGCTCCTTTAAGACATATTATAAAGGAAGGAAGGAAGGAAGGAAGGAAGGAAGGAAGG
>NW_022196905.1:215301342-215301619 GCF_008632895.1 Mastomys coucha
GGAAGGAAGGAAGGAAGGGAAGCTCATGTTTTGATAGTGTGAGGTGAGCACGGGACATTTAGACTTAATTTTGCAAGATTTCTGCTAATGGAGGTCTATGTAAACACAGTATTTGACTTACCAGAGAGTAATCGGTACTTCAGGTCAGCCCCATGTTTGCTGTTGACATCCATAAACTTGACTTCTTTAAGAGAAATTACTTGATTTCAAAATGGTATCTCACTATCAAGAATGATACAAGCCTCCTAGTAACTTGCCTTTGGATTGATTATCCTTA
>NW_022196905.1:215301629-215302336 GCF_008632895.1 Mastomys coucha
GTGTGGGCCAGATCAGAATGTATTACATAAAAATAATATATAAACATGAATGTAAAGGTTCCCCACAATTTCAGCCATGTGTGCCAGTCCTATTGTATAGTCAGCTCCAGCCTATCAAATCTTGTACTGCATATGGGACTTCCTGTAGTGCAACCTGCTGCACCGCAGAGCCTCAAGTTTAAAATTTCCAAGACTTTAAAAATAGTCGAGCCTGACCAAATCTGCCAGAACCAACCACTGCACTCAAGACAGGCATTAAAATCATAATGGAATGCTACAACCACTAAAATCAGGGAGGCTGATACAACACCATCCATCTCTAATCCCAACAACACAGAGGAGATAGAAGAATCCCATGAACATAGGGGTGGAGTCGAGTGTGGGCAACAGAACAAAACCCCAGCTCCCAAAGATGGAAAGTGGAAACTATTTTTCTCTTTTTTTCCTAAAAATGACCAAAGACAATGAATTAATATTTTTTTTAAAAAAAATCAATTTCAAAAGGTTAATATTACACAAAACTTAAGGAAATTTCCTATGTCTGTCCACTACGTGATCAGTGCAATGAAATATTACCTACTACTAAAAGAGGAATAAGCTCTTGATATTTCCTACAATATGAAACACAAGTCTTAAGAATATTATGCTAAAGGGGAAAGGTGTGTCACAAAACCATTTATGTTCCATCATCTTTTTTTTTTTTTTTT
>NW_022196905.1:215302347-215303634 GCF_008632895.1 Mastomys coucha
TTGCATTTCCCTGATTACTAAGGATGTTGAACATTTCTTTAGGTGCTTCTCAGCCATTCGGTGTTCATAAGTTGAGAATTCTTAGTTTAGATCTGTACCCCCCTTTTTTAAAAGGGTTATTTGGTTCTCTGGAGTCTAACTTCTTGAGTTCTTTGTATACATTGGATATTAGCCCTCTATCAGATATGAAGTTGGTAAAGATCTTTTCCTAATTTGTTGGTAACCGTTTTGTCCTATTGACAGTGTCTTTTGCCTTACAGTAGCTTTGCAACTTTATGAGGTCCCATTTGTCAATTCTTGATCTTAGGCAGAAGCTATTGGCATTCTCTTCAGGAAATTTTCCCCTGTGCCTATTTGCTCGAGGTTCTTCCCCACTTTCTCTTCTATTAGTTTCAATGTATCTGCTTTGATGTGGAGGTCCCTGATCCACTTGGACTTGAGCTTTGTACAAAGAGAAAGGAATGGATCGATTTGCATTTTTCTACATGTTAACCACCAGTTGAGCCAGCACCATTTGTTGAAAATGATGGCTTTTATCCACTGTATGGTTTTAGCTCCTTTGTCAAAGATCAAGTGACCATAGGTGCGTGAGTTCATTTCTGGGTCTTCAATTCTGTTCCATTGATCTACCTGCCTGTCACTGTACCAATACCATACAGTTTTTATCACAATTGCTCTTTAGTATAGCTTAAGGTCCGGGATTGTGATTCCACCAGAGGTTCCTTTCTTGTTGAGAATAGTTTTGGCTATCCTGGGTCTTTTGTTGTTCCAGATGAATCTTGCAAATTGCTCTTTCTAAGTCTGTGAAGAACTGAGTTGGAATTTTGATGGGCATTGCATTGAATCTGTAGATTGCCTTCGGCAAGATGGCCATTTTTACTATATTAATCCTGCCAATCCATGAGCATGGGAGATCTTTCCATCTTCTGAGATCTTTTTCAATTTCCTTCTTCAGAGACTTGAAGTTCTTGTCAAACAGATCTTTTACTTGCTTAGTTAGGGTTACACCGAGGTATTTTATATTATTTGTAACTATTGTGAAGGGTGTTGTTTCCCTAATTTCTTTCTCTACCTGTTTATCCTTTGTGTATAGGAAGGCCTCTGATTTGCTTGAGTTAATTTTATATCCAGCTACTTTGCTGAAGTTGTTCATCAGGTCTAGGAGCTCTCTGGTGGAATTTTTGGGGTCACTTAAGTATACTACCATATCATCAGCAAGTAGTGATAATTTGACTTCTTCCTTTCTAATTCGTATCCCTTTGATCTCCTTTTGTTGCCTAATTGCTC
>NW_022196905.1:215304700-215305369 GCF_008632895.1 Mastomys coucha
GTTGTGGCTTCATTTTCATTAAACTCTAGAAAGTCTTTAATTTCATTCTTTATTCCTTCCTTGACCAAGTTATCATCGAGTAGAGTGTTGTTAAGCTTCCATGTGTATGTGAGCATTCTATTACTTACCTTATTATTGAGGCGCAGCCTTAGTCCATGGTGATCTGATAGGATACAAGGAATTATTTCAATCTTCTTGTATCTGTTGAGGCCTGATTTGTGACCAATTATATGGTCAATTTTGGAGAAGGTACCATGAGGTGCTGAGAAGAAGGTATATCCTTTTGTTTTAGGATAAAAAGTTCTATAGATATCTGTTAAATCCATCTGTTTTATAACTTCTGTTAGTCTCACTGTGTCATTGATTAGTTTTTGTTTCCATGATCTGTCTATTGCAGAGTGGGGTGTTGAAATTTCCCACTACTGTTGGGTGTGGTGTAATGTGTGCTTTGAGCTTTAGTAAAATTTCTTTTATGAATATAGATGCCCTTGCATTTGGAGCATAGATGTTCAGAATTGAGAGTTCATCTTGGTAGATCATACCTTTGATGAATATGAAGTGTTCCTCCTTATCTTTTTTGATCACTTTAGAGTGAAAGTTGATTTTATTCGATATTAGAATAGCTACTCCAGCTTTTTTCTTGGGACCATTGGCTTGGAGAATTGTTTT
>NW_022196905.1:215305754-215334923 GCF_008632895.1 Mastomys coucha
TATACCTATTATCCTTAGGTTTGGTCTTCTCATTGTGTCCTGGATTTCCTGTATGTTTTGGGTTAGGGACTTTTTGCTTTTTGCATTTTCTTTGAATGTTCTGTCAATGTTGTCTATGTTATCTTCTGCCCCTGAGATTCTCTCTTCTATCTCTTGTATTTGGTTGGTGATGCTTGCATCTATGTTTCCTGACTTCTGTCCTAAGATTTCTAACTCCAGAGCTGTCTCTTTTTGTGATTTCTTTATTGTTTCTACTTCCATTTTTAGGTCCTGGATGGTTTTACTCAATTCCTTCACCTGTTTGTTTGTGTTTTCCTGCAATTCCTTAAGAGATTTTTGAGTCTGTTCTTTAAGTGCTTCTACTTGTTTACTTGTGATCTCCTGTAATTCTTTAAGGGATTTTTTTGTTTCCTCTTTAAGGGCTTCATGCCCTTCTTAAGTTCCTCTATCAGCATCATAAAATAGGATTTTAGATCCAATTCTTGCTTTTCCGGTGTTTTGGGATATCCAGGACTTGCTGTGGTGGGAGTACTAGGTTCTGATGAAGCCGAGTAGTTTTGCTTTCTGTTGGTAGGATTCTTGCATTTGCCTTTTGCCATCTCTTGATTTCTGGTGTTAGGTGTTCTTGGTGTCTCTGACTGAGCTTGTCCTGTCCCTGCTGCCCTGAAACTCCCCTGAGACTTGTGGGGCCTGTGACTCCCACTTGGCTGTTCCCACCTTAGAAAGTTGCTGTAGAGAAAATGGCGGATCTCACCTGAGTCTCTGGGTTCAAGCACTCCCTGTAGGCAGGCCCTCCACTTGCAGGGAAGGGGCAGAGAGGGTCGCTGTTCCACCTCTGTCACTCAGAAGCTGAGAGGATCCTGTCCCTGCTGCCCTGCAACTCCCCTAAGACTCGTGGGGCCTGTGCCTCCCAGCTGGTTCCCATCATCTTATTTATATAAAATCTTCAGGATAAACCAACTCAGGGAGAAACACAACTTGTCAACAAGTGCCTCAGGCTATGGAGCAAGTGGCATGTGACTGCTAATAGATACAGAATGAAAACGTTCTAAAGTAGGGCTAGCCATGGCCAAGGGGCGCTGGTGAGCCAGCTCAGAGGGTGAGAGTATGGGGGAGTTGGCCCCAGGGTCATGAGAGCAAGTGAGCTGGCTCTCACCTTTGCTGGCTGCAACACTTGAGAGAGTGGGCCATGTACCTCACCTGAGCAGCACAGTCCCTAGTAGAGCAGGACAGGTAAGGCAGTACTGAGGGTAAGAGAACAGGAGAACTGGCCCTGCCACTTATTTTCCATAAAGTTGCTTTTGTTCTTTGCCCCTTACTTACTGCATGCAGTTGTCAGGGGGGCTGGCCCTGCCCCTCCTCACTGACTATAGCACTTGAGAGAACAGGCCCTGCACCTCACCTGGGCATCGCAGTGCAGCCTGGCCCTGATGGCAAAGGCACTGGGTAACCTAGCAGAAGCACTGATGGAGAGCTCACCCTCATGGTACAAATAAAGAAGAGACAGCTAGTCAACCAACTCGACTGACAGCCAGGCCTAGATTCAGGGCTCTGAGTCGGCTCACCCCCAAATCTATATCATCTTCAAATGGTTAGGACTTGTGGAAGGGCCAGTCCTACTGATCCCAAGCTGCAGGGTCTCCATGACATAGGGCAACAAGAGGATAACTAGGCAGATCCAGTCTTGATGAAGAACCAGTATTGATAGTGTCACAGAAGCTAGAGGCCTCAAACCAGATCAGTGACTCATGGCAAGGAACATTTGCAAGTGAGATGTGTGGACTTCGGGATACACTGTGACACACTACAGCATCCATGATGAGATGGTTTCTATGATTTAGGGGTGTGTGTGTGTGTGTGTGTGTGTGTGTGTGTCTATCTGTGTGTGTGTGTGTGTGTGTATTATTTAGGAAGGAGGTTGCAAGGATGAAGGGTAGATTTCAGGGGACAGGGAGGTGTGTAATGTGTAGAACTGGGGTGAGTTGTATAATACTCACAGAGAATCAATGGAAAGTTGAAAATAGAAAAGAAAATGTGATAAATTTAAGCTGGAGTAAGAGTGGAGCAATTAGAATATGAACTAAATTGTATGCTTTAAGCTAGTGAACTGAGTAGTATGTAAATGACATGTAAATAACACCATTTCAGAAGAAAAGTAAATAAAATACAGACAGAAGTATTTCCTCCTGCCATGCTAAATGCTTTTTTTTTTTTTTTTCATGGTACAGAGCAGAAGGTTTTGCTTCAAGCAGTGAAATGAGAATTTTTACCAGGGAAAGAGGATATTTCTGCAGCAGAACTTTACTGCAGATAACTCAAGAGAGAAGCCTGGGTTTAAACAAGTTGTTCTAGTACCTAATTATCTGAGCTAATAGGGTGGCCAGATAAAAACATGGTCAGCCCAACCAAGTACCTCAGATACATCATTAGGGTGTTTACAGCTCTCCCAGATTTGTTTTAAGCTTTATTGCATTATGATGAGAAAAGTTATATGATTTCAATTTATCTGAGTTTGTTAATATTTAAAAACATATTTTAAGTAAATAGAATTAAATCACATTCTTGCTTCCCTATTTGGACCCCAACTCCTCCCAGAGACCACCTTCAATACCTACAATATATTTTTTGTCATATTCTTTAAAATTTATAAAATATTATAACAATAAAAATGAGTATTATAAAAGTTGTTTGATGTAAAACAACAATCAGCCAGGCCTTGGTGGTGCACGACTTTAATCCCAGCACTTGGGAGGCAAAGGCAGGCGGATTTCTGAGTTCGAGGCCAGCCTGGTCTACAGAGTGAGTTCCAGGACAGCCAGGGCTACACAGAGAAACCGTCTTGAAAAACCAAAAAACCAATAAATAAATAAATAAATTAATTAATTAATTAATTAATTAATTTAACAGTCTTATGTAGATGCTTGTCTACAGCAATACTGAAAATAATATGTTTTTTTCAATATAAATTTTAAATAACTCCAAACATGTTAACTGTATATTTCAAAATAATACACCACTACTAGTATTTTCTTAAACATGAACATAAGTATATAAAGTTTTTTCTTTGTTTGTTTGTTTGTTTTGTATTTACTAGAGCTTAAAATCTTGGCTCTTTCTGAGGTACAAGCCCAAAATAAGAACAATTTCTAGACATTGGATTTCATTGTAATAAGGCTGTACTTCAATGACCCTCACATCACCAAAGGATTTTACCTCCATCATAGCTAAGCTGAGAGTTGACAGTTCTGCTGCGCCAAGGAATGAATTGTAGGCACGATTTTTAGATACAGACTTCCTGCTATGATCAAAGCTATTTGACTTGAGTGAGTGGCTTTATTCTCAGCCCACAGAGAACAGGTTACATTAATTTAAGAAATGGTGAGTATATTAAGATGGTCTATCCATGGAGTCTTTCACCAATTGTTTCAATGAACCTGGTTCTGCTTGGAGTGTGGCACAGACATTAGGTGAGGGTAAAACTCTGGTTCATTGGCTGTGATAATTTGGAAAAGCATTCATCTCAGACAAAGAGTAACTTATAAAGTCCTCTTCTTCAAACTTGATACAAGAGTTACAAATGTCAAGCAAAGCATTCAGTCTCACTCTTTGTTATTTTTTTACAAGCCACCTCCCAAGTTAATTGTCTACCTTTCTCTTGGCTATATAAATACTTTAAAAATATGTAAGCTGTTCTGAAAACCATAGTATAGTGTAAAAACATGAAATAAACAATACTACTAATAGAGAGGCTGAGATAGGAGAAGCAAGATTTCAAGACCATTATGTTGTACACAGCAAGACACTGTCACGAAACAAGAAGCTGAAAGTGTATATGGATTGTACAATATTGGACCTATTTCTCCAATTACCAAATTAGAGAAGACCATTGGATGATAGCTAACAAGTTTCCAATTCCTCATATTTTTGGATTTCAATCGATTAGGATATATTGGTAATATTCATTTTCATCTTGTTTTCTCCATCTATGGTAATTGAGAGTTTTGCTGGGTATAGTAGCCTGGGCTGGCATTTGTGTTCTTGTAGGGTCTGTATGACATCTGCCCAGGATCTTCTAGCTTTCATAGTCTCGGGTGAGAAGTCTGGTGTAATTCTGATAGGCCTGCCTTTATATGTTACTTGACCTTTTTCCCTTAATGCTTTTAAAATTCTCTCTTAGTTTAGTGCATTTGGTGTTTTGATTATTATGTGATGGGAGAAATTTCTTTTCTTGTCCAGTCTATTTGGAGTTCTGTAGGCTTCTTGTATGTTCATGGTCATCTCTTTCTTTAGGTTAGGGAAGTTTTCTTCTATAATTTTGTTGAAGATATTTACTGGCCCATTACCTTGCTATGGTGGGTATATTGGGTTCTGGTAATGCCAAGTAACCTTGGTTTGTGTTGCTTATATTCTTATGCTTGCCTCCTGGCATCTGATTAGTGCTACTTGCCCTTGCTAAATCTGACTGGAGCCTGTCCTTCCTGTGATCCTGGTTGTGTCAGAACTCCTCAGAGTCAAGCCCTCTCTGTGATCCTATGATTCTGGGATCCTGTGATCCTGGGCTTGTTAGAAGACCTGGGAGTGGAGCTTCCTCTGGGTGTTGTGGGACTGGCTGGGAACCTTGTGCCCAAGGTCTGCTCAGGGCACCAACCCAGACCTCTACCAGATGTTTTTAATACCAGCACTTTTCACTATATACTGCCTTGGCAGTGTTTCAGGGGTTCTAATAGATTGTTTCTATGTTATCCTTTGTCTCTATAAGTTTAATTTTGTCTTTCTGGTATCTAATGGCACATCTTTTATTTTAAAAAATGTTTAAATTTTTATTGTTTAGACTCCAAGTGCTTTGTGGTTTCCATGGCTTCCCATAGTATCATTTTCTAGACTCACTGCACTGTGCTCTGATAGGACACAAGGACACATTGCAATCTTTTGTATATGTTAAGATTTAATTTGTATCCTATTATATGATCTGTTTGGGAGAAGGTTCCATGTATAAGGAAAATACATGTATAATTTCTACCTGGCACATGGACTTCTTTCATATATGTTAAGTGCACATTAAGATGTTTACCTCTGAAGTTTCTTCACTTGTTTTTAGTTTGGAAACCTGTATAGGTATGAAGTGGAATGTTGAACTCATCTACTATTATTGTGTCAGAACCTATTTGACCTTTGTTCTCTTTTAGTATTTTTTTTTTATTATTAAATTAGGGGCTCTGTTATTCCATGCATGAATGTTTACAGTTGTTACATGTTCTTGATTTATTGTTCCTTTTGATAATATGTAGTATCCCATTTTGTCTCTTCTAATTCATGTTTAGGTTTATTTTGTCTGATATAAAGCTAGTTGCACTTGTTTGTTTGGATTTTCCATTTGCTTGCTTGGTTGTTTTCCACCTTTGGATGCTAAGCTTTTGGATACCTTTGTTGATAGTGTGTTTCTTGAAGACAACATATAATTGATCCTTGATTTTAAATCCAGTCTGTCTCTTTTTAGAGGCAGTTTTAGGCCTTTTACCTTTAAAATTATTACAGAAAGAGGTTTACTGTTTCCTGGAAATGTATTATGTCATGTTCTGTTTTGCTGGATTATTTGTATTTTTTCCCTTCTACAGCATTGAGGGTTTCCTGAGCTGTTATTTTAGAAATGGTTCTGTTCCCAGACTAGTTTGTGTGTCTGTTTTTTTCATAAAGTGTATGCTTCCATATACCCACATCAACAAGGCCGTCCCTTTCCCTCCTGCAGAGTATTTTATTAAGAATCTTTTGCAGTAATAGCTTAGTTGTCATGAAAATAGATGTCTCATTCAACTAGAATTCTAGACAATGAGTAGGCTTTTTTAGTATACTTGTCACCAAATAATATGAAAATATTAAATATTATAAAATGATTCTACATTAGGAGATGCATTTACATCAAAGCCTATGAGTTGCCTACATGAAAGTCAAATGTATTTAAATCTTATACATCTTTTTCTTGTTAAATGGAGGAAATTAGGCCTGTAGTTATTTTAAATACTTATTTTTATTTTATATATCTGTGCCCACATTAATGTAGGTGTTCTATTTGTGTGCCTGGCACCTATGGAAGCCATGAAAATGCTTCAAATACCCTGGAATCTGAGTTAGAGATGTCCGTGAACTGCTATGTGGGTGCTAGGAACCAAATCTGGTTCCAACAAGTGCTATTAACCACAGAGCGTCTTCTGACCCAAGTTTTTTAGTTCGTAGATTGTTTTCTCTTTCTTTGCTGTAGTGAGGTGAACTGCCAGCTGAGAGGTCTGCACAGAGAAATACTACACCAAAAAAGTGTGGTGACAGGATGGGAAGACCAAGAGCGAAGCTCAGGTAGGGGCAAGACATAAGATGGGAGCCCAGACTCAGGAGTGAGGTAGACGTGCCTAGTCAAAGAAACAGAGGGAAGAACAGATCATGGGGTTGGGGGAGAGGGCTGGGCGAGAGAACAGAAATGAGAGGGGGCATCTCTGGAATGACTAGAAGACCCGGGACAGGGGAAGCATCCAGGAATCTATGAGGATGATCCTAGACTCTTAGCATATGGGGATATAGAGCCTGAAGTGGCTACCTCCTGTAGCCAGGCAGACCTCCCAGTAGATGAAGAGGGTACTAATCCACCACAAAACCTTCAACCCAAAATTTGTCTGTCTACAAGATTTGCAAGGATAAAGATGATGCAGAGATTGATGGGATGGCTAACCAATGACTGGCCCAACTTGAGATCCATCCCATGGGAGAAAGCCAACCTCTGACACTGTTGATGATACTCTGCTGTGCTTGCAGACAGGAGCCTAGCATAGCTGTCCTATGAAGGGTTTCATCCAGAAGCAGACGGAAGCAGATGCAGAGACCCACAGCCAAACAATAGGAGGAACCCAAGGAGTCATGTGGAAAAGGCGGGGGAAGGATTGAGGGAGCCAGAGGGGTCAGAAACACCACAAGAAGACCTACAGAGTTAACTCACCTAGGCCCATGAGGACTCACTGAGACTGAACCACCAGCCAAAGAGCATGCAGGGACTAGACCTAGGCCCCTATACATATGTAGCAGATGTGAAACTTGGTCTTCATGTGGGTCCCCTAACAATTGGTACAGGGGCTGTCTCTGACTCTATGCATGCATTTGGAGCCCTTTCTTCTAGCTGGGCTACCTTGTCTGGCCTCAGTTGGAGAGGATTTACATAATCCTGCTGCAACTCAATGTGCCAGGATGGGTTGGTACCCATGGTGAGCCTCCCCTCTTTGAGGAGAAAAGGAAGAGAGGATGGAGGGAGAAGAGGTATGCAGGTGGAACTGGGAGGGGAGGTGGGGCTGTGATAGGATATAAACTGAGTAAATAAATAAATTAGTGGGGAAAAAAAAGAAATGGTTGTACGGCAAATGCAGAATGGAGAGAGAGATAGTTAAAGAAAGACATGTCTGCTTTGCTTTGGCATCGGTTGTTTGAGGTAAGGTCTCATTTTGTAAATTAGGCTGGCCTAGAACTTATTATATAGACCAGGCTAGGCTGGAACTCACAGAGATCTGCCTGCCTTTGAAAATTAAAAATGTATATGCTTATAGTATACCACATCATATTTTAGTATGCATACAAGATGATTATCACCATTATGCTGGCTAGTTTTTTGCCAACTTAACTCAGAAAGGAATGAGGGATCCTCAACTGAGACAATGCTACCATCAGACTTGCCTTTGAGCAGATAGGTCTGTGGGACACTTTCTTGGTTTATACGGGAGGACCCAGCCAACTGTGGGTAAAACCACCACTGGCCCTGAGTTGAATAATCAGGCTGAGCAAGCCAAGAGGAAAGATCCCTTAAGTAGCACTCCCCTGTGGTCTCTGTATCAGCTCCTGGTTTGAGTTCCTACTTTGACTTTCTTTAATAATGGACTACAATTATAAGCTAAAATAAATATTTTCCTCCCCAAATTGCTTCCAGTCATGGCGTTTTAAAGCCTCAATAGAACCCTACAGTCAAGCTAACTAATGCACACTGCCCTTTCTGACAGTCTTCTGTGATGGGAGCATTGTTGTAAAGATGTATTGTCTGCTTAATTGTGGGGTCCAGAGGGGAATATGCATGTGAGTGCAGTGCCCACAGAGACCAACAGAGGGCATCCAGTTCCCTGGAACTGAACCAAAGAGTTTACAGGTGATTGTGAGTCACGGAGCGTGAGTGCTGTGGATCTAACTTGGATGCTTTGCAACTACTGTACACACCTAACAGCTGAGTCGTCTCTCTACTGTGATAAGAACAATTAGTATCTGTCCAGCAAATTTCAACAATATAAAATAATATGATAATATTAACTGTAATCACAAACTATAGACTATGCCTTAGACCTTACTCACTCTTTATAACTGAAACTTTGTACCTCTGTGCCTACACCACCCCTACACATACACTTGAGATCATTGCTATGCTTTCTCCTGTGCCTGCCTTATTTATTTGGCACAATATCTTCCAGATTCATTCAGATTCATTTTACAGATTCGTGCTTTACTCATAACCTCATGAATAAGTCTGTGTGTATATATGTGTGTGGATGCATGCATGTCTGTTTCTGTATGTGTGTGTGCATGTGTGTCATGTTTGTGTGTCTGTGCATCTGTGTCTATATATGTGTGTGTATGTCTGTGTATCATGTGTGTGTGTCATGTGTGTCTGTATGTTTTGTGTGCCTGTGTGTATGTGTGTGTGTCTGTGTGTGTGTCTGTGTGTCTGTGGTGTATGTGTGTGTGTCTGTGTGTGTGTGTTGTGTATGTCTGTCTGTGCATGTGTTCTATATTCATCTTTTGGTAGGTGCTTAAGTTGACTTCATACCTTGGATATTGTAAGTAATACTGCATACATAGCTCTCCAATATAGCAATTTTGTTTCTTGCAAATTTTATACCATCAGTAGAATTGTTGAATCATATTGTGTTTCTGTTTCTGTGTTTCTGACAAACCTCTAAACTGTTCTCTATAATATTGTGCTAACTTACATTCCTGCCAACAGTGTTCAAGGGTCTTCTTTGCTCCATGCCCTTGCTGACATCCGCCTTTTACATTTTTGTTAATAGCCATTTTAGTGAGTGTAGGGCCGTTTCATGGTAGTTTGATTTGTGTTTCCTTGATGGTCATGCTGTTGAAAGTTGTTTCAAATACCTGTTGTGTGTGTATCCTTCTTGTTTTTGCTGTGCTTTGTTTTGTTTTTTGACAAGTATCTTTTGGGTCCTTTCTCCAGTTTTTATTTATTTGCTTGAGAGATTCATGCACTGAATTGTCTGAGTTCAGAAATTAACTGTTGATGGAGGCATTGAATGTGATTAAGTGCTGGGAGGAAGATGTTAAGATCTATAGAAAGTGAGAGAGGGAGATTTAGAACAAGATGTCTGGTCAGCCCTCACAGAGGAAGGAGTCCCCCAAAGGCGTGGAAGGAATGAGAAAGTCAGAGGTCTGCTTTCTGACAAGCTTGTCCATTTCATATCAAGAAGTTGAACATATTTTGGTCTAATGGCTTCACTTGTGAAATAGAAAGAAAATAATTGCCTGAGCTGAAAGGTAGAAGTGAGCTGTCAGGAGTTCAAGTTGAATGACGAGGAAATGGACTGTTGGAAAGAACAGGAAAGCTGAGTGTAGGCTGCCATGCTGGCAAGGAAAACCACTGCTGTATCCTCATACATACCTGCAACAAAAAAGCCTTAGTGCTGAATTTGATGCATCATAATGACCAAAATTAGCAAGTTCCATCTGTAAGCATAATAATAATAATCTCTCCTTCAAAGAGGATTATTCCAGAATTAAAAGCTAGGGAGACTAATAGCCACACCCAACTGGCTATAAATGCATAGGATCAAGTTAAATTTACTAATATCAATCATCTTGTTATTGGCCAAGAGCGATGGCTCATCAGGGTGTCTTCACCAAGCCATATGATCTGAGTTCAATCTTGTAGGACCCACATGATGGAAAAAAATGACTCCTGTAAATTGTCCTCAGACCTCCACATGCATTTTTCAGCATGCATGCAGGCACATACATGAACACATACACATTAACAATAACAATAGTAATAATAAATAAATAAGTTTAACATGTAAAAATGCAATACTGCCAATTTACATGGTCAGATACTAGAAGTACTTACTTGTATATAGTCCAAACAGTTTAAAATATTTTTTGAAAAATGAAATCATTTCTATTAAATTGACATTTCTAATTCACCCCACTTATACTAACCCTGGTTTTCTGTGAGCAGACACAACCTGAAGTTGGTACCACTGTTCAATAGGCTAATAGCCTAGAAGGAACAAAATGGGAGGAAGGAGGAAGCCCATGGAAAGAACAGGGTCCTTACAAACAAGTGCATTGCATGTATGGCCACTGCCATCACTCATGGAGAGCAGACTCCAGCTTTGTTAGCCTTTTTATGTAGACTCAGTCCAACCACTCTTGGGGGTACTTCCCAGCATTAAGCCTTAGACTAGAGATATATGCTTGGCTCTCTTGTTCTGAAACTTCCAATTTCATAGACTAAGTAAATACTGGGTGCTCTGATTCTGCAGCCTACAGGTGGCCACTGTGAGACTACTCATCCTCTGGAATCTGATCTACTAAATGCCCTTTCAGTCATAGATCACATATATTCATTCCACTGTTCTGTCCTCTGGAGAAAATTGACCAAGTATTCACTTATAAAAACTTCTCAAAAAGATGCCCTGTCAAATAATTGCTAAAGAACAAGTAGATTTTACTGGTTGAAGGTTCAGGAGCAAAGAGGAAATAAGAAGAGAGGATCCATTTATAAAATCAAGTAAGAAATGTCATGATCCATTTAAGAAAGTTGTTTCTTCTGGCCAGAGCACAGGATCCAGGCATTGGCAAGACTTGTACCCAAGATAAAAATGTCCATCTCCTCCTGAAGGCTATAAGGATTTACTGGTAGAGGCTATAGAATGACATAATGGACTCATGTTATATAACAATCACCCTAGTTGTATAGGAGGACATTTGAGGAAAGCTTGAAGCAGGAAGATTCTGATTCAATCAGAAGCTGAGGATTCTAACTGAGAAAGATGCAGTAGAGAAAGAAGACCTGAGACCCAGAAACATAAAGTGGGCAAGTGTTACAGACGTGGTGATGATGGGAGGGAGGAAAGACGGGAGCCCAAGACAATGGCAATACTGCATGCTGACAATGAAGCCAGTGTCAGTATGACTTATTGGTAATTTACAACAGAAAAATTATGTGTGGGCAAGAGGCAGTAAGTTCAGATTTTCCCAGACTGAGTTAGGGTTATCAACATGGGACATCTTTGATGTATCATCAAAAAGTAAATTCTGTCACTCAGGAGACAGATTCAAGCTGCAAACACATATTAGAAATCATTAAAATATATTGAACATGGATGAGGGCCTGCATAGCCCCTAGAAAGAATTGGTAGAGAAAGTCAGAGGAACCTTAGAACCTAAGAGGTACACTTAGTGACTTCACCAACTAAGAGATGATGAACCTCCCTGGTATGGGACCAGAAAATATTAAGATTAAGATAATATTTACCCTGTTCTTAACCAAGTCAATTCACACTCAGTGCAGAGCGCTTGCCCTTGAAATCATGCCACTAATGAAATCAGACTCTGGCAATTCTCTCTCTCTCTCTCTCTCTCTCTCTCTCTCTCTCTCTCTCTCTCTCTCTCTCTCTCTCTCTTTCTCTCTCTCTCTCTGTGTGTGTGTGTGTGTGTGTGTATGCATGCATACACACATGCATACACATACATGGCAGGAATTTAAGAAAGGAAATCTAAGTGGGACTAGAGGGAAAAAACAATAGAGAAAATGATGTAGTTCTATTTCAACTAAAAACATTCAAATAAAGATAAATAAAAGGGAAACTACTAAGGACAATGACAATGTCATTTGGAATATTTTAATCATTTTTTTCTCAATGATGTGTGTCTCCATCTTTAATTGTAGATTAAAAAGTTGCTTGCCTGTAATAAATATGTATACATATTTAAGCATATTTCATAGTCTGTAGAACTACCTTAAATCAGATCACTCTTCAAAGTAGCAGGCATGGCCTGCCTGCACAGCCTGTTGCCATGTGTTCGTCACATTGCCTAGTCTCCAAACCACACACTTGAACACTCGCTGATTCAGGTCCTCACTCCCTCAATTCCTTGTTTAAAGTTAAATGCCATTAACAATGGGAACTGACAAAGCCAAGAAATCATTTATTCCGCTAATTAACAGCTTATTTCTGGAAGCACCGGGCATTGTTCTAAATGTGGAAATATAACAATGTGCACAGTTGCTCACAGTAAAGATTTGCTTGCATGAAGCACGTTTCTCTTTCTACCTCAAGACACATATAGTACATATGTTTCAGTGTCAAGTTACTGTGTGGCCCATTTTAGTACTCAAGACAGCATTCTGGAAACCCCTGTCCAATGGTTGACTGTTAGCTGACTCAATTTCCACTCCTCCTTCTGGATTTCCTGGGCCTCCTTAATTGTCAGTAGATCAAAACTCACTGTGGTTTTTTTCACTGTTGCCAATCAAAACAAGTAAATGGTTCCCTCACTTTCTCTGTGCATGCTCAGACATGATATTCTACTACCCAGACCTCAGACCAGCCTATAGCTTCATGTTTATTCTGCCAAGGTTTTTATCTGTTTTAAATATATATTTCTCTGCTTACCACCATTCTAGAGTGAGGTGTAGGGTCCCACGCTGCCTCCTATTCATCAACAACACAACATCCCTAATATTCCCCTACCACAAAGATTTCTTTCTTTTTATATTGGATATTATTTATTTACATTTCA
The DNA here is from genome assembly GCF_008632895.1 of Mastomys coucha. Classification (NCBI taxonomy): domain Eukaryota; kingdom Metazoa; phylum Chordata; class Mammalia; order Rodentia; family Muridae; genus Mastomys; species Mastomys coucha. The sequence goes on from NW_022196905.1 coordinate 215,318,586, forward strand.
AATATTATTCCCCCTACCCAATTTCCTCTCTGGAAACCCCCTATCCCATCCTCCCTCCCCCTACTTCTATGAGAGTGCCATCCTCTGCTACATATGTGGCTGGAGCCATGGGTCCCTCCATGTGTACTCTTTGGCTGGTGGTTTAATCCCTGGGAGCTCTAGGGGGGTATGGTTGGTTGATGTTGTTATTCTTCCTATGGATTGCAAACCCCTTCAGCTCTTTCAGTCCTTTCTCTAACTCCTCCATTGGGGACCCTGTGCTCAGTCCAATTGTTGGCTACGAGCATCAGCCTCCATATTTGTCAGGCTCTGGCAGAGCCTCTCAGGATACAGCTGTATTAGGCTCCCGTTAGCAAGCACTTCTTGACATCCACAATAGTGTCTGGGATGGGTCCCCAGATGAGGCAGTCTCTGGATGTCCTTCCCTTCTGTCTCTGCTCCACATTTCATCTACATATTTTCTCCCTTGAGTATTCTGTTCCCCCTTCTAAGAAGGACTGAAGCATCCACAGTTTGGTCTTCCTTCTTCTTGAGCTTCATGTGGTCTGTGAATTGTATCTTGGGTATTCTGAGCTTTGGGGCTAATATCCACTTATCAGTGAGTGCATACCATGTGTGTTCTTCTGTGATTTGGTTACCACACTCAAGATGAGATTTTCTAATTCCATCCATTTGCTTAAAAATTTCATCAAGTCATTGTTTTTAATAACTGAGAAGTACTCCATTGTGCAAGTGTACCACATTTTCTGTATCCATTCCTCTGCTGAAGGACATCTGGGTTCTTTCCAGCTTCTGGCTATTATAAATAAGGCTGCTTGAACATAGTGGGGCATGTGTCCTTTTTTCTACAGCATTCTACCTACCCAACTTCATGTCTGAAAGCAGGCTTATCAAATTTCCAAACTCATATTCAAAAGAGTTAACTACTACATTAAACATTTGTATAAATGTGTCATTCTCTGATTTCACTTGGAGAGAAAAGAGTACTGTAAAACATAATATAAATATGATCCTAGAGAGAAATAAAACAAAATACCAAATGTTTTAAAATTGTCAAAAATATACACCCAAAATATGCTTTAAACTCTAATAAAGAAAGGAGGCCAAATGATGAAATGAAAATATGACCTAATCAGCAGCAAGGAGGGATTTCTTGATATTTCAGCAAAATCACCAGAATAATTAAAGATATCAAGATCAACAGCAGTTTATGGAACCACTAATGCTTACCATCTGAGCAGGGGTCATCTGAGGCCTGCAGGTGCCTTAGAGAGAGGTATGTGTTCTCAGATAAGGGATCCAGGCTTGGGACTTTGTCCTTGGGTTCAACCACGTGAGGCATTAAGATAAGAATTAGCATGACATGACAGCCTCCAGGGTGTGGGTAATGTTGTCCTTTGGACATAGTCTGTCCCCTACATGTCCACATACTAAGAAAGCTTGGTAGTCCATGTGATGCTAGTGGAGTTGTGGTATCTTTGAGAGGTGAAGCCTTGTGGACGGTCAGGAGTCACTACTCTCATGGGTAAATCAAAGTGGAAACTCCAGAATGGACCAAGTCCCCTGGATTTTAGTTTCTGAGATGATGATTGTTTAAAGAGTGAACTTAACTGCTGCCCCCCCCCTCATTATTTTGTCTTCTTGTGCAAACATGCAACCATTTTGCACATGGCTGGCTCTGCTTCTCTGCCAGGTTGTAACCTAGCCAGAGTCCCTCATCTGATAACAGCTATCAGATGCCTTGCCACTTGTACTTCCATCTACCAGAATTATAAGACAATAACACTTTTTTCTTATAAAGTATCCAGCCTCGGACATTTAGTTATAACAAAACAAAATGGGCTGAAGGTTTTTGAAAATCTTAACCTATGTTGGAGAATTTGTGTCTCCCCAGTTGAAAACTGGAGATTGTTCCACTAGCTTCCTTTAGGGATAGGAAACTGCTTCAGAAGCTGAGATTCTGCACTCCGTGAGTTTTAAAAAAGATGCAATGTATGAGGAATGAGGTATAGTGTTAAAGCAGTGCGGGCATAAACAACAGATAGTGAGCCTTGGGAAGCTGCTGTGACAGTTGTCCTGCTCCTAATGGTCCCTGAAAACTTCAGAGCCTAGACTTGGCATGCAGACCTCTAAGAAGGTGGCATTGCTTCTTGGCTGCAGGAAGACTGAGCCTCTGGTTATCAGAGACTTTAGAACATCACCCTCCAACAAACTTCACATTCCGCTTTAAACGGAAGACATGATTTCTGTGATTTTCACCTAAAAGCCTTAACCGAAGCATGACTGACAAGAACAGAGAGCATCTCCAATCAATATTTCTCTAGGAGGAAAGGGAAAAAATGAATATTAGTAAAATACTGAGTTCATAAGAAGTTCAGGAAAGCTATAGGGAGAAGCAATCAATGTGAGGATATATTGAGACACCGGTGAATTTAACACAAAGATAGAGCATACAGAAAAGCATTGGCACCAAGTATGTGAAGGAGGTGGCAACCCCCTGGCACCCGCTACCTTTCCCCTGTACTCTCACCCTGGCAGCTAAGCTCCATCTCTGCATCCCCTGGCTTACCTGCTTTCTTTATTGTAGACTGCCTTTGCCAATGAGAAGCATTGCAAGACAGTAGTGTGAGACCACAGTCCATTGTCTTGACTTCTTCCTTGCCAGGCCTCCTGAATGGAAGCCTAACTAGCCCATAAATCCTGGCTCCCTGCCAGGCAGATCCTCTCACTGCAACCATTCTTTTTGTTTGTTTGTTTGTTTGTTTGTTTGTTTGAGACAGGGTTTCTCTGTATAGCCCTGGCTGTCCTGGAACTCACTCTGTAGACCAGGCTGGCCTCAAACTCAGAAATCCACCTGTCTCTGCCTCCCAAGTGCTGGGATTAAAGGCGTGTGCCACCACCGCCAGGCTGCAACCATTCTTTTGAGTACCTCTTCTTATTCTTAAGATACAAGGTGGTAGGAGAATATCAAAGCGCTCATTCTTGGGCCCTGCTCTGTTTTAAACCTTTCATGTTTGTGCTCTCTATCACATATCTGAAAACATTCCCTCTGACAACTGTCCTCCAGTGCCCAGTGGAGTGCGCTATCACCCTCTGGCTGGGATACTGAGATAACAGTGTTATTTAAGGTAAAGGTCCTATGGAGTATAAAGGCAGAGAGGGGAAATATGCACACAGCCTTCAGAAGGATGAGTAACATTGAGTGATGGGGAAAGGAAGAAGGTCCTTAGAGTACACAATGATCCACAAGAGACGCAGTGAGCAGCAACTGGGTGTGTAAGATGCATCTTGTCAAGGCTTTCCTTAATCTGGGTTCTGTGGACATGTTCTGTATGAATATGAGATGTGTCCCAAAGGCTCCTGGGTTAAAGTCTAGGTCCCCAGCTGATAGAGCTATTTTGGAAGGTGCTAGAATTTTTAGGAGGCAGGGCCTGACAGAGAGAAGTAGGCCAATACAGGCAGGTCTTTATCTTGCCCTGGTCCCTCCTTTCTTCTGTTTCCTGTCTGCTATCAAATGAGGAGCCTTACCTCAGGCCTACAACCATAGAGCCAAGGAAAGTAGAACCAGAAAGCCTGGGTGTCTGAACTAAAATAAATACTTCCTCCCTCAGCTTCTTTACAGGAGGTCACAGCAAAAAATGTCTAGAATAAGACACAGACATGGCCGGGCAGTGGCATCGCACGCCTTTAAACCCAGCACTTGGGAAACAGAGGCAGGTGGATTTCTGAGTTCGAGGCCAGCCTGGTCTACAGAGTGAGTTCCAGGACAGCCAGGGCTATACAGAGAAACCCTGTCTCGAAAAACAACAACAACAACAACAACAAAAAAAAAACCAACCAAACAAAAACCCAGATATGTATGTTCTGTGTTATTTTCATGATCTTATGTTTATATGTCTATAATTTAATAATTTTCACTTTTTAGGTTAACTTTTATTGAATAAATGTGATAATCTTAATAGAGGCTACCTTAGCACTGTTCAATGATTACAGATTTTTATGTCTAATTTAGAAATTCTTTGCCTGCTTATTATGGTACTCTATTGTTTTAAGAATCTCTTAAAATGTTTCCCATATTGTTTTCTAACAACTGGCCATTTCCATCTTTTGCTTCTTCGTTTGAGATTTGACTATCCTCTCTGCCATTCACCATGAAGTTCCCACTAGAACTGATCCAGCGGAGAACTGTAAGTGAAATGAACCTTTTCTCTTTTAAAAGTTCACTGTCTCCAGTATTTCATTATAGAGACAGATGACTAATGCATTATCACTCGTAACTATGGAACATCATTCACTAATGAAATATCAGCTTTCTCTTTGTAGAATACAACAAAGCAAATTTCAAAAAGTAGATGTCTTCACAGTTAAAACTCCACTGGGAACTTTTCAGCGAACTTTTCTCATCGGTAACGAAGCTTTCACTTCATGCTGCTCTGACTGCATGTTAGAATACACCAGAAATGATAAGAAATTCAAGAGTGCAATGCTGATATTAGACTAAAGGAAGATATTTAGACATTTATGTATAAGAAGCAGTATGTGAAATGATAAAGAAGGAACTAAAACTCCAGAAGAATGAAGAGAAAAGGATGTGTCAGGTTGAGAGAGAGAGAGAGAGAGACAGAGACAGAGAGACAGAGAGAGGAGGAGAAACTTAAAATATAATAAGTTAGGAGATAGAGAATGGTTCAACGGAGAGTGTCATACAGGAATGACAGGCCGTCATTAAGTTATAAAACGCGACAAGATATATATGAATCTTAGCTGTTAAGTTAATGATAACCAAGGCACAATCTACATAACTACAGAGGTTAGCTAGAGTGTAAATGGCTAGAGGAAGGGATGTATTTCCCTAGAAAATAGATAATAGAATAGAAAGCTATAGATGTACAGGGGCAGGGGACTGAAATAGAACAGTCCAAACTAAAGGCTATCTGAGGGGTCATATGGAAACCCAATATACTAGAAGCTTACATACACACACACACACACACACACACACACACACACACACACACACTTGTATATATATATATATATATATATATATATATGTGGAATCATGAAATAATGGGGGAAACAGAGCCCCTACTGAACTTCTGTCACCAAATGAATCTTTAAATACTGGGAATGTGTTATATCTAATAAAGATCTTGGCTAAAGGGGTCCCATGAGAACCTCCAAACAACCCAAGCAATTACAAAAAGCTATTGGTTGCTCATCACAAACTGATGAGAAGGCACTATTGCTGAAGAAAATAAGTACATAACTCATTGAACAAGGAGACATTGAACTGGTGCCTATCTAGAGCCTGTGCCACTACAGACTAGTGTTCATGGTACTAAAAGGTACTATACTCACTACCAAGGGAGAACGGTAAATACCAATCTAACTACAAATGCTTTGACTGACCATAATGAGCTCTCTACAAAATACACCACTGTAATAGTGGCACCACGCTTGTGGGAGTAACCAACCACTGTTTGATTGGACTTAATGCCCACTTCTTAAAATGGAACATATCCAACACTACATGGGTAACCAGGAACCTGAAACTAGATAGCCCAAGGACCTTGGAGAAAACCAAATATTACTGTTCAGCTAAAGGAATGTAACCATAAAATGACTCCTAACAATGTCCTGCTATACTCAGAGTTCAGGGCTTTGCTCAACCATCATCAGTGAAGCTTCCTCCTGCAGTGGATAGAAATAAGCGCATAAACCCACAGACAGAAAGTGTGCAGAGAGTGGGAGACCTTGGATATTCAGCCCTAAAATGTATGTCTCCTGTAGTCCTTCCCACCTCCAAAGCTCAAGGAACTCTGGAGAGGAAAGACAAGTGTAAGAAATAGAAGAGATGGAAGACACAGCAAACAAGGCCCTCCAAATCATCAGGAAAAACGCATATATGAACTCACACAGACTGAGGCAGCAGGATCAACGCATATATGAACTCACACAGACTGAGGCAGCAGCGCCCACAGATCCAAACTCTAGATGGGGTCCTAGAGCTAAAAGAAGTTGACAAAAGCCTCCTCCTGGAGAGAGGGACTGAGGGAGAGAGGGAAGGATGACAGGAGGGAAGTATGGTAAGAAGGAGGGAAGGAAGGAAGAAGAAAGAGGAGGGAGGGGGACAGAGGGAGAGAAGCAACAGAAATGTAAGAGAATATTAATTTAGTGGAGTCCTTAATAATCACACACAAATCTCTAGGGATATTTCTGAGTCTTGCCACTTGTTCATCCTCTAGAGGAGAGGTGTGCCTTTATCTGTGACAGAGATGGGTGGCTCTTCCTCACTTGACTCAGCAGAGCCCAGGTAGCTCAGAGAGGAGATAAGGTGAACCCTCAAGACTTTCCCCTCCTGGTTCCAAGTATTCATCTTGGACAAGTTTTAACTAGACGTGTGTGTGTGTGTGTGTGTGTGTGTGTGTGTGTGTGTGTGTGTGTGTGTGTGTGTCCTAGCTCCAAACTAGCAGCAGATATTTATCAGGAACTGAAACAAACAGAACAACAATGCATAGGTAACTTTATTCTAACAATGTTGCTTTTCTCTTTTATTATTTTTATTGATTCTCTGTGAATTTCACATCATGCACCTCACTCCCATTTATTTCCAAGTCTTTCCATATCCACCCTCCATTCTTGTAACCTTCTCTTTTAAGTAAATAAGTAAATAAATAATAAATAAAATAAACATTTAACTGTGGAAGTTGTAGTGTGTCACATTGTGTCCAGCAGTTGTCCGGACAGCTCACTTACAAATGTTCATTGCAATGAGTCATTGGTCTGGTTCAGTATCTCTGGCTTCTATGACACCATGGGTTCTGGATCCTCACTGGGACTCCTCTCAGATCTCCTGTTGTTGTCCACTGTCAGGGAGATCCCACCTTTGGTTCTGCAGAACTGGCCTCTTCATGTACTCTAGTGGCTCACAGGTAGGGGATATATTGGAGGAGGCCAACCCAAGGCCCTGGATCTGGGCCTGGGTGGTAGCTAAGTTGGTCAGCCCCCAGCTCTCCTATGCCCTCATCAATGGAGTCAGCTCTCCTGTAGTGCCCAGGTGAGGGGTAAGCACTCTATCCACAGGTGAGGGGCGGGACCAACTCAGCACAGTGCTCAGATATCAACATGGCCTCAGGCAGCAGACCAGACCAGGGACATCCTCACAGACTTTGGTGGTAAGACAGACCTCAAACGTCAACACAGACTGTTTTCTAAGTGGCATAAACTCTGTCCCAAACATATGAGTTACATTATCAGTGTTGAAATACTATAGAGTTAAGAGGTATTTTTAAAATAGTAGTGTGTAATTGCTTGCCGGCGCCACATGGGAACTAATGGTGAAACACTAACACGTGTATGTTCTTTCACCAAAGTGAAATATTGGCTTTTCATTTTGCTTTATTCTTCATTACTTTCTTTTTTCTTTGTTCTTTCCATCTTCATTTCTTCTTTGCTCCCCTCTTTCCCTTCTTTTTTCCTCTCCTCCCCCATCTCTCCTTCATGCTTTCCTTCCTGTAAGTTCATTGTAGTTGCTCTGAAGTCCCAGCACTTGAATTAGAAACTGTGTAAAGACCCATCCTCAGCAATGGAAGGGGCATCATTAATCTGTTGAGAGTCTAGGAGAATGGAAAGATGGAAAATGCGAAATTTTGCTCTCTGAGCAGAGATCCACCTTGCTTGCTTTCAGGTAGTAGATCTTTGCATTCTGCTGTCTTGAGTTTGGCTGCCCTGACTCACAGGGCATCTACCCAAACTAGTTACACTCCCTGCTTTCCTGTTCTCCAGCTTGTAGACAGCAGACCAGTCATCATCTGGTCTCCATAATCACCTGCCAACATCCACAGTCAATCTCCTGAGCGTGTGTGTGTGTGTGTGTGTGTGTGTGTGTGTATTATGTATATGTGTATATATGTGTATATGTATGGTATGCCTATGAGAATGTTATTATATTGGGTATATGTGTATATGTGAATATGCCTATGTGCATATGTATCATATGTGCATATATGTGTGTATGTATATGTTCATGTGTGTACATTATGTGTGCATATGTATTTATGCATATGTGTATGTGTATATATGTATGTGTATGCATTCTTATGCATGTGTGTATGTGTGTGTCCTATTGAATCTGAATCTTTGGAGAAACTTAATACTCATCCTTCTTTCCTTCTTTCATTCAGTCCTTTATTCTGTCTTTTATAAATAAAATTGAAACCAAAGTTTAGAAGCACCGCATAACAACCCATATGCACTATGCGTCCAGGCAGTACTTAGAAGCTTTAAACATTTGCTTTGTGCTGAAGCTTGCCATTCAGATTCTCACCTAGTAACATTGTAATTATTTGTGACTCTTTAATAACATAAAATATGTATATTGAATTTTGAAATTTTGTATAACTCAGACTATCTCCACTTGACACAAAGGCCTGTGTTTAACATGGATACCTACTGAGGGCCATGCCCTAGCTGTCCTTCTTTCTTTCTGGTTCTCTCTTAAAGGTAAGCCAATGGGGATGAATGCAGAGACAAGATATTTAGGGTTGCTATTTAATAATTAAACATTTACCTATCTTAAGTCTAAGTCACTTTGCTACTATAGCTGACCTGCCTTAGTTCCTTTGAGGTAAGAAACTGTTTAGCACCTCATCAGAGAACAGCAGGAGATCAAGTAAAGTAGCCTTTGTTCTATATCCACAGGAACTACACTGTTTTAACCCCCAGCCTGCTAGGTGAAGTCACAGGAAGAAAGGGGGACATATTGAAAAGTGATTTTAGCCCTTATTTCTAAGTTCTAAAAAGTTCCCAATTATCTGACTAAACATTCATCATCTGTCACTAGCTCCACAGGTTCATAGTGAATGAAAAACTATAACTTTTGTTTCTAAGTTATTAAAGAAGTTTTGTATAGATAAACCCATCCAATATTTAATCTTCTGTCCTTGCACCTATAATAAGTATTAGGTCCCTTTTTATGACCTTTGGTTAATGGTTTTACTGTTGTGGATTGTCCTGATGCTGGTTGAATTGTAATGTTACTACAGAAGGAGACAAAGGTACAAGAAGCTCCAGATCAGGTAATAAGATTAAAAACATGAAAAACACAATAAATATCTTTTGGGTATTTGGGGAGGATATTTTGAACAGTTCAATAGGGATGGATTTAAAGGAAATTGACACCCTGCCAGTTATCATTATTACAATATCAAGTATTTTGGTTTACTATGTCTTCTCAAAACACAGGGCCAAGATAAAAAATTACCAGACTTAGAAAAAAGGATTAGAGGAAACAGTAAAACCAAAGGTACAGGATTTTTATAAGCAACAGAGAGAGAGAAATGAAGGTTGGAAACAGGAACTGGAAAAGATGACAAAAGTTAGCAAAATTCATAGATGAAACTGAGCAACAAAGATATAAACTTAAGACTTGACAACACAGCCTAGAGGAAACACTTGAACTAAAGGTACAGGAATTTATAAGTCAAGATAAGCAACAGAGACAGGAAAATACAAGTTAGAGACAAGAGCTTAAAAACATGCTTGAGCAAACGATACAACAGCTCACAGATCAGACTGAGACTTGAAGGAGAACCTTTTAAAATTTATCAATCAAAATAAAATGACAAAAAATAGAATTACAATATAAAGAAAAAATGAAGAAACAGAACTTGAACAGAGAATACAAGAACTTATGGATCAGAAGAAACAACAAAGAGAGAGAGATGCAGAGGTGAGGAGGACCCAACATCTGTCCCAACACCAGGAGTAACTGGGACCAGCAAGACCAGGCACACAAAAACTGTGCCAACAGTGGCTTGTGTTCCTTCCTGTCTCTCTGGGCTAGTGTCCTGAGCAGAACTTGGGCACAAGCTCAGCAGCCAGTCCCACAACACCCAGAGGAAGCTCTACTCCCAGGCGCTCTAATAAGCCTAGGATCACAGGATCCCAGAATCACAGGATCCCAGAGACAGCTTGACTCTGAGAAGTTCTGACACAACCAGAATCACAGGAAGGACAGGTTCCAGTCAGATTTAGCAAGGACAGGTAGCACTAGAGATAACCAGATGGCGGCGGGGGGGGGAGGGGGGGTGGCAAGCATAAGAAAATAAACAACGCAAACCAAGGTTACTTAGCATCATCAGAACCCAATTCTCCCACCATAGCAAGTCCTGAATACACCATTACACTGGAAAAGCAAGATTCAGATATAAAATCATTTCTAATGTTGATGATACAGGACTTTAAGAAAGACCTAAATAGCACCCTCAAAGAAATACAGGAGGGCACAAGTAAACAGCTAGAAGCCCTTCAAGAGGAAACACAAAAATCCCTTAAACTACAGGAAAACACAACCAGGTGTAGGAAATGAGCAAAACCATCCAGAATCTAAAAATTGAAATAAAAACAATAAAGAAATCAGAAAGAGAGACAACCCTGGAGATACAAAACCTAGGAAAGAAATCAGGAATCATACATGCAAACATCACCAACAGAATACAAGAGATAGAAGAGAGAATCTCAGTGTCAGAAGACACCATAGGAAACATTGACACAACAGTCAAAGAAAATGCAAAAAGCAAAAAGCTCCTAACCCAAAACATCCAGGAAATCCAGGACACAATGAGAAGATCAAACCTAAGGATAATAGGTATAGAAGAGACTGAAGACTTCCAAGGTCCAGTAAATATCTTCAACAAAATTATAGAAGAAAACTTCCCTAACCTAAAGAAAGAGATACCCATGAACATACAAGAAGCCTATAGAACTCCAAATAGACTAGACCAGAAAAGAAATTCCTCCTGTCACATAATAATCAAAACACCAAATGCACTAAACAAAGAATACTAAAAGCAGTAAGGGAAAAAGGTCAAGTAACATATAAAGGCAGGCCTATCAGAACTACACAAGACTTCTCACCAGAGACTATGAAAGCTGGAAGATCCTGGGCAGATGTCATACAGACCCTACAAGAACACAAATGCCAGCCCTGGCTACTATATCCAGCAAAACTCTCAATTACCATAGATGGAGAAAGCAAGATATTTGACAAAACAAAATTTACACAATATTTTTCCACAAATCCAGACCTACAAAGGATAAGAGATGGAAAACATCAACATAAGGAGCAAAACTACACTCTAGAAGAATCACGAAAGTAATCTTTCAACAAATCCACACAAACCTAATTCCACCTCCTACAACAAAAGCAACAGGAAGTGACAATTACTTCTTCTTAATATCTTAATATGAAAATTAACATTACCAACATATCCTAATCGATTGAAATCCAAAAATATGAGGAATTAGAAATTTGTTGATTGTCATCCAATGGTCTCTCTAATTTGGTAATTAGAGAAATAGGTCCAATATTGTACAATCTATATACACTGTCAGCTTGTTTGTTCGTGACCGTGCCTGGCTGTGTACATCATAAGGGTCTTGAAACCTTGCTTTTCCTATCTCAGCCTCTTTATTAGTAGTATTGTTTATTTCATGTTTTTACCCTATACTATGGTTTTCAAAACAGCTTATATATTTCAAAAGTATTTATACACCCAGAAGAAACATAGACGATTAACTAGGGAGGTTGCTTGTAAGAAAACAACAAAGAGTGAGACTGAATGTTTTGCTTGATGTTTGTAACTCTTGTATCAAGTTTGAAGAGGCCTTTATAAGTCACTCTTTCTCTGGATGAATGCTTTTCCAAATTATCACAGCTAATGAACCAAATTCTTACCCTTACCTAATGTCTGTGCCACCCTCCAAGCAGAACCATTGTTCATTGAAACAGTTGGTGAATGACTTTATGGATAGACCATCTTAATATACTCACTATTTCTTAAATGAATGTAACCTGTTCTCTGTGGGCTGAGAATAAAGTCACTCACTCAAGTCAAATAACTTTGACCATAGCAGGAAGTCTGTATCCAAAAATCATGCCTACAATTCATTTCTTGGTGCAGCAGAACTGTCAACTCTCAGCTGAGCTATGATGGAGATAAAATCCTTTGGTGATGTGAGGGTCATTGAAGTATAGCCTTATTACAATGAAATCCAATGTCTAGAAATTGTTCTTATTTTGGGCTTATACCACAGTAAGAGCCAAGATTTTAAACCCTACTAAATACAAAACAAACAAACAAAAAGACTTCATATATATATATATATATATATATATATATATATATATGTTTGTTTAAGAAAATACTAGTAGTGATGCATTGTTTTGAAATATACAGTTAATATGTTTGTTATTTAAAATTTACATTGAGAAAAATATATTTTCACTATTGCTGTAGATGAGCATCTACATGAGACTGTTAAATTGATTGTTGTTTTCTATCAAAAAACTTTTATAATACTTATTTTTATTGTTATAATATTTTATAATTTTTAAGGAATATTACAAAAGAGATATTATAGGTATTGAAAGGAGGTCTCTGGGAGGAGTTGGGTACAAAAGGGAAACAAGAATGTGATTTAATTCTATTTACTTAAAATATGTTTTTAAATGTTAACAAATTCAGATAAATTGAAATCATGTAACTTTTCTCATCATAATGCAATAAAAGGTAAAAAGAGAGAGAGAGAGAGAGAGAGAGAGAGAGAGACATGAAACATGGACCCAAACATTAATGGAGGAAATTAAAATATCAATTTAAAAATATACTCAGGTAGAGGCAAAAGATAAAATTTTCAAAAGCCAACCAAAGGTTCTTAAAAAACAAACTTTAGTTTTTCCGGTTGGTATACAAGAAAGACCACCAGGCAATGATCATTCACAAGGTAATCAAGAATTCAAATGACAACTTGTGAATGTGCTAAGACTGTGTCACTAATTTTAGAATACATTCACCATTTGTAAAGCAAATTCTGACTTTTTGGACAATTAAAAATAAAATAATTCCCCAAGACTGGAAGAATATGACAAAAAACAATATTAAAACCTGGATCATATTTGCAGTGGTTCTCATGGGAGAGAGAAGACAAAAAGAAGATAAGAGGAGAAAACAGTGCCAGGGATAGAGATACTTCTGAAGAACAGCTACTTGGTGAAGGTCGTTTTGCTGAGATAGAGGTACAGGCTGTATATGATAAAGAAACTTTGACAATGTGCCACTTGGTAGGCTTAAATGCCTGAGACAAGTCTGCAAAACCAGAGGAAGGACTTAAACCATTTTTTCAAGTCATCTAAGGTCCAAAGTAAACATTCTCTGACATTTTACAGAGGTTGACTTCCACTGTTTTTTTTTTTTTATTAGATGTTTTCTTTATTTACATGTCATACAATATCTCGTTTTCCAGGTCCCCCCCCCAAAAGATAAAGAAAAAAAATAAAATAAAATAAAAAAACAAAAATAAAATAAAAAACAAACCCCTGTTCCCTACCCCCTCCCCCTGCTCACCATTCCATCCTCTCCTGCTTCCTGGCCCTGGCATTCCCCTACACTGGGGCATAGAACCTTCACAGGGCCAAGGGCCTCTCCTCCCATTGATGACCTACTTGGTCATCCTCTTCTATTCATTTGCTGCTGGAGCCATTAGTTCCACCATGTATACTCTTTGGTTGATGGTTTAGTACCTGGGAGCTCTGAAGGAGTATATCAGTGCCATCAACAAGAAAGGCACTAAATGAGTCTTTAGCTTTTAAAAAATGTGAATGCTAAATACAATGAAATAATCATATCATTGAGGACAAGGTCAACTTTAATAGATGAGATTAGGTATACAGTTGATGTTAAGCCTCGCCTTGCCTGATATGACCTTAATAGGAGAGGCTGCCACTGGAGGCCTTGAGAAGACTCAAATTTTCAAATGCCTTAATTGTGATAACAGGATCATTTTAAAATAAACCAAATTAATCACATAAGAGGGCCTATGCCTTCTAGAATATGTAAAAGATGTGACAAAGATTGACATTAGACTAGAAAATATAGAACAACAACAGACAAATGGGACAACACGTTACCAAAAAACTCCCAAGGGGGTACGACATGGGGTCTTGCAGGCCAGACAGAGAGAGTTCTTGTACTCAGGATAATTAAATACTATTGCTCTGGAAACACATATTATGAGACCAGATAACAAGGTCAAGACAAATTCTATCAACAAATCAAAAAACTAAAAAGGGGCCAAAAACTAGTATTTTGACAAACTTCTATAGAAGATCAAAGGCCTAAGCTAAGAATATTAATAAAGAATATTAAAAATAAAAGAATGGTCCACACTGAAATAAATGCTACCATTATCTCTTCAAAATCGTGTTGACTTCAAGAAGTAAAAATTGTCAACTTCAAGAAGTAAACATCCAATTTCAAAGAGTTGGGACTTTGTCCCAAATAAAACAAAAAACCAAATGGCTTAAATATAAAGGACATAAAGGTCAGATAGAAAAATTAAGGACATACATGGTTGATATAGTCATAAATTTATGGAAAAGTGATCTGTTACAACAATAACAAACACAAATTAATATTTCTTCAATTTCAGAGACTGGCTACAAAACTGATCAAATGGATATTAGCCAAAAAAATAAATGTACAGAATACCCAAGATACAATCCACAGAACTCAAAAAACTCAACCAGCTGAAGTGCCAAGTGAAGATGCTTCAGTCCCACTTGGGAGAGAGAAGAAAGCAATCACAATCAGGGAGAGAGAGAGGGGTCTGGGAGGGAAATTGGATGGGAGAGAGTGGTGGAGAAAGGGGAACCTGATCTGATATTGGGTGAGGGAAATGGACTGAAGCCCTAAACCAGCAGAAAGAACGGAAACAGGCAACCTCAGGAAATAGGAGGCTGGGGGACCCCCCGGAATACACCAGAGACCCGAGAGGTAAGAGACTCCCAGGACTCAAAGGGAGGGACCTTAGATGAAACACCCTACAGTAGGGAGAGGGAAGTCATAGAGGGCACATCAGCAGGAAGACAGGACATCAAGTGATGGATGGGGCTGCCATCCCACAGTCACAACTCTGACCCATAATTGTTCCTGTCTGAAAGAACTACAGAAATGAAAATGGAGGGGAGCCTGAGAAAAAGAAGGTCCAGCAACAAGCCCAAAGTGGGATCCAGCTCAAAAGGAGGTCCTAAGGCCTGACACTATTACTGAGGCTATGGAGTGCTCACAAAAAGGGACCAATCATGACTGCCTTCCAAAAGACCCAACAAGCAGCTGAAAGAGTCAGATACAGATATTTGCACCCAACCAATGGACAGAAGCAGCAGCTGACCCCTATTGTTGAATTAGGGAAGACTGAAAGAAGGTGAGGAGAAGGGCAATCCTGTAGGAGGACCAGCAGTCTCAATCTGGACCCTCGAGATCTCTCAAACACTGGACCATCAAACAGGCAGCATACATAGCTGATATGAGGTCCCTAACACATGTACTGTAGAGGATTTCTGGGTCTGTGTTCATTCAGAGATGATGCACCTAACCCTCAAGAGACTGAAAGTTCCAGGGAGTTTAGAGGTCAGGTGGGGTAGAGAGTGGGGGCATCCACATGGAGACAGGGTGTGGTGGGGAGGAGATATGGGATGTGGAGCAATCAGAGGGTGGATTGGGGGGCAAAGAATGGAATATGGAGTGTAAAAAAATTAAAAATAAAATAAAATTTTTAAAAAATCGAATTAGTTAAGAAATGTTATGAAAGAGAATTACAGAGTGTCCACGCTGTCCACAAAAAATGACACAACAAGGTCTAATAACTAGGCTTTACATCACAGAGCCACTGCTGTTAAAATACCAACAGCCTTACCACTAACATGGTTAACTGGCCAACCCATTTGATTAGATTAATCAATGACAAAAGGATTTAAAAAACATTATAGGCTCTACAAACAACTAGAAGCTCAACATATAGAAGAGTTCACCATCTCTTAAATTTTTCCAGTATTTGTCATTTAAAATAATCAGATAAATAGAAGATGCTGCTAGACCTCAGAACAATTAATAAGATTATTTGACCAGTAGGTTCTCTGAGACAGCCTAGAATCCCATTGCTGTCCTTGTTGCTTAAGGAATGGCCTATCAGTGATTGATCTAAAACATTGTTTCCTCACAATTCCTCTACATGAACATGATAAGAAAAGGTTTACTTTCTCAGTACCAAACTTTAATAGAAGTTGTCCAATAAAAAAATCATTAAAAAGTTATACCACAAGAAACGTTAAATAGCCCTACCTTGTTCCAATATTTTGTGTAACAGCAATTAGAGATGATTTGTAAATAATTTCCTCAATCTATCATTTAACATTATGTGGATGATATCCTAATGGCTGATTAAGATATAATTATCCTAAAAAGAATATTTGATAAAATTAAAAAAAAAAAAACT
>NW_022196905.1:215335057-215361030 GCF_008632895.1 Mastomys coucha
GAGAGAGAGAGAGAGAGAAGGAGAGAAATTCAATTAATTCTGTAGAATAGGTCTACAGAAGATTAGGCCACAAAAAGTACAAATAAATCAAAAGAAACCAATTAAGGACACTTGATTTTCAGAAGTTACTAGGAGCTATTAACTGGCTGTGGCCTACAATTGACTTGGCTACTAAAGAGCTAAACAATGTATTTCAAACTTTATAAGGTGATAAAGATTTAAATAGCCTATGAAAATTATCAGCCAAGTCTAAAAACTGGTTAGATCTAATAAAAAAGAAATTACAAGATACACATCTTGATTGTATTGATCCAAAGAAGGCCTGCATCTTAGTTATCTTGTCTTCTACCCCTTCCCCTACTACAATTCTTATGCAGAGAGAAGATTATATCTTAAAATAGATAATTTCAACATTTACACAGACTAGGAAATCAAAAACCTACATAAAAAAGATTTCTGAACTGATACTTAAAAAAAAATGTGACTTTGACAATTAGCTGGAATGGATCCAGCTAAAATTGAAGAACCTTTTACTAATACAGAGATTATCTCATTAAGGGCATAAGATAAACATTGACAAAGAACATACAGTAATTTCTAGGGAGAAATTAACAACAAATACCCTAAAAGCAAATGACTTCAATTCATAAAAAAAAAACTAATTAAATTCTCCCTCATATAATAAAAAGAATTCCAATTCCTAGAGCCCCTACATTTTATACTGATACTAATAAATCAAGAAAGACAAGATATAAATCAAAATATATAAATAAGGTAGCTGAGAGTTCCTATAAGTCAGTTTGAAAATCTAAATTATATACAATTCTTATGGTGTTATCAGATTTTCAAAACTCTCTTAATATAGTAACTGACTCTCAATATACACAAAGAGTTGTTTTACACATAGAGACTGCTAAACTTATTCAAGATGATTCTAAATTGACTTCACTATTTAGTCAGCTACAGCAAATGATCAGAAATAAAAGTCATCCACTATACATAACACACATAAGATTCCATACAGGTCTGCCAGGCTCTCTAACACAAAGTAATAATAAAATTAATCTGCTATTAATAGCAAGTGTGCTAGATGCATCAAAATTCCATTAAAAACATCATGTTAACAACAAAGGTTTAAAGAAAAAATTTTCTATCACTTGATAACAATCAAAAGAAATTATGAGACAATCTCCTATTTGCTCATTATATAACCAAACTCCATTACCTACAAGAAGTAACCCTTATGTAAACTAAAATATATACAACATTACTGTAGATACATATTTAAGATTTTAATGGACAACTGTCTTAATTTCAAAAAAGGCTGATTCTATAATTACACATTTGTTAAAAGTAATGGGCATTATGGGAATACCCATACAAATTAAAATGGACAATGATCCAACATATGTCTCTAATAAGGTAAAATAATTTTTTACATATTATAATATGAAATGTTACAGACATATCACATAATCCAACAAGACTAACAATTGTGGAGAGATCTAATCATACTGTTAAAGAGATATTTAACAGACAAAAGGGAACAACAAAGACTCCAGAGATAGATGACATAGTAATTTATTAACTGTAATTTGTAAATGCTAATGAACACAAACTATAACTACTAAAAGACATTAGATTATATTTTTAAAAACCTACTAAACTAAACCAACCTTTTCTTTTCTCTTCTCTTTCCTTTTTACATGAAGGATAGGGGTCGAAAAGAAAAGAAGAAATATAGTAGTAGTATAAAAATTAAATAGACAAATAGGGGTAGAATATTAAATTTACTCTTCAGCAAAGTATTGTATAGCCGTAATCTTATATTGATAGAAATCTTTATGTTTGATGCAAATTTGAAGTTATACTTTCTTATATTGGTACAGAATTTGTATATTAATAAACTTTAAAGTTTTCATTGGTATAAAATTTTGTATAGTGATACAAAGTTTAAAATTAATATTGTCACTCTTAGGCATTATACCTATGTAAATCATTTAAGAATACAAAGACTCAGACCCAGTCCTTATAATAGCTGCTATTACAAGCTGTTTAGAATGATTAAGTAATAATACAAGTTAATAGTCAGATAGTGACACTCATGGTCATATTCAATATTAATTTAGTTGATTATAACAAGTGTTTTCAAAATTATTCAAATAGTAAATAATCAATGTTTGACAATTCAGTTATGATAGATAGATAGATAGATAGATAGATAGATAGATAGATAGATAGATAATCTTCAACAGCATCAGAGATCCACAGAATATGACATTTAATATTATTTCATTACTAAAATCAATTGACTACAAGTCATGTGTGCTCCTGTCAGTATCCCCATTTGACTTCAAGGAAGATATTGAGCATCATTACCTCCAGACAGAGTTTCTTTAACCATGACAAGGTAGCCACTGGGCAAGAATTGCCCTAATTCATTTATAGACAAAAGTATTGTCCAAAAGAGTACAAACAAATCTGGGATAGTTAACTGCTAAGCTCTGCCAAAATAGGGTAAGCTAGTCCTTCAGAATTCCTGCTTCTCTTATGGTCTATCAGATGGTTCTGGGCTAGAAGGTTAGAGACAGATAGTCTATCATTATAAGAAATCAGGAGACTGTCCAGAAAGTTAGTTGTCTCTATTAATTGTATAGTCTTGGAAGCTATGTTTTTCTACTTTCTACATATTTGGGTAATATATAATTTCTCAGATCTCTGGCAGGATTGAAGACTAATTATAGTCTCATAATTGAATTTCAGTTGTTTAATAATAAAGAAGATGTTCCAGACTTGAAAGGATGTATTTCAAAGGTAGTAAAAGTTAAAAATCAACATAATTCAGACACAGAATTATAAACTCCTTAAAATAGATGGTAGAGTACTTTATCTAACTTGACAAATATGATGGACTGGATGTTGAGTATATATCATACTTTGTAATTTACACAATTATTATGGTTGTGCTCAATTTATATCTAAGAGAGAGAGCCTTTTTAGCTGTACAAAAGGGGAAAATATTGTGGGTTGTCCTGGTGCTGCTTGAATTCTGATGTTAATTCTGCTTCCTCAAGATACTTGAAGACTGGCAGAGTTCTCATTGCAATTTTGATTATCAGAGAGGACTTAATAGCAGTTCTATTATAAAAGAGCTTTATAATTACTAACATAATATTAGGAATTCTTATAGGATCATCACCAAGAATTAAGAAATCATTTATTTGTCTATATAGCATCACTATAAGATAGTATGTCTTCATTGATCTATAAAGGGTAGGCTAATACCTAGTGATTATTACTTACATTCGTTTAATAATAAAAGAAAAAGCATATTAAGAGCAGGAATCTTTTCTAAAATGAAACTCTCCTCAGCCTTGCCTAAAGAAGCCATTCTGTCATTAACTTTGACAGTCTATGGCAGAACCATCTCAGGAAGATCACTTTTTAGTTTTATAGCTTCTCCTAGATGGCTCTTGGCAGACACTGGAGTCACTTAAAGTGTATCATTGAAACAGAAAGCTAAATATCATGGCGTGGGTTAAAATTAAAATGGGCATTGGTTCTGAGCATCTACATTTTGTTTGGTCTGTTAGATATTTCAAGCTCACTTTTCTGCTAATTGAGCTATAAAGCTTTAAAATATAAACTTGAATCCTAACCTAGTTTTACAATAATCTGTGGCAGACAAGGTGAGCAACATACATACTGGGGCCACACAGTTCACTAACAATGAAAGCACCACTAGAATCCATGTCTCTGGATGGATACCAGCTCAGCTGCTCATTCTCTTCACTCATAGTGATGTCCTCCCAAGCAGATGGACAAGGATCTATTTGTAGTCTTCCAGTCCAAATGTTTCTAAAACTGAGTTGTGCTTTGATAATCATTCTTAGTTGGGGATGATAAGGGCAGAGAGTACTTGGATTCTTCCTTCTTGTTCTGAGCTACCATCTTCCTTTCATCTTTGGCCCTTCACTGATGTTGGCATCCAGGTTCTGTCAGATATCATCAAAGATGAAAAACCCTGTTCCTTACAGGTTTCTTTTCTGGCTGACAGAAGCCACCATTTTTTATGAAAGTAACTATGTGATTCCTTAAGTGTTTGGGCCTCCCAGCAGGGACAGACTGGACCTGGGTTTCCATGACTCATCTTTATAGACTATGTAACTCACTGGCTGAATAAGATTATCTCTTCGCCTTTTTAGCTATGTCATCACTGAGTGCTGTGTTCTACCCCAATGTCTCCATGCTTCCACAATTTCACTTGAGCCTTTCTAAACAGCCTTAGTCTTCCTTGAGAATTAGCTGACTGAAGCTTAAAATCACTGCTAACCCTAATCTTTGACACACTTGGTCCTTTTGTTGACTCAACCAATTTCATCTGCTTGAGGCCTCCCTTCCTTAGACCAATTGTCATCTTCATGAACAGTCTACACACAGTCTTCTCTCTTCTCAACATATATGCTCTGCTGGCTAATGTACCTGTAAAAACAGTACCTAACACTCTCAGAAAACCAAATTGCCACCATAGAACTCTCTACATACTAAGTAGATAAAAACCTAACACTACACTATCCTACACAAAAGCCACCAAATACATTTGACTCTTCAGATTTTAAATTTAGTCAAGACTTAATATCACTTAAACTTGATTTGGAATTCTTACTAGCAATAAGTGTTCAAAGATTGTCATATTAGAAAACACAATTATCACCATTTTTATCGATATGAAAGTTCCTTGGGATAATGCCATTCTAAAACGTTCTTTTGATATTTAGTATCAACAGAACAACCACATCCAAATGTATAACATTCCTTTCATGTTAATGTGTAAACCTACTCTTGCATTCAGTCTCTTCTTTTGTCTCTACCCCTATTACTATACTCCTGCCTGCCACAGTCTTCAAGGATGCATAAGCAGATTTTCTGCCCACATTCCTCGATTCATTCTTTTTTTTTTAACCATGTAGCTCACAATGGCTTTCCAGACAGTAATCTAATTGACTATTCAACTACAAATGCCCTTCAGGAAGTTTCCTAGTGGTGACATAATGTGACCATCTATCTGAACAAAGCGATTTAGAAAATTTGGTGCTATTAATAAATGTATTGTTGTAATGGGGTCCAGTTGGATCTTTCATAGATAAAACCACTATATCATGATGTACACTGTCAAGTGTGTGCTTGCTATTCATAGTACCTCAGTGCCTTGGTCATTGACTCCCTCTCTGTCATGCCTGCTGACAATATAGAATTATAAAAGATGTATATAAAGACTGAAGCCTATTTTATGCTAAAATGTATGTACAACCTAATGAAAAATAATATGCATATCTGAAAGAAATTAGGAAAATGAGGCTATATCTAAATCTAAAGAAAATCATCTATCCCTGATTTTCAGTTACAGTATCTCATTGTGTATTTTTCTCTATTCAAATATACATATACAGTTTTCAATTTTTGCTACTTTCTGACCATCTTTTTTGTGTATTACATTGTTTTATTTTCTCTGTCATTTTATAATATGAGTTTTAATAACTTCATAGAAGTTTACTGAAGATACAATAATTTAATTAATTCATATTGTACTGTGTATTTAAATCACTTGGAATTTTAAAAATTTGTAAAGTAGCTAAATATGATTTCTTGCCATATTCAATCTATATTTATTGTGGACTTTTGGACAAAAAATACACAAAGAATAAGAGATTAACCTTATTCTGAAAAATATAATTTCATGGTGCTTAAAAGGTAAACCAGTATGAATACACATTTCTGAAATTATAATTAAGTCAATTGAAAAATATTAGCCTGTACAAAGACAGGCAGAATGTGGAGAAAGTAAGTGCTGTATCAAGGCATCTGCGTTCACAGCCATGAACATTTTTCTAACCCATATTTAGTGCCATCA
This sequence comes from Mastomys coucha, assembly GCF_008632895.1. Lineage (NCBI taxonomy): Eukaryota > Metazoa > Chordata > Mammalia > Rodentia > Muridae > Mastomys > Mastomys coucha. The sequence goes on from NW_022196905.1 coordinate 215,340,969, forward strand.
TTAAGCTACATTCCTCAAATGTCTACGTGTGAAATATACTTGTACAAAATCCTTCGTATTATATTTAGCTGTTTTCCAGAAACTCTAACCATGATACTAAGGTGTCAGATAGTGTTTCTGAATCTTTCTACTGCCTTCTTAGGATATTCATAGATGAAATAGTCATCTTTAGGAATTGTGAAATTTTTCTAACTAGAAATGTTTGGGTTGAAGATATACATGATTTAAGCCAACTATATAAGACTTAAACCAGTGTAATTATAATCTGAATTTTGTGGTTCTGGGAAATGTAAACATGATTAACGTGTCACAGGCATAATCACCACTGCATTTTCAACAAGGGAATCCATGATTACCAGACTACCTACCAGCACACTGTCAGAATCCCATTGCTTGCTCTGGCCCACTAATTTTTAAAGGATTTCAGTCCCTCTCAATTAAATAATTAAATAAATTAAAAACACACATTCATTCTGGATCTTGGCACAGATAGCAGAACTGCCTGCATTCAAAACAAAAGTGTTGTAGTTTGAATAGTAGGTGTCCCCCATAGGTTCATGTGTTTGGACACTTTGTGTCCAGTTGATGGCACTCTTTGGGGAGGTTTTGGGACCTCTAGGAGATGGAGCTTTGCTGGAGGAAGTACATCACTGGGAACAGGCTTTGAGGGTTTATAGTCTCACCCACTTCCTGTTACCTTTGTTTCCTGTGTATGGATGAAAATGTGATCTATCATCTACCTGTTTCTTTAGCCACAGCCTCCTCCTGCCCCATTATGAACTCAATCCTGGAATTATAAGTTATAATAAACCTTCATTTCTTCCATTACTTCTGATCATGGTATCACATCAGTAGAAAAATAACTAATATAGAAATTGAAACTGGAAGTAGGCTGTTGATATGAAGAGCCTGATCTTGTTTTTGTTGTTGTTTGGTTGTTTTTTGGTTTTGTTTTTGTTTTTTCAGAGAAATTTGGAGAATTTTGGAATATTGGACTAGAAAAGCACTGAATAGTATAAGCACGGCTTAACAAGCTACTCTGGTAGGACCCTGGAAGATGGTACCACTGAATGATCCCAATTTACGAGGTTCCAAGGGTCAGAGGAGGAACAAGAATCTATTAGCAACAGGGCTAGAAGCCACTCCTGTGAAATTCTGACAAATTATATTGGTATATATATTCTGCCTATGTCCTGAAAAGTCATTGAGGCTAAATTCAAAATTAATAGACTAATTTCTTTTGAAATTTCAAGACAGCATCTGTGGTGTGGTTATTACTAATAACTCTTTTGTAAATCTGCAATGACAAAAAGCCACAAGTAAGTCAGAAAGACAAAAAAAATGTACAGTTCAGAAAGGACATGAGTGCCAGAATGACTGAGACGAAGCCAGTTCCATGTGCTAAAGAAGAAGTGGCAGTTGTCAAGGAGATCGGTGACGCTGAACAGAAACTTCCTGCTCTGCTCTGGAACTACAGAGAGGAACCCTAAGAACAAGACCTCACGCAGCTAAACCTTTTCCTTTTAGAGTGAAAGCAATTGTCTGCTTCTAGGAAGCAGTTGTCTAGGGGAAAGTTTTCCTTCACATCTCAGCTGCCATGCCTTCCCATGCCTTCCCAACTACTATGGACTCAATTCTTCTAGAACTACAAACTAAAATAATCTTTTATTTTTAAAGTTGCATTCATTGTGGTATTTTATTACAGAAACAGAAAAGGTAACAACAAATGAGTAACATGGAAATAATTTTGATTTTGGAGGCAGTGGTTTAGAACTATAAAAAAAAAAAAAAAACAGTAATTAGGGCAAGAGAAATGTCTCAGTAGTTAAGCTGCTCTTCCAGAGGTCCTGGGTTCTAGTCTCAGACTCCACATGGCAGTTCACAATGGTCTGTAACTCTAAATCCAAGGAATTCAATGCCCTCTTCTGGTTTATATGTCTATCACATGCACATGGAGCACATACATATATATAAGCAAAAGACTCATTCATAAAATATAAATTATTCTTTAAAATGAAAACACACAATCATTTTGTCCTGTCCCAAGCCTTAAATATATATATGATATACAACCCAGAGGTCCTAACAGAGAAAGCATATCCTTCAGCTGCCAAGCATATCTTCGCAGACAAACACAGCATCAGTCAGCTCCCATGGGTACATAAAGAGGCACCATTTGAGCATTTGGACTGGGCTCTAAAGAAATACTGGTGACCCATTTCTGTAGTAGTACTTGGGTTCATCTAAGAAAAGTAAGACATGATAATGAAATCTGTAGACTGTATTCCAGTAGACTCTACTTGTAGCCATTTAGACATGCCTGCAAATGCTCATTAGGTCTTGAGCTGAAGACAGAAAGTTAAGCTGAATGGCTGTGGATATGACTGAATACCAAGAGTGATGGATGTTTCAGGAGAGGCCACCATTGTATTATCAGTAGACCATCAAATATAGTGTGTGCTATCCCAAGCATAGATATAGCTACTGGTCTTCAGAGAAGGGTACATTCACATAAATGACTGTCTCAGTCTTAGATGTAACTGGGGTCACTCCAGACTGTCGATTTAACAATAAAAGATCTAAACTACGAATTTCCTGTAGATTCATGCTGAGATTCTCTAAGTCAATGGTTCTTAACCTTCTTAACTCCGTGACCCTTTAATACAGTTCCTCATGATGTGGTGACCCCCCTCAACCATAAAATTATTTTTTGTTGCTCATTTATAAATTTAACTTTGCTACTCTTATTAGTCTTAATATAAATATCTGTGTTTTCTGATGGCCGTAGGTGACCTCTGTGTAAAGTTCTTTGACTCTCAAAGGGGTCACAACCCACAGTTGCTGCTCTAAGGAGTCACACTGTAGCAGAGAAGGAGCAAGACTCAAAGCTGAACTTGCTTGTGTGGCCCTAAGATTAAACACACAGGTGCTGTGGCAGCATACATATTCAGGCATTTTCTGCAGATCACTCTTCCTGCCCTATGCAATTACTCCCTCAGTGACATTTTTTTAAAAAATCTCTCACTTCAAAAATTCTTCTGTGTATGATTTTTCACCCAAAATGGAGTTTCTCTCTCCCCCTCTGCCCTAGTGCTGGTAATGTTATAAATCAAAATAAATATCCCAATAGATTGAATTATGTTTTCCTTTGGCACCTGATGCTATTTTATAAAAAGTCCTGAAGTAATCAGATATGTTGGTTGTCACTCCAGGCAAGTAAAAGAAGTATCACCTTTAATAATCATGGACTTAAGTCACCTTTCCATACATGCACATGAGTGGTACACAGTAAGTCGGACAAGGGTTACTATCATTACTGCTCCAGTGGAAAGCAGTCTACGCTTAGGAATGTTTCTTGTATTGTTCAGTGGCTCCTGATTAGTTGGTATTCAGGTTTTCTTCTTTAGTTTTCCTCATTCTTAGGTTTTATTCTTCAGTAAAAACCAGACTGACACTGTGTGTGTGTGTGTGTGTGTGTGTGTGTGTGTGTGTGTGTGTATGTGTGTGTGTAAACTTAGAAACTGTAGAACACACACACACACTTCTGGAGAATAGAAATCCATCTGCCTAGGATTCCTGACTCCACCCTTCTACTTTCACCAGAAGCAGACAGGAATACAACATTTCCTGTGAACTCACAGAAAAGCAGGAGAATGACGCCCCCCCCCCCACATGCTTGGGAAGAAACGCAAGAGGAAATAACCTTCCATCCTGGAAATACGCATAGCGTGAGTCACCGCTTTTAAAGTAATGGTAACAGTCTCTGTCCTTTGTACTCCTTGTCGGGATAAAGTTGAAAGAAAAACTTCCAGCTAGAAATCAGGGCCTTGGGTTGTTGTGTAGTTCATTTAAATGATTTTTTCCTTTCATCAAAACCTGAATGTGAGTCTTCCCTTCATTCCCACAGATATGTGGCTGTAAATAAAACCTATTAAAATGAGAAACAATAATAGGAAGAGTTTTTAACCACAAGAGAGAGGCAACTGAAGCCGTCTAAAGGACAGTCATATGTGCAATATGCCAACATCACATGAAAACCAAGGCAAGTCATCTCAGGTGATAGGAATTTCTAAACCTTTTACCAATGACTCTATTAGCACCTGAGTCTTGGGAAATACCTAATCATATTTATCAAGGCAACGTCAACCAGGGCTTAATCTTGCTTTGTTTGGCACTTCAGCTGCCATACTTTTATGCAGTGATGTCAACACACAGAGTGGGGCTTTGTTTGTAAGAGCAAGTTCTTAAGTCCTTGTCAGTCATATACTTTACACAGGACCTGTGAGTCCAGAACAATGGAAAACTCATCTGGGTTTCATTAGTACTCCTGTCTTCTCTTTCAGACACTCTTTTCCAAGGATATCAGGGTGAGTCTAGTTATCCAAAGCTCCCTTTAAACTGAACATTCCATGGTGACGTGGACTTTTCTGTTTCTACAAACTAACTGAATTGACTGGTGGACATTTCACTCTCAGGAAATATGAAAATTAACTACAATTCTCTTCACTTTTAGAGTCAATGGTATAGGAGCAGGTACAGCTAAGCCAGGTTAAGACCAGCAAAGAAAGAAATGGTGATGGCTAATGGATTCAAAGATAACAATATTTAATGTGAGTAATTCAGAGAAGGGAGAGCGAGGTGGAGTCATTGTTAGGAACATCAATAGTTATTACTCAAGGCAGTAAGGAGCTTAATTACATTTAAAAAATTTTTAAATCGTATTTGCTTAAGAAACACAGTTTTAATTATTAGTTAAATGCCTAAGTGTACTCATTAGTTAACTCACATTTCCCAAAGTAAATGAGTTATTCTTCAAAAATGCTTAATTCTGTTGACAAATTAACACATTAGAAGTATTGATCATAAAAACTCAATTCCTAAGTATAGAGAGAATCTCTTACAAGCACCACCTGTCAATAAAAAAAGGCTGATGGCCGGAGAAGTGAGGCAGGAAATAGGATGTGAGACACTGGCATGAAGAGTGAGGATTCTGGGAAATAGCACAAGAATAAAAGGAGTCATGGGGAATGATCGAAAAACAGAAGGAGAAGCTGGACATAAGCCAGCAGGTAGGTGGACTCCGGGAGACCATCAGAGAGGGAGGCACCAGGACTGAAGGAGAGGTGAGTATCCAAATGGTGTAGACACAGAAGAGTTTCAATGGGTTAAATAAGTTATAATAAGTTATAAGCTTGGCAGGAAATGAGCCAAAGCTTATGGCCTAGCATTTTATAATAGTCTCAGAGTCATCATTGCAGGAGTCGAGGCTGGGAAAAGAAAAATGGATTTAAACAGTTATTTTAACACCTAAAAAATACAATTCCCAAAGCCTCCTATGACAACAGTATTCTAAATGGCTTTGTTGTAATGATGGAAATATCCTTAAGCCTTTTCACTCAGTTTAACACAGTCCTATGTAAGAATAATAAGCTATGACAGCAAAGAGGGGACTCAATGATCCCGGGTATAGTGACCTTCCAACAATTAGTGCACCATGGGTAGGAATGGTACGTCTTTTATACTCACTTAGCTTTGAGTTATTACAATGAAATGCCTGGACAATTAACTTTTGTTAAAAAAGGTTTATTTCATTCATTTGGAACCTGTGATGTTAGAGCGATTACTTGGTCCATGGCAGAGGTATATGAGGAGAAAAACTGCTTATACCACAGACCAGGGAACCAAGAAAGGGGAAGGAGCAGACCAGAGCCAGTAGCCCCCTTAGGGTACTATCCCAGTGGCCAGAAACCTGCCACAGACCCCACTTCAAAAAGACTCCACAACTTCCTAATAATAGCATCCTGGGAACTAAGCCTTGAACACGTAGGAACATCTCTTGTCCAAGTGATAACAGATTGCAAGAATGTCTCTGAAAGAAGCATGTTCATAACCCTTTTGGACCAAAAGAGAATTGTTGAATTTTATTTCATAATGGTTCATTTTTATTTTTGAAAAATAAGTATCTGATAACCTTAAAGGAAAAAAATAAGAGGCAAAGGCATCTACATGTAGTGCAACATCTGTCCAGGTGTGAACCTCCCCAGTCCTCCCACATCTGATGTTATAATTGTTAGTGACGTGTGTCGTGTGTGGTATAATACACATCTTGTTTGTGACTACCCTCTGGTTTAAAAAGAAAAATAAAGATAGTACCTGGAGCAAAACACTGAGTCAAAAGCAAATAGTGAATGAATTATTATAGTCAATACAAGTAAAGAAGGAAAACAAACGAGGGCACAGTGTCCCAGCGCATCCAGTGTGTAACTCTGAACTGTATTCTGTCAGCAGAATTCTCTGTAGAATAGAGCATAAAAAGTGAGGTCAAGGCATGGAAAGGGACAAGGACTGCGGACAAATCAAGTGTCAGTCCTCTAGAGCTCACTGAGATTAATTTGTCAATAAGAAAAGGGGGGAGAGAAACAGTGAGCACACATAAATAATAGACATTTGTTTTTCTCCTTTCCAGAATAGTAACACTATCACAGAGGATGGTAAATTTCTGCAAGGGTAGGGGCTCTTTGATGATCTTCTGAATGAAAGACAAGAAAGATCTAGCTCTGATGAAACACATGATGAGTGCATGTAATGAAATAGTCACAGATATCTGTGGAATGAATAGAGAATCACTGAATACTTAAACTGCTTCTTTTATTAAGTTTATATATATATATATATATAAGCTTTATATATATAAACCATATATATACATATATGTATATTATATGTATAATATATATGGTGTACATAATAATGGATTTCATTAGGACAGTTTTATAAATGTATATAATATACTTTGACCATATTCACCCCACTGCGCTTTTCCCTTCTCCTACTCCCATTGATCCCCTTCTTTTAAACTTGTCACACCCTCATGTCTTGTCTCTGAAGTGGCCTCATGAATAGCAGCAGACACATCTTTACACACTTAGCATATGAGTGTGGCAGAGGAATTGCCAGCAGGGTCAGAAGAAGCAGTTGATGTGAGATGACCACAGAGAACTTTGCTTTGGCTCTGCCCTTAAAAAGATGAGACTTGCCCATAGCACTCTCTTCATCCACCGCAGTGTTGACTGTGGTGCATATAAGCACACACACAAAGTCCAGCAGAATTTTTAATGCATTACAGAACCAACAAATTAAGATAATTTTGTAATATTTGTTTTACATGCATTATTCTACTAAAGAAAGTTTAAAACAAAAAGTTAAGGCAAGAGCTAGTTAGTTGTAATTTTCATAAACGGGAAGAAACTGATTTTTAAAAGATCAAAAAGTGTCATTCAAAAGAAATAAGGCCCATATAAAGTCTTTGGAGCCAGATTGCATGAAGTCAGCCTTGATCTTTAATTTAGTATTGATTTTGGTATAATTCAATGTATGTTTTCTTAAGCGTATAATCCATTCCTAATACTAATTTTAATTGGTAGTTTTCCAGCTTCTCTAGAGCTGCAGATGAATGTAGCTCAACGGTAAGACAGTTTGTGTGTATACACACACTCAAAGAGAAACACACATAACAGCGAGGGTGTGTGTGCGAATTCTCTGACATTTAAATATGTCTCTTTTTAACATTTATGTATTTATTCACTTTATATTTGATCGCAGCTCCCATCTCTTTCTAGCCCCTCCCTTCCAACAGCACCTCCCCCCATTCCCTTTCCCCTTTATCCTCTAAGAAGGGGAGGCTCCCCTGAGTACCAACCCACCCTGGTACATGAAGTCATGGCAGGACTAGGCACATCCTTTCCCACTGAGGCCAGATAAAGCAACACAGTTAGGGGAACAGGATCCTCAGGCAGGCGACAGGTTCAGGGATAGCCCCCTCTCTACTTGTTGGGGGACCCATGAAGATTGAGCTGCACATCTGCTGCATATGTGGGGTGGAGGGGGCTTAGGTCCAGCCCACGTATGCTCTTTTGTTGGTGGTTCACCCTCTAGAAGCCCTAAGAGTCCAAGTTAGTTGACTTTGCTGGTCTTTGTGTTGAGTTCCTACTCCCTTCTGGATACTCAGTCTTTGCCCTAACTCTTCTACAAGGCTTCTCAAGTTCTGTCAAATGTTTAGCTGTGGGTTTCTGAATCTGTTTTGGTCAACTTCTGGGTGGAGCCTCTCTGAAAACTGTTCGACTCAGTGAAGAGAGGCTCGTCCAGTGAGTGGGATCAGAATGAATCTGTGACCACAGGTTTTAAAGCAGATAATGCTGGCCATCCACTGCCTTCCCCTCCACAGAGAGCCACTGTTTAAGGAAGCCCCTTCCAGGTCTCACAGCCACCACAAGAGCAATTTTCTGTAGCATCTTACACTTCTGTGTCACTATAATGTGGAGTCCTGGAGAAAAGCCTCAACTCATAGCTAATAGACATCCAGTAAACTAAAAATACCAGTGAAAGTTTTGTTTTAACGGTTTGGTCTCTAGCTTTATTACTAATCAATATGTCAGTTGAGGTAAATCACTTCATCTCTGCACCTAGATTTCTCTCAAAATGAAAAGGTTAGGGGAATAATTTCTGAAATTCCAGCTAGCTCTAGAGTTCTGTTTCTCCATAGTTGACTTATTTCATCATGCTATTGCTGGAAAATATAACTAACACTGTAAAATCTCCTAACCTTATGTCAGGCTTTAAAACCTTGAATTATTATCTTCAGAAAATATAATTGAAAGTGCTTCAAGTCAGTTAACAAAATCACCTTATAGCAATAACAAAACTTTTTTTTAATATTTGTACAGTTTTATCTTTACATTCTTGTCTGGAAAAATATGAACAAACCCAGGTTGTCATAATAAATAATGCTAAAATAATGGTTTAGCTGACTGCGATAAAAGTAGTACAGAAACTTTAAAACAATATAAACAAAAGATGGACGCCTAGGTCATTGCAGCTGCTCCATCATGGACAGATGACCAGCTCCACAGTCCAGACGGGAAGTGCATCTTCCTTTCACAGCTCAGGAATCCTACTCTGTATAGATTGTCATAGTAATGGTTAAACTGGCTTGCATTATTTTTTTTTATATGTAACCTTACCATTTTTAGGATTTAATTTAGAGCTAAACAATGCTTAGTAAAATACTCCTTCACCTTATCAAAGACTAGAAAAACTTCTGTGCTGAAGGCAGGTGTGATACTGCGAGGTGGCATCCTGCCACTTTCCAGATCACACTGATCTCTTAGCAAATTAAAATTATCCTGAATAGCTGGAAGACATCTGGAGAAGCCTTCATGACTCTCAGAATTGCAGTTGGTTTCTGTGACTGTCTCCATTGACACCTCCTAACTGCCTTCTCCACCATTGGTTTGTGTCTTACTCCTTCTTCGGAATCATATGTGTCCAGGAAATCCAAACCAAGAGCTTATTCATTCACTTCGATTGGTTCAATCCACAGCAGAAAGACACCTGGGAAGGCACAAGGAGAGCCAGGTCCAGAAGTTCTCAAAACCACATCTTTTGTCCGAACTTAGCATTGAGTAAGGTTTCCTTCTCCATATATAGATCATAAAGAAAACCTTGACCTCGCAAGTCCTGTGTTACTCTTAACTTCCAGCTCTCAGATCAAGCTCTGGCATGAAAAGTTCTAGGAAGACTCATTGGTTTTTGTTGTTGTTGTCGCTGTTTTTATTTGTTTGTTTGTTTTTTAGTATTGATCAAAAAGAAGCTCTTTTCCAACAGACTTACTATAAATGACTACTGGTTGAGTGGAAACATGCAAAGACTCAAAGACTTAGATGTGAGAGGTCAAAATGTCCCTAGGGCTCAGAGACAGCCCAATGGACAAGCAGCTCACATGCTTGGGAGTTATGTAAAGATAGTTTTTAAGGCTCTGTATCTTGCTCTATAAGCAAGGCAAGTTACTTAATAAATTAGCAGTCAATTATGTGCCATTATTGTGCTATATTGACAGTTCATGTTCATTGTTTTTCATCCTGAAATAGTAAATTAATGGAGCAATAATTCTATCTGTTCTGTAGGTGAAGCCATGGAGGCTACAAGTGAATGAGCAGTGCCTACGGTTGCAGCCTGCTGAAGTAGCACTAACCAGTCCATCATGGTACTTCTGCTGTCCTTCATTGCCACATCTGTGAATTGAATGACCATGCCAATGATTCTTCTAGGTCCCCTTCTACTCTAAGCTATGGTGATTGATGGTGAGAAATGAGTGTGTGGGTCAGCTAATGAACTGTTGAGATGAGCTATGAAACCAGATTGAAATAAATCAGTCTGCATGGCCATGAATAGATAATGAGCAAAGAGCAATGATCTTGGCCTTCAGGCTTGTGGAGAAAAGGGAAGGGAACTTGGGGGTCTACCACCTGCCATGTCAGAGCTCTTCCATTTGCATTTGCTATGCAAATGAAAAAATATTTTGGTATGTTATAACCAAAAGTATCCAGGAAGCTTTATAGTAAGTGACCTACAATAGACCTTTACATCTATAATAGAAATTGTGCTCTGTAGCTTTTAACTATTCAGTTGATATCATCTAGCCTATGATTCTGGAAATGACATGGTTTCTCCAGCCCCTCCCCCCCCAAAAAAACCATAATACATACATCTGATACACCATATAGCTGGAACAGCTAATAAATTACAGAGACAGACAGAACAATTTAACCAAAAAATCTAAATACCCATCTTTGTAACACCCCTGGGCTACTGAATTTCTATGAAAGTTTATTTAAACTCATTCTCTTGACCATTTTAAATCTCTATCAGGTAAAGCAGGACGCATGTGCCAGGTTGTTTTCTGCTTTCATTCTCTGAATTCTGAACTGCAATTGTAATTCTACTTAAATGATAACAATCTTTCTTCTCCATTGACTCCATAATTTTAAAGTGTACACTGTAGAAATGAGCTACATGGTTACCAAAGAACATATCATTGACCTCATTGATATTTTAAAGGTTACCTGGCATGCACATCATTGAAATATTAGGATAAGCACTTCCTGGAAAATTACAAATCAGCACTTCCCCTTCATTTTGAGGCCAGCTGCTACATTTTTATACCTCCAAACTGCCTTTGACCCGCTTCATGAAACAGACCTGTGGAAGCATACACTAATGTGGTTGCTGTTCTTTCCAGGTTGAAGCTTCCAGGGCCAGAGGAGATTGATTCAAACACACAAGAGCCAGAGGGAGAAATTTTCCCATCGACGTGACTGACATGTAACACCTTAATCAGGCATGCACCATTTAACCTTGCTCTATAGAAAAGCAGCTCCATGTTGCAACGACAGCAGCTACAGTTCTGCAAGTGCTTCAGTCTGGGACAAGTAGATAATGCTTGCACTGTGCTGCAGAACTCATGCATGTCTCCACCATTTCCTTCTTCAACCTCTTGTCAACCTCTGATTGCTTCAGGGGCAGTATGACCTCACAGAAAAATTGTAGAGTAATGGGCATTTGTTCACATAGGAAGTTGAAGATGGTGAACTTTTCTCTAATACAAAACAATACAATTATTGGTTTCAAAGTCATATAACACATTCTTCTTTAGATGTGCTTCATTATTTGAGGCATACTGATATTATTAAATAGTTCAGAGCTGAGTAACCCTGTCTTTGTTGGATGGAGAAAGAAAACCAGGAGTTCACAGACACAGCATAACAGAATTCCTTTGCTTCTTCTAGAGTCAAATTACTACCTCACTCTACCTGCCTTCTTAAAACTGAGAGGATTGTTAAGAGAACATTTACTATTTCAGAAAATATGTGTGATTCACAGTATAGAAAAAGCCAAGTATACTAGATAGGCTATAAATGTTACTGCCACTAAAGAGTCATAGGAAGTAGCAGATTTGAATGAATTTTTATGAAGATAATACCAAGTCAAGAGTGTGTAGAAAGAGCTCATGAAATAAACAAATAGGTAAATAACTAAATAAATATAGTAAGATTAATATAGTACTGGTCTATTGTTTAAATATTTTTGTACCTGCTCCTCTTGCTTTATTAAATATCTGCTATAATTCTATGATGAAGTCATCGGGTCCTAGGACTTTTCTGTGATTAAAGAATTTATTAATATTCAATTTCATTGTATGTTTTGAGTGTATCTAGGTTTTCTCTTTATTAGTCAACTCTAGTAGTTTGTATGTGTGCAGCTGTCCAAAATCATCTTTAATGATATGTAGCACCCCTGAATCATCATCCACAAGACCATATATTCTTATTTCTGATTTCATGTGAGTTCTGTCCTTAATATCAAGAAAGAAAACAAATAGATGGGTCAGTTTCATTGATGAACATTGATATGAAAATCCTCAACAAAATAATAGAAAACTAAATCCAATGGCACATTAAAAAGAGTGTTTTCTGTGATCAAATAGATCATCCCAGGGATGCAAGAGTAATTAAGCATAAACAAATCAATAAATGTGATATATCACAGTAATAGAAGCAAGCATAAAATATACCTATCATTTCAATACATGTAGAAAAGAAGTTTAATGAAATTCAATATTCCACCATTACAAAATATCCCAGCACATTACTTCAGGATAATGAAGGCCATCCATAACAAACTCATAGCTATAATCATATCTGGTGGGAAAAAACAGGACTTCTCTTCTTAGATCATGAACAAGATAAAAATTCCCAATTTCACCACTTTTACTCAACATAGTACTGAGTGTCCAAGAAAGTATACAAAAGAAAGAAATAAGAGACATCTATACCAGTTACATGTCTTGTTCTTATGACCAAAACTTGACAGGAAGCAACATAATGGAAGAAATATTTAGGTTCACAGTTGAAGGAAACCAGTATATCATGGTTAGAAGGCCTGGTGGCAAAGGGTTACAGCATCTTTGTATTCAGGCAAAGGGCCTGAGCCAGAAGCAGAACTAGGCTATAATCTTCAAGGCCTAGTGATGTGGATGCACTTCCACATCATGGTACACTTGCTAAAGCCTCTACAACTTCCCCAGGCATTACCAAAGGCTAGGGACTAAGTGTTCAAATGCATGAATATGTCTGGACACTTTCCCTCTGAGCCATAATGGCATCTAAGTTAGGTATAAGGATGACAACTGCCTTTGTTTGCCAAGGGGAGTATCTCATACACAAAAAGCCGCAAAGACACAGCCAACTCATCCTCTGCAACTAATACAACTCATAATTTTAGCTCACAGAACAAGCATACAAAAGTCAATAATATCTCTGTATGCTAATAGAGAGATGTCTGAAAAGAAAGTAAAGCAAACAATCCCATTGAAAATAGATATGATAATTAAATACCTTGTAGTAAATGTAACCAAAGAGGTATTTTATAATGAACACTACAAAATACTGATGAAAGAAATTGGAAGAGGATACAAACGAAAGGCAGGCTATCCTAACATTCATGAATGGAAATAATTAAAATTGTTAAAATATCCAAAGCAATCTATAGAAAAATACTAATGTCCTTGTTCACAAAATTAGAAAATTCAATGTCAAAACATATGTGGAACCATAAAAAGTTCTGGATAGCCAACGCAATTCTAAGTGAAAAGAAACAAAACAAAATATCAGATTTATTAAAATACATATCACTACAAAATCAAAATACCATGACATCAGCACAATTCAAGGTACAGACAATGTGAAAGAAGAAAAAGCCCAGGGATAATACTATGTTTATGTGTGTGCACCTACCGAGCTTCTCACAGAAGACCAAGCGCAACAGTGACAAGTGGGGGACATCTTCAGCAAATGATGTTGAGGGATTGGACAGTCACATACCAAAGAAGGATACTGAAGCCTTAGAAATCTTTCAACTGGTACAAATACCAACTCAAAATGGATTGATACTTAACTGTAAGATCTCTTTCTATAAGACTACTAGAAGAAAATAGGGAAACGCATTAGAACATTGGCCTAGATAGTGATATTTAGATTTGGTACAAAGTGCACTGGTGCCAAACATACAAAAAAATAAATAAATGATGCTGTGAGAACTGATTCTGTAACAAATGATTCTGCAGCAAAAGTACTGTATCAAGTGATCTGTAATATCAAAAAAAAAAAAAAAAAAAAAACACAATCCACAGAGAGCTTTCAAAAGGTGATGAAACATTTGGAAACTATAGATTTGGAAAAAAGGACAAAATCCAGAACACATAACAAACTAAAATGACTTCATCACACAATAAAAAGCCTTATTTCATAATAATGAGCAAATGGTCGGAACAGATATTCACTAAGATAAAAAACACAAATGGACAAAAAGTGTACATGAATAATGTTCAGTATCATTAATGTTCAGGGAACAAATGTAAATCACAGTGAAGAATGGCTATAATAAAAAAAGAAGTAAGAAATCCTAGGAAGTGACACAGAGCACAGGGATGTGGAGAAAAGGGGACACTTGTATTTTATCATAAAAGTGTATATTTTTCTGTGTATGGTGGCACACACCTTTAATACCAGCACTTGGGAGGCAGAGGCAAGTGGATCTCTATGTGGCAAGTGGTTCTCTGTGCGTTTGAGGACTCACAACATGAACTACCTAATGAGTTCCAAGACAGCCAGGGCTACATAGAGGTAACCTGTGTCAACCCTTCCCCCATTTAAAAGAAAAAAAATTGTATGATAGTATAGCTGGTCCAGAGAACAGTATGTAGGTTGCTATTAAAAACTGCACATGGAACCAACATAGGATCCAGAAACCCCACTATTGGGAATCTATCCAAAGGCAATGAAGTTAGAGTATCAAAGAGACACCCTTCGTGTTCTCTTCATTATACCACTGCTCACTGGGGCCAGTAGACAGACTAAGCCTGAGTGTCCATTACAATAAAATGAATAGGAAGAACATGGTATACCTGCATAATGGGATTCTATACAGCCAGACTCATCCTGTCTTTGAGAAAGCATAGTTATACCTAGAGAATGTCACCACAAATAACTAACAAAAGACATGTGCCAAATCATCTAACTCTTGAAAATCAAATAATCATACCTTCACATTGATCAATGAAAGAAACATAAGCACTATTTATCTTTGCTATCATCCATCCTTAAACAAAGAGAAAGGTTTTTAACTATTACACAATTATATGATAATTACATCAGGTGAGAAGTAACCAGATGAAGTTATTTGTTTCTTATTCCCAATGCATAATAGGGTAGATACCTAGAAATGTCTAGGTGTTTAAGTTTAAAATCAACCCAAAATTCCAGCTAACATGACAGTGGATTTAATGTACTTAGGGATACGCAGTAGAATTTATTCTGTGTCTGGAACTCTCTAGTTCCTCCTTCTATAATGGCATTAGTCGTCCTGGAAAAGGGCCCCACCCTATGACTTTATTTAACAGTAGTCATCTCTTTAAAAGTCCTGTCTCTAAAAATAATCATTTGCTGAGGTCATAGCTCAATGGTAGTGTTGCATAGTATGTATGATACCACAGTACCAATGCCCATCACACCCATATGCCAATAAATAGATAAATGAATAAATAAATAAAGTCATTTATGAATTTTGGTTCAGGGAAGGAGAACAAATGCAGCCCAATGCATATGAGCGGGTTCAAAATCATGGATTTAAGTGATTCTATGGAAAGAAGCTCACTTTTTTTCTAATTGGTTTTCCATTTGTAATTTTTATAACATGAATATGTAAATTAAAAACAACTTATAGTCTCAAAGCATTTTCTAACCTCTAATATCAGTCTTTATAACAATTTAATAAGCTCCTTTTAATATTTCTGATGACTACTTCAAAATACCTGGGGAAGCAAATTAGGCAAAGTATACAACAGAATTGTAACTTTTACTCCAGCATAATTCTATTATTGATATTAATATTAAATCATAATTTTAAGTATATATTACATGTATGCATCATATATTAAGTTAGATATTAATTTTACTTAACAATAAGAAATGCTACATTTGTTGAGTCTCTAAACTAGATTTAATTGGACTGTGGGAAATGCATGCTTGGGCACCCTTACCTACTTTCATCAGATCCACTACAATCTTGAAAATCCTCTGTAGCCAGAGCATCTACACAAACCACTGGCTCCAGTCAGCTGCTTTCAGTTCTGTGCTGATGGCTGGGTTGAGGTTATACTGAGATCAGAAGTCTAGTACCCTGAGCCTTCCTTCCATAAGGGCACAGGAGCAGAAGAATGGTAGAGATTTCTGCTATCTCAGACTCATAAACCACACATCTGCATGAATTTAGATTCAGAAGCAAATTTAACCTCCTTTTGATTTCTTATTTGTTTGTTTGTTTGTTTATTTATTTATTTATTTATTTATTTATTTATTGAGATAGACTCTTTGTATTGTTGACCAGGCAAACTTCTATTCTTAAATAAGTTATCCTGTTTAGTTGGAGGCACAAGCTAATAGGAATGGCTTTTTATTTGGTTTTCTGATTGTTTGCATGGAAGCCAAAACAATGTGGGTACACGAAACAAGTGTTCTCCCATTGGGTTGCTCTACTGTGTTGTGAGAGTATTATCCAGGCTAGGAGTGTAGCTCACGTTATGGTATCTATCCAGCATCATAAAGCCACAGGACCCCAGGACCACACACACACACACACACACACACACACACACACACACACACACACATACACACACACATGAGAGGGGGGGGTAGGGGTGAAGAAGAGAGCAATCCAACTAACAGAATACAAATACATGAGTTAGGTAAACATAGTTGCAAATGTTTTTAGTGGTAAATCTAGCGAACATGCAAACTAGTTGGGTATTTCACTTATTCTTGCCACCTAGTTCCTAAAGTTTGAACAGGATAAACAATATTAATTTCCCCTTCCTCTGGTCTTACTCAAGATTTCCACATTTGGAATTTTTATACTGAAGAGACACTTTTCATAATGTTTTTCTAAAGTTAAAATACAAATCAAATGTCATAATTCTTTCAATTGTCATATTAAAAGTATTATTTCTAAATTTTCCCTTCACAAAGTTTCTTTTATCAAAAACTTATCACATTTTTCAAAGAAATAAAGAATGAAATAATGACATTTGGAAAAATTGCTTCAGAATTACCCAAGATTGAGATGAAAAGTTAATGCTAGGGGCACAAAACAAGATTGACCAAGCGACTTCAATTTTTAAAGCTTTACAAGTGAATGAGTGTTCATTAATCATGCTTTCTTCACAGATGGATAGATAGATAGATAGATAGATAGATAGATAGATAGATAGATAGATAGATAGATAGATAGATGATAGATAGGTAGATAGATACCATATATAGTATGTCCATCTATACATATATGCATACATGTCAGTTGTATACAATAAAAATCTGAAATGAAAAAGTAAAACTACAAAATTAAAATTATAACTTCTAACCAAAACTAGACTCCAACAATAAGTAAGATGGGAAGCTTACATTAAGCCTTCCTAAAGGACAAGTGTCAGGATGATTCTAACAAGTTCAAATTCTTAGTAACTCCAGTGTTCTGATCTCCAGGAAGCCAGCTCTCCCGTCCTCTGTCATGCATGTGAAGGTTTCTGGGGTGTCAGTCCTCCTAAGAGTGCTGCTTTGGGGAAAGCACCACCATGTCAGTCAATGCTTAGTGGCTCTGGTGCTGTTTTAGTGTTCCAAGTCTTATCAACACACACCTGCACATTAGAAAACAGTGGAAGTGGAAATTTCTGGTTTCTTTGGAGACTTAATTGTGTCATGTGATGCTTTCCTGGAAGCTGTCTTATGAGAAAATATTTTGCTGAAGCAGACACATGAGAGGATGTGTGATGTCTGAAAAAGTATAAGTATAACTCTACAGACAGTGAATGATGCTCTTGCCTTGGTTTGTCTTGCAAAGCTTTGCTGATATTCACTGTTCTTCATTTGTTGTGACTTCATTGCCAGAAAAGCAACTTAGAACTTCTTGTGGTATTCCAGCTGTCTCTTGCTGCTTTCCACAAACTTGTGCCAATTCATTGGAGCCTCATGGTTTCTTCTGCATTGAGCCACTGCTACTGATTCATGTACTCATGTTCTGAATCTTCCCCCAAGGAACAACTTCTAAACAGGTCCACATTCTCCATTGTCTTATCAATCATCCTTCTCCCCTACCTTTGACCAGCAGGCTAGAAGGGAGGTTGAAGCGCTTAAGAACCCATATTAATGTAGGTTTTGAAAAATCTAAGCAAACAAACCAACTTAAAACCAAACTCCAGTGGCAGCACTCCTTGCCTTGATAATATAATAGTGCAGCATACAAAAGAGGGAGTAGAAGAGAAGGGAACCATTTCCCTCTTCTGGGTATGCAGCTTATCACTAAGCATCCTATTTTCCCCTCTGTCTGCCTTTGTCTTTTGGGATCCTATATATTCACACTAGAATTATGATTTTTTTTTTTTATGTATTAAATTGTGTAAGAAGCCTTACTGGCTATCTTTCTCCAGGGATACACACCCACATCAGCCATTTTCTCTTACTCTACAGAATGTACAATCGTCATAAAGTTAGAGGTAAAGACAGAAAGTGAATATAAGTGAAAACTACACGTGCCCCCAAAGATATCCATCATAATAGGTGCTCAGTGGGGAGAAGTGCTCCTGATGGAGGAGGAGATTGCAATAGATTCACTGACAGGATGGGGTTAAACAGCAGCTTTGAGCAGCTTCCATTCAAGGACTAAGCTATAGGTATCTAGTGCTGCAGAACAAGATGGACTGAGACAATTATACTCCCATCCCAGCTATGTGACGGGTTTGGATCATTGTGTTACTGGAATCCAAGACCTGCGCATACTAGGCATGTGCTGTAGCACTAAGTTAAACCCCCATGCCTGTGCTATTTCCAACCTTCCATTCTTTCATAGTTAAGTCACTCATAGCTGTTATAATGTTTAAAACAACATATTAGCCTTTAGAAGCAATTTCTGCAACCAAGTAGCACCCTAATGATTATTTGGATTGTGTTTACTGGACCTAGGGAGCTACAAAATTAAAAATCTTTAAAAGTAAGAATTAAAAATAGAGGGTAGAGATCTAGAACGTCAGTCATGAGAGTCCAACTTAATTCTGTAGATGTCCTGTGGCTTGAAGCAGAGGAGGTCATAATAAAAGTGATTTAAAAAATATTCTGCCAATTTTACAACCTGGTTAAAAGGGTAGACTTGATTCAGAGAAATTCATTAGGAAGTTACGGCCTAAAACTGGAGCAGTAGGAATAAATGAATTTACCATGAGCTAATGATACTTGCCCATGCCAAGGTCTCAGGAAGACCCTGGGAGAACCTTCCCATCATCATGTGGTTTTCTTACTGTGACAAAATTCCTAAGAGGAATGCTTAGGAAAGCTGGTTCTTGGTTCCTATTCACAGACTATGGTCAGTTGACTCTGTTGTTCCTAGACCCATGCACGAAAGGCCATATGGCATGGGAGAAGAGGATGGAGAGAAGAGGATGTTCATTTTATGGTAGCCAAGAATCAGAGAGACAGAAACAAAGGGTCTGGGACAAGATAACCCTTCAAAGCACACCTCCAGTGATCTACTTCTTGGAATCAAGCCCCATCTCCTATTACCCCATTCTGGCAGAAATTCACCAGCAGATTAATCAATTAACAAAATTAATTGATTATTAACTAATCAATTAATCAAATTAAAATAGCACTCCCATGATCCAGTGACCTTCCAAATGCCCATCAGCTGACAATCAGGGCCATCAGCCTATGGAAAGACCTCTAGGTGAAAATATTTTTATTATAACAGTTTTGATCAGATTTGAAGAGTAAAATATAATTGCTTAGGATCACAGTCTCTTCCCTCTTCATTCTTTCTTGCACTCTACCATGGCAGTGGGCGCTTGAGCCATCTTACCAGAGGAAATAAGAGCTGGAGAAAATTTGTTTTGGGTTTAGAGAGGGTACACTTACACAGTTTTTCAGTCATCTCTTTGTGTCATCTTTATCTACATGCAAATACTTTAAGCTGGTTATAGTAGCTCATACCCATAACTTAAGGGCTTGAGAAGCTGAAACAGAATGATTGCCATGAGTTCAAGGTCAACATAGGAGAAGGAAAAGGAAAAAGAGCTGAAAGGAAAGGAGGAGGGGGGGAGGAGGGGAGGAGAAGTAGGAGGGGG
>NW_022196905.1:215361075-215375134 GCF_008632895.1 Mastomys coucha
AGGGGGAGGGGGAGGAGGAGAAAAATGGTTTTAGGAACTAAACAAACCAAAGAGTACACATGGAGGGACCTATGGCTCCAGCCACATATGTAGCAAAAGGATGGTCTTGTCAGACATTAATGGGAGGAGAGACCCCTGGTCCTGAGAAGGCTCCATGCCCCAGTGTAGGGGAATGCTATGGCGGGGAGTTGGGAGTGGGTGGGTGGGTAAGTTAGCACCCTCATAGAAGCAGGGGGATGGAGGATGTGATAGGGGTTTCTGGAGGGAAATCAGGAAAGGGGATAATATTTGAAATGTAAATAAAAAATACCCAAGAAAAAAAATACTGTTTTGCCCTAGTGCCAACTTACATGAAGATTCAGGTCCACTGGATATATTATGCCAAGGTTACAAAGGTGATTGAAAGTTGAAGAGAAATTGTTTTGAAATTCATGGAGCTAGAATAAACTGCATAAAAACATCTATGAGATATATCAAACTGAAAGTAGAGGATCCAGTTTTCGTTGAATCAGAATAGAAATTCTGTCAAGAATGTATTCAACAAGTGCACCAATCACTTTATAACTAGAATACGACATTGCAATATATCATATTCTGTTTCTTTTTGTCTTGGAATTATAGAAAACAAAGTTTACCAGAATGCCTAGATTTATACAACACAAGCTTTTAGTCCTATCTTACAGTAGGTCTAAAGCAGTTTATGAAAAAATTTAAGAACAATTTACATGACATTATCAACAATAAGCTTTGATGCTACATCCAACTTTTCTAAACTATTAATATTTTTCAAATGTCAGTCCACCAAGTTGGAGCAGAGAGTGAGTCGGTTGGCTTTCTAATCTTTCTAGAAAAAAATGTAAAGTTTGACTTACAGGAGATCATCAATAACTGTGCAGCCTAGAAAGGATGCTACTGTATATTGGACAGTGAAGTCATAAAACCACTCCAGGAATTTTATGAAATTTCTAACATTTGTGAGATCTGGCAGCTTTCATCCCTTTTTTCCCCAATAAAAATAAATAATAATGTCTATGTTTAATTTTGAACATGTAATTCTTTAAAAGAAGATTCCCCCTTACCCATCATGTAGAAAGTAAAGCAAAAAAACAAAAAAACAAACAAAAAAAACAAAAACCAGCATACATTTTAAGGAGGCCTCAGGTGGGTCGTGGATATTAAGCAGGAATCATGAAATGGGCTGAGGTTTAACCTGGGAAATTGAAAGAATGAATTCTATCTTTGATTGGGGGGTGGGGGTCGGGTGTTGCTATAGTGAGATAGAAATGCTAAGCAGAGTGACTAAGCTTGATAAATAAAGACTATGTATACTAAGGACAATTTAAGGCAGCTTCCTTGCTGAAATGATCGTCTTAACTGACGTAGAAAACATCACTCTAAGCATGGGTGCACCATCCCATGGGCTGTAGTTCTTGGCTCCCTGACTGCAGATACAATGGAACCAACTGCTCCAGGCTCCTGTTGCCATGTTGTCCCCACCATGATAAACACCAAGGTAAACATTCTTTCCATACGATGGTTTTGTCAGGTCCTTCATAGCCACAATGAGAAGAGTAACTAGTATGCCACCTAATTACTACTTTCAGGAGCTAGTACTAGTCCAAATGTAGAGATGTGCATCTTGTAAAGCTGTTGTTGATTCCTTTCATCACTGTGGCCTCCAGGACAGCTGGGATTTTACTCTAATTATAACTCACAGGTCTCTTCCCCTGGATTTGAAGACATCTAATGAGGAGGTCAGCGGTCGTGTTGTATGTTGTGACTCTTAGAAGCAGAGACATCTGTAGAGAGAAGACAGATGCACAAACTGAACCAAGATGAGACAGGGCAGCACTCAAGTTCAGCTTTCTTTGTGAGTTGCCGCCACACCTATCATCTGGCCCTCTATATTGCTACAAATATATCATGCAAATCGATTTTTCACCAGAGCTTATAAAGACACACTTTTAGTCCTTGCAACCAAGAATCCCAATGAGTACAAACAGTTCATGATGCCTTTTGTGATTTAAGCCTTCTGTTCCTGTCAAGACTCTTCACTAGTTATTCACAACAATATGGGTTCCAAGTTCATTCAATACCTCTGAAAAGTTTAGGCCCTTCTTGTCTTTGAAACCTGCTTTGCCCATGTGCTTCTGTGTCTCTGCATCCTTTAGCTCCCTTCTAAGATATATTTTCCTTACAGAGACCCAACCTCCATTTCTGGGTCATATGCTCTCATAGCCAATGTCCTCTCTTAGCGAACTTTAGTCACTTCAGGAACCACAACTGTATTCTTCATTCACTTGGTGCTTCAGTGTTTAATGTTACCTCTCAATTTCTATCTGTTAAAGGATAAGATCACTCAGTCAACATTTATAAAATCACATTGAATGAATAGAGCAGGCTGAGCCCTCATGGACCATGTACCTCTTAGAGGTAAACTCTGTAAAGCCAAGGAACATACAGTGTCTAGGTCTTGTTTCTTCATCTCTTCGCCCGTTTTCTCCAGAGAACACCACTACCCCAAAGTGTGCTTTGTGTTTCACATATATGATGCTTAATGAGTTCAAAGTTTATAAAGTAGACATGTACAATGAGGATTTAGCAACTTGCACTTTTAGGGAACCCAGTACTTATAAGCTCTGTGTTACCATTACAGCAGTAGTTCATCTATTTTCATTGTTGTATGATCTTGTGTTAAATAAGCTTACTACAACTAAGTTACGGATTTTTATTCCTACTTCTTTTCTAGCTACCTAAATCCCTAGGTCATTTCCATTATCTTGATGACAAATCTTATGTTTCAAAGAAAAGTATAATAATATTCCTCATACCACAGGCTCTTCTTTTATGTGACTGTGCTACTGTACCAGGAAGTGACGTTTAACCTCTTTCTACTTGAGTCAGATGACCCTGTAACAACTTCAACAGACAGAACATGGTGGAAGGGACAGTGTGACTTCTAAGGCTGGGCCTCACAGTCTACAATGTGCTCTCTGTCTTGTTCTCTGGAACTCCTTTGGAGCTCTGGGTTTCCATGTAAAAAATCCAACTACTGTGAGGCCACTCTGTTAAGGAAACTTGAAGTGGCTGTACATATGCACTCCAGTTACTACTCTAGCCTTCAAATTGGGATAGCCAGGTGTCAGACTCTAATGAAATAGCCTGCTGAGGACTCCAGTTTCCATCCACACAGTCATTCCAAACCTTTGATTCTTCTCAAGTGAGGTACCAGATTTGTTCCTAATCCATGACACTGTAAGATTGGTTTTCTTTAAAACTACTAAGTTTAGAGGCATCTTGACACATTACTATAGTCCCCAGAACAGCCCCATTAACTATCGATCCCCCTCCAAGCCCAGCTCTGCCTGGGAAAGCATCTGTCTTCAACTCTAACTCAGCTTAATCCATGTTATTTCCTTCATGCCTGCCACAGCTCCTTCTAACCAGAGAAACTCACCATTCTGTATTGAAATGTAAGGAACATTCTGAGTGGGAACCCTTTCCCAGCCCTCAGCACATTCACAGGACTCCAGGACTCCTTCAAAGCAAAGCTGCCTGCCAGTCTTTTGTCTGAGACGACTCATCATTTCATCACTACGGAGCTTGCCAGCATGGCCCTGAGACGACCTGCACCAGCAGCACCTGAGTCAGTATTTGAACTCAGGTTGTGTGCAGCACCCCAGACATGCCGAATCAGGCCCTTCCCATTTGGAGCTAACACCCTAGGGTGCCATAAGTTTTCTGTAGCTTACCTGTGGCATGGCAAGTTTCCTGGGAATGTTGGGGAAAGTGAACAGATGTAGCACTTGTGTGACCTCAAGAAGAGAGACCTAGGAGGACTCAGACAAGAAAGCCATTTCTTCTGCAAATTAAAGCTATTCAAGGCCCAGTGTTCTTCTATAGGGCTGAGCTTTCCTTTCTTTCCCTAGGCATAATAAGACCATGGCACTAAAGTAACAAATAGAACGGAAGATCAGAAAGCATTACAAGTGTGGGACTAGCAGTTCCAAATAAAGAAGAGAATCAAGGAACATGGAGCCTGTTTTCAACAACAGTTAAAAAAACAGTTCTGCTTTTCAAATCATGATATGAGTTAGTGTCCGGGAAAATGTGTTTATAATTATCAGTGATATTTAAAACACATAATAGCCAGCCATATACCTAATAATAATAGCCATAACCATCCCTGAGTTTATATGTGGGACCTGGCCTCTACATAAAGTAATTCTCTGCATTTGTCTTTATAAACAGATTCCTCGCATTTCCCTTTTCTGTTTCCAAAGTTAGTTACCTATCATCTGCTTTATTGCACAAATGATTTTGAGTATTTGTTGTATGCATCTATACAAACAAACAAAAAAGAGATGGATGAACATCTTTGTTACTTGAACCAGAGATGCCCCAACATTAGAAGTCAGGAAGTTCTCTCCCCCCACCACTGTTTATCTGAGAGAATTATGCAATGTTACTGCTGTGTTAGTTACATGTTTGAACTTCACATTAAGAACTATGTTCTCAGCTACATTCGGTGAACATTACAGGTTCCTCTTTTTCAACCACTAGTATTTGAGATGGTGTAAGACATCACAAACCTAGCATGCAGAAGTGCAGGAAAAACAAGACAGAGGAGAAAGAAAGAGGGAGAAGGGGAGGAGGCCAACCCTGTGGAACTGTGAACATCTCCTAAACAAAAAACAGACAATCACTTAAGTCTTAAAATCCTCATAGCTTCAAGGAGATTCTTTGGGCAACCACCATTAACAGAATCCTTGCCCTGTGTTCTTGTCTCTAGCAGATTGCCTTTGCATATTCATCTTCTGTAAGGTAAAGTTTCCTTGAAGATACAGATGAAGCTGTTTTGACTGGTGAGCCTTGTAGTTTTAGCCAGGATGCCCCTATAAGTTCTTCTCCACTGACTTTCTGTTTTAATAAAATATAAAATAGCTTGCTTTGCAATAATGAGCCATAAAAATACAAAGCAGGAAAGCAAAGAAATAGATTCAATAATGAACACACACAAATTGTCTGTTACTTCATTTGATCATTGTTACATACTGTCATGTTAGTGAGACAGTAAATAACAACTGTGCTCCCTGTCTCTTCACCTGAGCCTTCTCTTTCTCTTGCAACATGTTTTTCTCTGATATGTTAGAACTTTCTCCCTTCACATGTTTACTTAAATGTCATTAACTCAGGGCATTTCCTTGATTACCCCTAATAAAATATCACCGAAACAAGCCCTACCCTTATCCCACCCCAACCTCCGCCTTACCTCTGCCTTGATTGTCTCCACGGCACTTAGGTTGGTTAGTGCTACTCAGACATTAGCAGCGTTGAAGATCTGTGAGGATGGATTCCTTCCTTGCCAATCTTCAGCTTGTAAATGCAAGAACAGAGACCTCAGGACTCTGGTGATTGGTTATTGCTCTAGAAAAAAGGCTTAGCAGTCTCGACCTCTTCCTGCTCTTCCAGAAGACCATGATGAAATGGTTCACAACCTAAAACTCTAGCTCTGGGAGATCTGGCACCCCCTTTTGGCCTTTGCAGACACACACACATGCAGGGCATACATTCACACACAAAAAAATTACACATACATAAACATCACTTTTTTAAATCTTTTATTTATTTCATTCTTATGTCTTTCTTCGTTTCTTATTTTTTAGATATTTTCTTTATTTACATGTCATATGATATCTCCTTTCCCAGTTTCCCCTCCAAAAAAACCAAAAAACCAAAATAAACAAAAAAACAAGAACAAGAACAAACCCCTGTTCCCTCCCCACTCTCCCTGCTAACCACCCCACTCTCTCCTGCTCATTGGCCCTGGCATTCCCCTACACTGGGGCATAGAACCTTCACAGGGTCAAGGGCCTCTCCTCCCATTGATGACTGACTTAGCCATCCTCTATTATACATATGCCGCTGGAGAAATTAGTCCCACCATGTGTACTCTTTGGTTGGTGGTTTAGTCCCTGGGAGGTCTGAGGGTACTAGTTAGTTCATATTGTTGTTCATCCTAAGGGGCTGCAAACCCTTCAGCTCCTTGGGTCCTTTCTCTAGCTCCTTCATTGGGAACCCTGTATTCAGTTCAATGGATGGCTGTGAGCCTCTACTTCTGTATTAGTCAGGTACTGTCAGAGCCTCTCAGGAGACAGCTATATCAGGATGGATTGTCCTTCCTTCAGTCTCTGCTCCATAGTTAGTCTCTGCAACTCCTTCCATGGGTATTTCATTCCCCCTTTTAAGAAGGAACGAAGTGTCCAAATTTTGGTCTTCCTTCTTCTTGGGTTTCTTGTGGTTTGTGGATTGTACTTTCTGAATTCCGATCTTCTGGGCTAATATCCACTTATCAGAGAGTACATACCATGTGTGTTCTTTTATAATGGGTTACCTTACTCAGGATGATATTCTCCAGATCCATCCATTTTCCTAAGAATTTCATAAATTCATTGTTTTTAATAGCTGAGTAGTACTCCATTGTGTAGATGTACCACAATTTTTGTATCCATTCCTCTGTTGAGAGGCATCTGGGTTGTTTCCAGTTTCTGGCTATTATAAATAAGGCTGTTATGAACATGGTAGAGCATGTGTTACATGCTCTTACATGTGTTACATGCTTATTACATGTTGGAGCATCTTCTGGTTATATGCCCACGAGTGTTACTGCTGAGTCCTCCGGTACTACTATGTCCAATTTTCTGAGGAACTGCCAAACTCATTTCCAGAATGGTTGTACCAACTTGCAATCCCACTAGCAATGAAGAAGTGTTCCTCTTTCTCAACAACTTGGCCAGCATCTGCTGTCACCTGAGATTTTGATCTTAGCTATTCTGACTGGTGTGAGGGGTAGAGCCTTGAGCACATGGGCACGGGGGAAATTTTTCTGAACAAAATACCAATAGCTTTTGCTCTAAGGTCAAGAATTGACAAATGGGACCTCATAAAATTGCAAAGCTTCTGTAAGGCAAAAGACACTCTCAAATAGGTCAAAATAGCAACCAACAGATTGGGAAAAGGTCTTTACCAATCCTACATCCAATATAGGGCTAATATCCAATATATACAAAGACCTCAAGAAGTTAGACTCTAGAGAACCAAATAATCCTATTAAAACTGGGATACAAAGCTAAAAAAAAAAATTCTCAACTGAGGAATACCTAATGGCTGAGAAACACCTAAAGAAATGTTCAGCATCCCTAGTCATCAGGAAAATAAAGATAGGGTTCTTGTCTCTTACCTTAAAAGTTAATCTAGATGGATATGTCAATCACCTGAGCAGAAAATCCTACCTTAGGAAAGCCTATTCTACACTTGTGGAAAAATGGTGAAAAAGATTTCCTAACCCAGTAGGCTAGCACAAGGTCTTTCTGGCCATAAGCCACTCCCACTCCATGAGAGAGTTTTCCTCTATAAGGGTCCTTTTGATCAGAGCCAACTCTCATCTATGAGAGTGCCTCACATTATTAGCAATATATTCTGCCTGACGCTATACTCTATGTGTCTCAACTGGATGTATCTGATACAAATTACAAGAACAGAGGTGCCATGGGAGACTCAAGCCAGAGCTCAGTAACAATTCCCCCTGATGTGTCTTCGGTTTATTTTCTCTACTTGAATAAAATCTTCCTGAGTGTGGGTTTATTTTGTTTACAACCCACATCCTCAATCTTATGAGAATACCTAACATATAATAAATTTCCAATAAATAAACTGCTGAAATATTTCTATTTTATAACTAACAAATTGGAATGAGCAAGATTAAGAAATGTGACCAATTTGGCACATGGAGCAAATGACAGATTGGATTCTGAAGTTCTAGATTACAGGTGCCTTTGCCAAGTGCCCTCTATTTGCAGAACCTTCACAGAGAAATTGCACTGAGTTAAGGTACACTGTTGAATCTACTGGTGTTAATTTCTGGAACAATGTGAATTCTATGAGGGCTTTGATTTATCGTAGAATCTGAAGAAGGAAAGAAAGAAAGGAAGGAAGGAAGAGAGAAAGAAAGAAAGAAAGAAAGAAAGAAGGAAAGAGAGAAAGAAAGAGAAAGAAAGAAAGAAAGAAAGAAAGAAAGAAAGAAAGAAAGAAAGAAAGAGAGAGAGAGAGGAAGGAAAGACAGAAAGAAAGGAAGGAAGGAGGATAAAAAGAAAAGAAAAGCAAGCAAGCGGGCTACAGTTACTGGTGATGGTTGGGATGGTAGGAAAACAAGTAAATTTTGGCATGGACAAAGCCACCTATGCTATACTGAGAATTGCACACATTTATTTTTAATCCAGCCCTTTTTCCATAGTCCCTAAATATCTTTAGTAGGCTATCTCAATATTTCTGCCAATAAGTGACTAGCTACCCCAAGACTAGAGTAGCACCCTGAGGAGTGACACTATTAAGATAACAAGCCTTTGCTGCTCTCAGCAGTGGACCACTTAGCAGCATGACAGGTATGTGATATGGAAAGAATGCTGGAGAGGGAGGGGCAGCCTTTGCAAATGGACCAATAATCGTTGTGCTTTGGTCTGACCATAGAGACAGCAATAAAGTGAACTTCATATGGCTTTAGATAGTTCTGTCCCTTGGATTTCCTTCTAATACCAAATCAATTTAATTTACAATAGCTCACTTAGAAATTCAAATTAACCATTGAGTACCATGCTGTTATCCTATTAACCATACCATCCCCTTTAAACCGGCATTTTGCAACAAATCCTGGATATAAGCACAAAAATTTCTAGAAGACTGCAATCTTAATGCATTTAAAATCCATAATTTTAAAGGTGAAAAAAAATCTTAACTACAGTGTCCTATCAATTATTCTGTCAGAAAAAAAGTCTAGAGTTTGACTGTCCACCCTCCAATGCTCTTTCTACTCACAGAGTGTGACTGCATTTTTCACATAATCTCTGATCTCAAAAAACTGTTAACTGAGCAAATTTAGAGTAATGGCCTTGGCATCTGGCCACACCATGAAGTCATGCTGAATAGTATTTAAAATCATTGTGGGGAACATACATTAAATGATGTTCATTACACTATTAGTCTTTTTTAGATAGTGGTTAATCTCTAAAAATGTATAATGTCCTTAAGAGTTATAGATAGCAAATGTTACAGATGGAAATGTTTGGTTAAACAACACTGTGTACTAACCAAATCTGAAGGTATATTGTCAATATTCTCAAAATACAATATTCAAAGCTAGTGTGGAACCTAAGAGCCTGCTAAGTGTTCCAGTCTGCTGCAGCAGCTGCCTCTTCTGTAACCACTCACTTGTCCTTTTACAAATCTGTTGACTAACCACCAGTGTGGGGGATATTCACCACAGATCTGCCAAATCATTGTAGACTAACCACCAGTGTGGGGGATATTCACCACAGATCTGCCAAATCATTGTAGACTAACCACCAGTGTGGGGAATATCCACCACAGATTCACCAAATCATTTCGATTTTCTTCCATGATTCAGCTAGGCTAAAGAATGTCAGGTGTCCTTGGTTTCTACCATGTAGCTGAGTTGTAGCCAGGGGCAATGACCTGTGCCATAAAGTCTTCCTCCTGTGGATTTCCAGTGAGCACTCTCACCTTGTCCTCTAAAGCAAGGTTCTAATGAAACACTGTGAGCTCCAGGAGATGGAAGAGCCACAAAATGGAAAAAGCCTGGGTCTCAAAGTCACATATCTATTAAGACAAAAATTGAGATGCACAAAAAACAGGAAAAATAAATTGAGATGCAATCAGAATCTGAAGAAACTTATGGAACACATTAACAAGTTGGTATTTGACTCTACAGGCAAATTATTCAATCCAGCAAAGATTTCAGAGCTAAGGAATAGCACAAACAAGGTTCTCTGATAGAAGATGAAATCCAAATTGATGTGAGAAATAACATTAAAGAGATAATGAATATCAGAGGTGTCCAGGAGGAGTATTGCTGGCCAAGAGAAAATTCAAGAGCCATTCAGAAGCAATCAGTATAAACACATATATAAGTGAGGATTGAGGCCACATCCTGCCCCAGTGACTGCAACTTATAGGCAACATTATCTAGGGTAAAAGACATAAAAGATGTGTCGGAGGGCATAAAAGATAAACTTGCTTCTAAAAGTATGGACTGTAGGGTCCAAACAAAAAAGCTATCCAGTGGGCAGTTCCTATTACATATGTAAAATTTGGGAAAAGTTCAAAACTGGAATTATAAATTTGGAAGTTGGCAATGTAGACTTGGTGTTTAAGCCAATGGAGTGGATAAGTTCTGCCAAGAGATGGGCACAAAGTGAGAAGAAGAGAAAGAAAAGATTTTACAGAACACTTAAAAGTAGTTGGAGGAGTACAAAAGCATCAGGAAAGAATTTTTCAGAAGAACCAAGACAGCAAAGACTTTAAGACTCCAAATTACAGAACAGGTCATAGCAGATCCAACCTGGACACCAGAACTGTCGGCCAGTCCAGGAGGGTTAGATGCAGTCAACGACATAAGGCACTGAGACCTATTCCAAAGTTGTGTTGGCAATGTGATTCTGTCATTGGATGGCAATGATATGTTCCAACATGGACCTGGAGTTGTAATCAGATGTCTGACAACAGGTACAAGTAGAACTGAGGAGCTGGAGGATCAAGATGTGGGAAATATAGGGTAAACCCAGGAATTCAATGGTATTGACTAAATTCCAGATGAATGGTAGAGCTAGTAAAAATAAATACAAAAGGGCACTAATTATCTCCAGTACCAAGAAGCCTGCCAGTGGAGACTGACGATCAGGTATTGTGGGAGTTTTGCTAGCTAGGGGAGAGTCTCCAGCTATGCACCATGGAAGGAGAAGCTAGCTAGGAGAGACAGTGGGTGAAAATATCTTCCTCAAGATTACTGAATGTTGGAACGAGAGAGAAGGTTCAGTGGTTAAAAATGCCTGTTGTTCTTCCAGGAGACTTGAGTTCAGTTTCCAGTACCCACATCCGAGAGCTCACAAACAGCTGCTTGTACTTCTAGCTCCAGCAGATGCAATGTCTTTGGCCTCCTTCAGTACATGCACTGGTAATAACAAATCCACATACAAACATGTGCACATACATGTAATTAAAAATAATAAGAACTCTTTAGAAAGAGATTACCTAAAGTTAATGAAAATGGTGTGAATGTTTGAGTAGTAGGCCCGGTAAAGACAAAAGCTTTTGAGAAATTTGTTGGCAAAGGATAAGGGGTTTATTGAAAAGGATAAATGAAAGCCCAATGGAGCATCTAAGACTCAAGGTGGAAATCAGAAGATATGGAACAGAACACTTAAGCAGATACTTGTGGAAACAATGTCTACCTTCTATATTATTTTAGTTGAACAGTGAGGCCAAATCAGCATATCTGAGACTGGGTAACTTAATGATAAACAATTATTCCTCAAAGTTCTGGAAACTGAGGTAGCTAAGATCGAGGTGCCACCAGAGTCACTATCTGGCGATATCTGTTTCCAGCTTCCAACACAGTAACTTATTGCTTGGCTTACTTGATAGAAGGCTGGGCAAAATGGGGCCTGCTAGTTCCTTTCAGCCCCTATATAGGACCACTCATTCCATTCAAGGAAGCTCTGTCTTTGCCGCTTGGTTGCATTTTAAGGATCTTGTCTTCATGTTTACTTTCACACAGGCAATTAAATTTCAATCTATGAATGTTAGGGAACACCTTCAGATCTCACCGCATGTAGACTATTTCCTGACAGGAGGAACAGCAAAGATTATCCAGAATTCCTACCTAATGGCTTGGGGTAGAGAGTGGAATGTGGACAGCATGTGAGTTTAAAGGCAGAGGGAAGTTCAGAGAAAGAGGGCTGGATTAGGAATGAGATTTACACTGAAGGCCTGGCTCAGGCAGGGGTAACACCAGGGTGTTCTCTAGATATAAGGAAAGCCGAAAGGCTAACGTCTGGAGAGCAGGTAAATGCAACAGCTGTTTGACTGGTGAATACAGAGGAATGGAAAGCACTGATGGGAATTTCAATAAGGACTGACTGTTGGGGGACAAACAGAAAACACGTGGTACCTGCAATGTGGGTGAATGTATAGACAGACACATGAATAGCTGGTTAAAGGACAGATGAAGTAGGGATCCTTAGTAGACTGAAAGACGAGAAAGAATTAGGGTTAGGAATGTGAGGTGAGGCAGAACAGTTTTGTAGAAATGAAAGGTTTGAGAAGAGAATGACTACAAGGCTATGGACAGAGCCAGTTTTAAATTCAAATTTCCAGAAGGACAGTTCCAAGTGATTCATATGTCCTCAAATTCATCCTGGTAAATGGGATTAGTAAAGCAGAATACAAGCAGATGTTAGCTCGAGGACAAGCCATTAGATATCTCATCAGCATTGATCACAAAGTAACTGCAGATGCGAGCAGGTGCTAAAAGGAAGATGAAAATTGTCAGCCAAGCTCAGCATTCTCAAGGATTAAGAGTAAAATGCCCCAGAGAAATCAGCATGAAGACCTCAGTAGTCATTGAGACAGTTTTGGTCCTCCCAACTACTCAAAATTCTTACGATGAGGATTTGAAGAGAGACACATTGTTTGCTACTGTCTGGAAGTAAAGGATTCCGCTCTCCTTCAGAGAAGAAGGGTTCATTAAATAAAACCAAAATCAACAGGAAGAAGTTGAGAGAGACCAGAACCCAAGCTGCTGGTTTAGTTGGTATAATAACAATCAAGCACATGTAAGGACCTGTGTGCGGTTTCCAGAGCCTACAGAAATGCCTTGGCATGGTGGCTTGTACCTGGAACCCTAGCACTGGCAAGTCTAAGAGAGAAGGATCCCAGAAGGCTAGCCAGCCAGCCAGGCCAGCAGTCAGTGAGCTTCATGTTCAGTAGCAGACTCTGAGTTAAGGTGGCGTAAATGTCTTGTTTAGGGCTGAGTCCACAACTGTCGCTTATTCTCAGCATCTTGAAATGCTGTGACTCTGTATTTATTATTGTTCACTGAAAGGGATGGATTCTCTAATTGAGGAGCTATGAACATCTTTGGATATAGGCACAGATATTCAGGAAACAGCTTGATACTGTGTCAGTTTAGTTAAACAACAGCAATGAAATCTCTACCTGGGCCAATATGGAGATCAAACAGAGAATTTCATAGTTGTCACACAGACTGCCTTGATTAAACTCAGTGAATCATTAAAAAAAATTATATATATATATATATATATATATATATATATATATATATACACATATACACACACACATATATATGTATATACACACACATACACACAGGAGTGTGAAAGAGAAATTGAGGGGGATGGATGGAGTAATATTGAGGTAGGAGTCTGTAGAAGTGAGAAGAATGGACAGTATACATGTCAGTGGACATGTATGAAATTGTCTAAGAACACATCTAATTAATAAAATACAAGTAGAGAATGACAGAGAAAAATACCTAGTGTTGATCTCTGACATCCACATGTGTACATACAGGCATTCAATCATATACATGAACACATGCACACACAGAGAGAGGGAGAGAGGGGGGGGGATGGAGGGGAGAGGGAGAGAGTGTATGTGTGTTACACGCAGGCACCACACAGACAAACATGAGCCAAACTGAAGCCAAACTGTTAGAATAATACCCAGAGACTTATAGTTAAAGCTGGGTTTCAGTAAGAAGGAACAACAGAGGAAATAATTTGTTAGCTACTTAGGACAGGCTAGAGCAGCTAGAATTCTCACAATGCAAGGCGGACGTCACCTTTAGAGTATAAACAGGGGCTCTGATCAAGTAACTATCTTTAGTTGTTCTTAAAGAGAGCCTGAGGATTTAAACACAGCTCCAGATCTCAGCTCCCTCAGATTCCCTTTCTCTGCAAGATGGCCCATGGAACATATAGTCAGTGTCTTAAGAGTGAAATGAGGAAGTGAACATTAGGCTAAGACAGCACTAGAAGAGGGGAAAAGGATGAGGAAAACCCAGCCTTAAGGTCAACAAGCTGAAGTGCCCAAGTAAGGACACCTCAGTCTCACTTGGAAGGGAGAAGAAAGCAATCACAAGAGGGAAGGGAGGGACCTGGGAAGGAAAGTGTACGGGGGGTGG
>NW_022196905.1:215375230-215385206 GCF_008632895.1 Mastomys coucha
GAACCTGATCTGATACTGGGTGAGGGAAATGGACTGAAGCCCTAAGGGCCAGCAGAAAGAATGGAAACAGGCATCCTCGGGAGATAGGAGGTTGGGGGGACTCTCCAGAATGCACCAGAGACCTGGGAGGTAAGAGAGACTCTCAGGACTCAAAAGGAGAGACCTTATGTGAAATGCTTTATAGTAGGGAGAGGGAACTTATAGAGCCTACCTCCAGCAGGGAGACTGAGCATCAAATGAGGGAGAGGGAGGCCATCCCACAGTCACAACTCTGACCCATAATTGTTCCTGTCTGAAAGAATTACAGGAATGGAAATGGAGGGGAGTCTGAAGAAAAAAACAAAATCCAGTGATCTGCCCAAAGTGGGATCCAGCTCAAGAGGAGGTCCCAAGGCCTGACACTATTACTGAGGTTATGGAGTGCTCACAAAAAGGGATCTAACATGGTAGCATTCCAAAAGACCCAACAAGCAGCTGAAAGAGTCAGATGCAGATATTTGCACCCAACCAATAGACAGAAGCAGCTGACCCCTGTTGTTGAATTAGGGAAGGCTGAAAGAAGCTGAGGAGAAGGGCGATCCTGTAGGAGGACCAGCAGTCTCAATTAATCTGGATCCCCAAGATCTCTCAAACACTGGACCACCAAACAGATAGCATATACCAGCTGATATGAGGCCCCCAACACACATACAGCAGAGGACTGATGGGTCTGTGTTCATTCAGAGATGATGCACCTAACCCTCAAGAAACTGGAGGCCTCAGGAGTTTAGAGGTCAGGTGGGATGGGGTGTAGGGACGTTCACGTGGAGACAGGGGGTGGGGAGGAGGTATGAGATGTGGAACAGTTGGAGGGTTGATCGGGGGTGGGGAGGTTAAAATATGGAGTGTAAATAAATAAATAAATTTTTAAAAATGTAGAATGTATAAAGCAGCAGTAGCTACCAAACAAGATCTGTTATGATGGATAGCATTCAGGGTGTGAGGAGCAGGGGGACCCAGACAGCCAGAGACACCAAATAGCTTGAGCTCTAACCAGATCTTCAATGCTCTGTGAGTTTATGTCACAACCAGTGTGTATGGCTTTATTTTTAATGTTAGCTTTTTAAAAAAATATACATTTACATTAACAGCCAAGTACCCATCTGTTGTGGGAAATATTAAAAAGGAATCACCCCACAAACTCTTCTGTCCTTCCGGTTTCCACTCTAGTGCCAGACCACATTCTAGCTCTGGTGCAGGTATTGGCCGGCCACATCACTATGTCCCGGCAGGGTCCTGCTATTCTCTCCCAGCTAGCGAGTTCATCTCGCTTACATGCAATGCCCCACACACCCCACAATCAGTCATTTAGCTCCTAGTTACCTGGTAGAAACATGACTCTTAAGGCTTAATTATCCAATCAGGTTTATATATCAATAAGATCACAATTTACAAGATGCCGATACAATAATTCCAGAGCCAAATGATAAAGATAATGTTTTAACCCAGTTATTCTAACCTTGTGAAAACCTTAGCTACCTGTGGCTGTTTAAAACCACGCGGGGTCTGGATCGTCTTCCTGTTCGTCTGCCTGCATGATGATTCTCCTGCTCCTCTGACCTCTGACCTGGATGGGAACCGGCAGGGCAGGACAGTTTGCTGGGTGATGCTTTTTAATATTTCCCAAAACACCCATCTTACCACTTTTAAAATGTACCCTCAAGGAGTCGATTAAAAATTCCTATCTCAAAGGACTTACATATGTACAGTAACAGCTTTGGTTAATTTACTAACTCATCTAATCAGCCTAATATATTAGTAGCCAATTTCCCTACCCATGTAACAATTCATACATTGAAAAGGAAACACCTTCCAACTCTCTTTCTGAAATATTAGGGAAAATATACAGAGCCATCCTTCTAGATGATCAGTCATGATTTTAATATATTTATGAGGACAGTTGGTTGAATTGTGTTCGGGTATAATTTAGGGTCTTTGAAAGCTACTCTTTCAAGCATTTCAAGTGCTGCTTTTATGATCTTATTTGTGCCATTCATTTTTCTTTTTGGCAAATCCGTTCTCTATATAGCATGGAGATATACATAAATCAGGTTCTAAGTGGCTTATCAAAAATTCTGAGTAAGAGAATTTAGAATAAAACAAGTTATCACCAAGTGTAAAAGCTGTGTAGTAAGGGTAGCTTTCACAGCCAGAGATCCAGTGTGTGTGTGTGTGTGTGTGTGTGTGTGTGTGTGTGTGTGTGTGAGTGTGTGTGTATGTGTGTGTGTGTATGTGTGTGTGTGAGTGTGTGTGTATGTGTGTGTGTGTATGTGTGTATGTGTGTGTGTGTATGTGTGTGTGTGTATGTGTGTGTGTGTATGTGTGTATGTGTGTATGTGTGTGTATGTGTGTATGTGTGTGTGTATGTGTGTATGTGTGTGTGTATATGTGTGTGTGTGTGTATGTGTGTGTGTATGTGTGTGTGTGTGTGTGTGTGTGTGATTTGTCTGTCTGTCTGTGTCTGTGTGTGTCTGTGTGTGACTGTGTGTGTGCATGTGTATATGTCTGTATGTCTGTGTGTATGAATGTGTATGTCTGTGTAAATATGTGTGTGTGTGTGTGTGTGTGTTCATCTATTTGTCTGTCTGTCTGTGTCTGTGTGTGACTGTGTGTGACTGTGTGTGTGCATGTGTATATGTGTGTATGTCTGTGTGTATGAATGTGTATGTCTGTGTAAATATGTGTGTGTGTATCTGTGTGTGTAACTATGTCTGTGTCTGTGTCTTTGTGTGTATGTGTATGTGTTTGTGTGTGTGTTTGTCTGTGTGTATATGTGTGTGTATGTGTGTGTGTCCATGTGTGTTTGTGTGTATGTATGTGTATGTATGTATGTATGTATGTATGTATGTATATACATATGTACATGCGTATGTGTGTATATGTTTGTGTGTGCATTTGAACATGCCCATGCAGAGGTCAGCTTTGGAGTCAGCTTTGGATGTCATTTCTCAGTAGCTGCCTGCCTCATTTTCTGAGTCAGGGATACTAGCTGGAAGCCAACACTCACTGATTAGCTTGGTTGGCTGGACATTGAGCCCTGGGGAAACCTCCTTCTCTTAGTCTCCCTGAGTTTTAATGTAGGATCACAATGTCCAGTGTCTTAGTTAGGGTTCTGTGACTGTGAAGAGACACCATGACCATGATAATTCTTATAAAGGAAAGCATTTAACTAGGGTTTGCTTACAGCTTCAGAGGTTTAGTGCATTATCCTCATGGCTGGGAACATGGCAGAACACAGGTAGACATGGCAGCTGAGAGTTCTACATCAGAATCCCCAAGAAAAGGGACATACTTCCTTTAATAACACCACACCTCTTCATTTTTCAAATAGTGCCACTCCCTGGTGACCAAGCATTCAAATCTATGAGTCTATGGGGGCCATTCGTAAGTAAAACTACCACACCTAGCTTTTTACATGGGTACTGAGATCCCACACATATCCTTGTACTTAAATTTGTTTTTGTCCCCAGCACAAAGAGGCAAAGGGGATCTTAAGCCCAGGTAACTGAAATCCTGGCCTCAGTTTTGTCTGTCAGTTTTGCAGTTAACTGCATTCTTCCATCCGATCCTCACCTACTCCTTACATGTGCAATATTCTAGCTCCAAGATATATTGGAGAGGTTTATGCAGAAACTCACAATGCTTCTAAAAGCCCTTTTCCCCAGTTCCTTTCCTTTGGTTTCTTTTGCTCAATGACATATCCCTTCTCTTTCCCACATGACCTCTCAGAATCCTTTTCTTATGTGACCTGCAAGTCCCTCCTTCCTTCTCACATCCCTTAGCAATGTTTTTATTTGTCCTCTAACACAAAGTCATCTATATCAAATCTCACATTTTACTAACCAAAAACTATATATGTGGCACATCTAATAGTTTTGACTATTGCAAGCTCTCTGTACATTCCTATAATATGAACTCTGCAGTTCCAACTCTAAAAGTCAATGATTTATCTGTTTTGTGACTTATGATGGATTTTGTCATTGGATGTAGTCACCTAAACAAATTATAACATTATTGATGGTTCAAGATAAAGAAAAATCACATATTGCCCTTTTTAAAAAGATTGATTATCTTTGCTTTTTGTATATAATGGCTCATCTCAATATGTGCCTGTGCACCATGTGCGTACAGTGCTCACAGAATCCAGGAGAGAGCGTCTGATTCCCAGTAAGTGGAGTTACAGAACGTTGGGTGCTAGGAAGCCAATCCTGATTCGAACAGCAAGTACTTTAACTGCTGATTCATTTGTCCAGTTCCTGCATATTACCTGTTTTAATTGACAAATAAAAATTACATATATTTATATTATATAAAGTACTGTGTCAATATAGGTGTTAAATTGTGGGATAGCTAAATTGAACTAGTTATAATATGCATTTTTGTTGTTGTTGAAAGTACCTGAAATCCACTCAATTTAATAACTTCCAAGTCTACTATACATTACTCCTAACTATAGTCATTAATTTATTCTTCCTGCGTACTATGGAATACTCTTCCAACATAACAACCATTGCCATCCTAATCAGATCAATTGTTATTACTCACAACTGATGATCAAGTTAGGACCAGTTGACCTTCCCTCACAGGAAGGGGAGGGAGGATCATTAAGTCCTCATCTGAGACTTGTCTCCTCCCTCAAAACTGCATGTGATTCCGCCCTACCTGTGTAGGGAAGATTTGAAGGAAGAACTCCATCTGATTAGCTGAGAAAGTTGTCACCAAGCTAAGATGAAACATTTTGGGGTTGCAGTTGTTTTAGGGAATGCTCTGGGAAGTAATCCATGCTTTCTGCTCATCTGATAAATCCCATAGTTCATCACGTTAGACTTGCATGGAAACGTTGCTCTGTCGTTGGTATTTCATCTGGGATGAGCAGGATATCCTACTTATTCACAGCTCCATAGGAAGAGGATATCATAACTGGATAGCATAGCATAACTGAAATTTTATTATTTGAACATCTCTCCAGTGCTCCCCAACTCCTCAGCCCCCGTCAGTGGCCATTTTCATCTCTGCTTCCATGAATATATCTCTTCAGCTTTTCTGAATTCCCAAGTGGGATCAAACAGTACTCCTTCTAATTTGTTACTTGTTTCTCTCATTGTGATTCAC
The DNA here is from genome assembly GCF_008632895.1 of Mastomys coucha. NCBI lineage: Eukaryota > Metazoa > Chordata > Mammalia > Rodentia > Muridae > Mastomys > Mastomys coucha. The sequence goes on from NW_022196905.1 coordinate 215,380,382, forward strand.
TCACCCGGGTTCACCCACTTTGTAAAAATAATTGACTTCCTTTTTAAATGTTGAATAGTATTCTGTTGTGTGTCTGCTTGTTCTTTCTTAAAAACAAAACAAACAAAAGTTAGGCTCTTGTGTAATCTAGTTTAGCCTTGTACTTACTGTACAGACAAGAATGACCTTGAACTCCGGATTCTCTTGTCTCTCTAAGTTCTGTTACAGGAATGCACCACCATACTGAGTCCTATGGAATTTAACCCAGGTTTCTTTGTATATCAACCAGTCACTCTACCTACTGATCTACACCCCTACTCCTATTTTTTCTGATCAGTTTACCTGTTGATGGAGACTTCAATTGGTTCCATATATTGGCTTTTATGAATCTTGCTGGAATTGCACAGGGGTGCAGATACCCATTTAAAAAAAACATTTTATTGATTCTTTGTGAATTTCACATTATGCATCCCAATCCCTCATCTTTTCATCTCTTTATATCTGCTCTCTGCCCTTGCAAGCTCCACCAAAAAGAAAATAAAAAACAAAAAGAAAAAAAGAAAACAAATAAAACCCAAACAAAACAAAACAAAACCAGCAAACAAACAAACCATCTCATTGTAGAAGCTTCAGTGTGTCACATGGCATACTCTTTTGTCCAAATATCTTTACTTGTAAATGTTCATTGCAGTAAGTCATTAGTTTGATTTGATGGGGTAGATGTTGGGGTGAGCTAACCCAAAACCCTGAATCTGGATCTGGGTGGTAGCTGAGTTTGCCAGCCAGCTCTCCTGCATCCATACAACCAGAGTGAGCTGCCAATGCTACAGCTGGCAAGGGGCCAGTTCTCCATTTCTCAGGACCAGCTCTCCCTCCTGCCACAGGTAGGGAGGGGTTGAGGAGGTAGGGCCTTGTCCCTTGTCCACATCATCTCACAGCAAATGAGGGAAAGGGCTAGTATTCCTTTGCTCACCCCTCTAGCTGGCTCACATGTGCCTCCTGCCACTAGGGTTAGATCTACTTCTGTCCAAGTAAGGTGCAGAGCTATCTCTCCAGAGTGCTGCAGTTGGTGAGGGGCAGATCCAGCTATCCCACTATCATGACCCCAGGCAGATAACCCTTCTAGATAAGAATTTCATATCTTTTGGATGTTTTCTCAGAATTGGGGATGTTGATCATACATGGTGGTTCTATGTTTAATGTTTGAGGAACAACTATATTATTTTTCAAAATAACTTGTGTTTGTTAGTGTCCTATTGCTGTGAAGAAACACCAAGACCATGGAAACTCTTATTTAAAAAAAAAACACATTTTATTGGGGCTAATTTACTGCGTTAGAGGTTTAGTCCATTATCAGCATGGCAAGAAGAGAGGCTGCATGCAGTCAGACATGATGCTGGAGAAGGAGCTAAGAGTTCTTCATCCAGATTCACAGGTGCCACTGGTCTAGCTTAGGCATCTGAAGCTTGAAAGACAATGTTCCCCCATCCCAATAATATACTTCATCCAGCAAGACCACATCTCTCTCAACAAGGCCACATTTTCTAATTCTTTCAAATAGTGCCAGTCCTTAATTGTTCCAATATCTGAGACTGGGTTGGGGTGCCTTTTTATTCAAACCATCATGTAACTGAACTAATCAATAGGCATTGCCACCAAGAATGGTGGCTGTAATCCCAATACTGGGGAGACTCAAGCCTCATACGTTTGAATCCAGCCTGGGATATATTATCAATAATTTATCTCAAAAAAGATAGATGATAGAGAGATAGATATATGATAGATAGATAGATAGATAGATAGATAGATAGATAGATAGATAGGTAGGTAGGTAGGTAGGTAGGTAGGTAGGTAGGTAGGTAGGTAGGTAGGTAGATAGATAGATAGACAGACAGATAATCTGGATCCAAACATGCAGAAGATTTCACATATTTCTACCGACTATGCCATTTTCTGACTGTTTGGTAATTGTCATCTTAAAAATACAGGTAGTTTTACAGTTTAAGTCATATTGAACACACACACACATTTCATTTGCTTAATGAACAGGTGGCTGTTTGGGTCATTTGCCCATTTTTAATTGAGTTGTTTCCTTGATCTTGAGTTGCCTGAACTACATAAATATTGTGAGAGCAAGCTCTACCCACTGGATGTTTTGTGAGTGCTTTCTGTAATCTTGCTTTGCTTCTTGTCAGGTTTGGGTACTGCTGCCTTTCCTACAGGCTTTAACAGACTTTGATGCCATTTATCTGTGCATGCTTTTCTGGCTTGAATTTTTAGTGTCATACTCAAACAGCTTTTTCCCACATTGGTGCCAGGAAGTTTTTTTTCTTCTATGTTGTCTTCAAATACTTTCACAGCTTTAGGACTTAGAATTTAATCTTTAGTACATTCTCAGTTGCTAATTGTCTATAATGTGACATAAAAATCCAATTATGCTTTCCATGTGGATATTCTGTTTCCTAAGACCATTTTGTAAATAAACTTTTTCTTATTAAATGTTTGTGGCATCTTTGTCCTAGTTCCATTGGCAGTAATGTATGGGCCTCTCTTTATGACCTCTGTTTCGTTTCTCTGGCTTATGACTTTTTGTCGCAATGCCATGCTGTTTGGAGGTTTATTGTTTTCTCATACATTTTAAGATCAGATAGTTTGGTGCTTGGTGCACATCTCCTTCCACTCAAGACATCATCCTCTATGGTTACATATAAACACTAGACTTGTTTTTTCTTTTCTTCTGTTTGCACACATTCCTAAGTCTTTTATTCTAAAGATTGTGTTGGCCTCAGACTCCGTATCTTCTTGTCCTTGCCTCCAGATATTTGGAATACAGGTCTATGGCTCCATACCTTGCATTCTATGCTTACAGGCACATCCTGCCCTTTTGCTACTGTCAAGGTCATCGTGGATTATTGTCCTTTGTTCTGCAAATGAGGCTTATGGCATCCTTTGGTTTGTTTATATTGAACCATCCTTGTATTCCAGAAATGTCTCTTGTTCTGTCGTTATTAGACTCTTGTATTCAGGTAACAGTAGACTCAGGAATGGAGCTGGAAAGAACTACTTCCTCACCAGCTGTTTTGAATGGTTGAAATTTTTCATCTAGGAAGCCATCTGTTCTTGAGCTTTTTTATTGATAATAGATATTTTATTACTGACTCAAATACCCTTACTTCTTGTTAATCACATCTCATTCTGATATCATGATCATCAACTGATCTGAAACGCCCAGACATACAAGATAATACTGAGCATTTGAAAGAGCATATGTACATACAAGGTTAATTGTACAAAATTCTGCTTTACTGTTGGACCTTCAGTGAGTATGTGGACGTTGGCTTTCTTTACCTTTCATTTGTACATTGTTCAGTATATGGAGTATGGGAACCAATTTATCATGAACCTGCTTCTGGCATAGTTCAGCAAAGAAACAGGAACATGCTTTGTACTGTGATTCTAAGTTAACAAAAGGTAGTGACTATCAATTTGATTCTCACACAGCCCTGCAATATGTTCAGCAAATGCTTTAAAGATGGCAGTCCTTATACAGATGTGGCTTACTAGGATTGTGTCTTCAGGTGCTGAATTTCTTGACTCTTATGTTAAGTGCCATTACACGAATGGAGGACAATGAAGCATATAAAATCACAATATTTTTGTATAAGTTAATTATTTATTTTGGCTCACAATATTGCTGACCGTGCTCGGCTGGACATGTTTTCCAGTCTAGCTGGGCCCCTTTATGAATCTGTCAAATGAGTGTCAAATCAGCTCCATGCTAAATCAAAGGACCTTGACCATACTCCCTGTCACATGTGGGGTCCTCAGGATAACTTGGAGAGCTTGATTGACTCTGGTCCTTTTGGTTTTTACCCACTAGTTTCACAGTCAGGGACTTTTTTGTACTTGACTGAGAATGTTATACAATAGTGAAACACTGTCAAACACTCCTAAGCACTACGCTTAGTACTCGTACACACACTTCTGCCACATATCACTGATCGAAACAAATCAAAAGGCATACCAAAATAAAGGAGTTCAGAATGAGACTCTCCTCTTGATGAGATCTGCAAACTCACTTTGCTAAGAGCATAGACTTAAGAATATATGATCAATAACAGCTAATATATGTAAATAATACAATGTTTGGCTCCACTGAAAATGCATTCAATGCTTATGAACTAATTATGAATTCAATAAGTCCCATCTTGAGGTTATCTAAATTAATAAGGTAAGACAGAATAACTAAATGTCTTTGTTATATTGGTTCTATTTTATAATGTAATACTGTTTAAACATAGGGAGAAATACTGCATATTTCTGATTCTGTCCCATAGATTTTTGGGGTGCAGGTAAGTTTCTACAACTTGTATAATTGTTATTATTAATTGTTCATTAGACAGAACCTAGAATCCCTGAGGAGACCAGGCTCTGGACATGTCTGTGAAGGATCTTCTAGATCTGCTTAAGGTGGAGAGACCACTCAACCAAAGGAAAAAGGGACCCGAAGGCTAGCATTCATCACCCTTGGTTTGTTTCTGACTAAATGAAGTGTGAACAGCTTCCTCCAGCTCCTGCATCATGCTCTCCCTGTGATGATGGACTAAACCCTCCAGTTGAAACCATCCTTCCTTCCTTAAGTTACTTTATGGTACGTTTTGTTACAGCAATGAGACACAGACACACTGTGAGGTTGCTCTGTGCTTTCTGAAGGCAATGCCAAGAAAACAGCAATGGTGTTTGATGTGTTAACAATTGGGTTCTAGAAATCTCCACAAGGACACTAAGGATAATATAATGTATGTAACTGGAGACAGCCATATATGTATATATATATATATATATA
>NW_022196905.1:215385216-215389790 GCF_008632895.1 Mastomys coucha
TATATATATATATACATATGGCTCAGACCCCAGGCTTTTCCCATGCTAGATGAGTGTTCCAACATTAAGCCACATCCACAGATCCAAATGAGGACCTTAAAAAGAAAATGTTTGTATGCTTTGCCTGCATGTATGTCTGGGTATCACATGCATTCATTCCATGCCCAAGAAAGACAGAATAGGGAGTCAGATCCCCTGGAACTACAGTTACAGTCAGTTGCCAAATGCCTTGTGAGTGCTTGGAATACAACCCCTATGTCTTCTGGAAGGGCAGTGAGTGCTCTTAACTGTAGAGCCATCTCTCTCTCCCCATATGAGGACCATTTCTAAAACACTTTCATATGGAGAGAAATGCGTTCCCTACTTCTATGTTTGTAGCACAGGCTAAATACTAGTTGGAGCCAGTGCCTCCTCACAGACCCCGAGGTAAGTCATTTGTTCAGATTAAGTATCGGAAGCTTTTTCATACACATTTCTGTGATGAACAAGATAAAACTTGAAATCTGTTTTTAATAAGCTATCTCCACAGCACAAGGCCATACTCATCTTGTTTGCACCTAACAGTCTGGTTGAAGTGGTGCTTACTGAATGCCTGGGGATACAGTCTTGCTTTCACTCTGCACAAACATGAACAGCACACTTTTCTAAGAAGCTTGCCTTAGATACTTGTCAGTGTTGAAATCTCACCCTGCAGAGGTGTTGACTCTGGTTGTTTCAGACTCCGGCTTTTTGCAATCACATTTAGATCTAATGGTGCTAAATTCAACAGATTTCCTAAGTGCTCCGATGTGAACAGTTGTGGAAACATTTATTTCATTTCTTTGATGAACCCTGAGCTATAACTTAGAGAAGGAGATGAGTTATTTGCCAGGGCTATGATTGGGGTCTCACTCATCCAGCTAGTTGTCTTACTAATTAAATGCCACCTAATTTAATAAACAAAATTTGACAAACTGGCCGCTGAATTATGATTTGCGAATGACAAACTGTCACTTTAAGCTGGTAAAATGGCTCAGTGGGTAAAGTGCTTGCTGGCACGCTTGACAACATGAGTCTGATCCCTAAGATCCATGTGGTAGAAGGAGAGAGAGTTGTCATGTGACCTTCATCTTTGTGTTATGATGGAGAATTCCGGTGTGTATATACCTGCACATGTGCACACACATACACACACACACACACAATAAATGAAATAATGTTTTTAATTTAAAAAAAAACTTTCAGTTTTTAATTTTAATTTTTATTTTATGTTTGTGGTTGTTTTACCTATATGTATATCTGTGCACCATGTATGTGCCTGGTACCCACAGAGGCAGGAAGAATACGTCATATCTCCTGAGACTGGAGCTACAGATCATTGTGAATCTCCATGTGAATCTCCAAGTTAAACCCAGGTTTCCTGGAAAAGCCAATATTTTTAAGCGCTGAGACATTTCTCCAGGGCCAGCTTTCATGTTTAATAAAGAGAGCAATAAGCTCAGTGTTCACTACATAGCTAGAGTTTAGTTACTTTTACTTTACTTGAAAACAGTTCCACCATATCAGATATGTCATCTTACATAACAAAGAACAGCATAAAATCAAACAGAAAACAAAACTCAGACTTAAGACACAATTTATGAAAGTAGGTATCTATAATTGAACTTCTAATAGACAGTTTACTTTTTATCTACTTAAATACAATATATTTTAAGTAAAAAGCCAAAAACTGATTTCAGAGTAATACTTTCAAATACATACACTACTTACATTTTTATAAACTTTGACTCTTTATGACTTTTAGGTGGGAAAGTCCCATCATCAGCAACAGAACTTTCTAAGTATCCTTATTTGAAGCTAGGACTCAGCCCAGCACTTACTTGTGGTTTTGGGTTTTTTGTTTGTTTGTTTGTTTTGTTTTGTTTTGTTTTTGTTTGGTTGGTTTTTTGTTTTTGTTTTTGATATTGGAAGTCTAACTTACTTAGGAAACCAAAAACTCTCTGAAACTGTGTCTGCCAACACCTACTTTCAACACGTCAAGGGCAGCCTGGGCTACATATGGAGGCAGGGAAATTGTCTCAAAACAGAAAAACAAAATTTTACAAGGAGAGAGTAGAAAGAGATTGGGGAGAATTTGAAGGAAGGGGAAATGAGGTCTTAGGCATGGTAAGTAATATAAACATGAAATAATATAACAGAGAAACTAATTACTTCAATCATACTTTGATTCAGTAGAAAGTTGTTTGTTGTTGTTGGTTTTGTTTTTGCTCAGCCTTTCAAGTACCAAGGTGATAGGTCTGTACAACCATACCCAAACCTTAACAACATTATTTAAATTCTAGTTGCCAGAATATCATTCTGAGTTAGTTTTAATTGTCAACTTCACACAGCATATACTGACCTGAGAAGAGAATTCTAAAGAATTATCTAGATCTAGGAGACCTGTGAGCGTGTCTGTGGGGGAATGGTTTGGTTCTTAGTTGATGTAAGAAGACCTAGCCCTCTGTGGGCAGCACCATTCCCTAGGCAGTGGGTCCTGAACAGTATAGGCCAGGACACAAATAAGCAAGCTGAGTTGTGCTGAGTCTCTCTCTGCTCTCAATGGTAAATGTGACATGACTAGCTACTTGAGTTCCTGCCTTGACTTCCCAACTTTATGGACTATGACTTGGAATTGTAAATTTAATAAACTCTTCCCATCCTATGTTGTTTTTTGTCAGATATTTGTCATGGCAACAAATATAAAAGTAGGGCTAACATGAAAGTAATTAATATATGTATGAGGTCACTGTGATTTTTATTTTTTAAAATGAACTTATTTTCATGACATGGCAATCCCTCAAAAAATGTAATGTCAAGCAAACATAAAATATGCACATTTCTGTATATAAGTGATAAGCCAACTAAACCATCACAATGACTTTAAACTCTTCTTCACAAAGATGCATTGGATGCAGTTTTTACAAATTGAAATAATAAATAATAGATTGGGTCTAAAGTAATTTGTGTTTTTGCTGATCTATCTACTCCCAAAATATCTGGATTTCAAGTCCCTAATACATTACACTACAAATTTAATTCCTAACTATAACTCATTTGTATTAGAGGCAGGACCCTGATAGTTTTGTGTTTCCTTTCAACATTTTTTCTTTTCTTCTTGTCAACCAAAATAGATCTCTTTTTATTTTGAGCACACAAGAAATAAAGGAAGGAAGGAAGGAAGGAAGGAAGGAAGGAAGGAAGGGAGAGAGAGAGAGAGAGAGAGAGAGAGAGAGAGAGAGAAAGAAAGGGAGGAAGGATCAAAGAAAGAGGAGGAGACTTTTCAGTGCTCTGCTCTATTCACTTAGAATGCCAAACACTCTAATTTATTAAATTATGAAATTTCCATTTAACAGAAGTGAACTCTTATCTAAATCCTGGGAGAAGCAATCTTATAAAGGCCCAGGCAATAGTCTTCCATGCCATATTCTGAATAGGACATTTTTGTTTTTATCCAGCAAATCATGCTATAATTTGCAGCAGTAATAAAGCAGGCAGACAGGCAGGCAATTTGGGGACCTTGCTTGACTGCAAAACTGGTAAGTTCTGAGTTTTTTGTCTTTTTCTAACATCACAATGTAAATATGAATGATAGCAATCTCTCTAAGTATGTATACTTACAATTTAAGTTCTTGTAGCATCTACTTCAGTAAGAGACCTGATTAATATCAAAAAGTGAAGGGAGAGGCAAATGTCTCAGTCAAAGAATCACTGGCATGTTAGGAGTTCTAACACCTGTTGCAGGAAATATTATTCTGCTGCCTCTCCTGCCCCGCTGGTCCTTCTTCCTACCCTTAGTACTGGTACTGGCAGGCTACAACACTAAGTCCTGGTGGGGTCCTGCTGGCTTATTCTCACTGCTGAGCTACTCTCTCCCAGCTAGAACTCGCTTCCATGCAATGCCCCACACACCCACAATCAGCCATCTAAACGCGTAGTTACCCAGTGGAAACATGACTCTTAAACCTTAATTATCCAATCAGATTTATACAACAATAAGATCACAATTTACAAGAAGCCACTACAATAATTTCAGAGTCAATTGATAAAGATAAAGCTTTAACCCAATTATTCTAACCTTGTGAAAATCTTAGCTACTTGTGAGTGTTTAAAACCACATGGGATCAGGATCATCTTCCTGTTTGTCTGTCTCCATATTGGCTTCTCCTCCTTCCTCTCTCCTGTGACCTCTCTATCTCTCCCCAAAACTCCTCACCCTGCCTCCCCTTTCCTGTCCAATCACAGGCCTACCACTGCCCTAATAAGATTGGACAGAGAAAGTCCTGTAACAAATACCAAGTTAAAGGTCAGATGCAGAAGGATGATTGAAATCCTAGTGCTGGGTAAATGGAAGCAGGGGGATCCCTATAACTTATCTGTGAACCTGCTGTGTCCAGGTTCAGAGAAAGAGATGATAATAAAGTAAGGAGTGACTGAAGACAATAGCAAACATTGACCTTTGGCCTACACACACACACACACACACACACACACACACACACACACATACATACACACACAAAGAGAGAGAGAGAGAGAGAGAGAGAGAGAGAGAG
>NW_022196905.1:215389800-215416914 GCF_008632895.1 Mastomys coucha
GAGAGAGAGAGAGAGAGAGAGAGAGATTGAGTGTTTCTGTGACTCAGTAAATTCTTTATACTGGAATTCAATATATGAAATACAGTTATCAATTGTCCAATTATACCTTTATTAACTGTAAGCTCTATCTATACTCATCCATTTGGCAGTCATTATGAACTAATTTTAATTTTTACATTTATTTATCTACATATAATCTTTGAAAACACATTTCCAGCCTTAGCTCATGCAAGACCAACTATTCCACACATACTTTGCTCTTCAGTTTATTTCAAATCAGTATAGATTATTTTTTTTAAATCCAACTGAATAGTTTTTTACAAGTCAATTCTATTGACTTGCATTGTTTATAGAAAGGCTCTTAGTTCTTGAACCCACTGTGAATAAGCTCCAATTCCATTCTCTTCCATAGACCCACTGGATGAGTTTAATTTGCAATGGAAAGAGGAAAATTGCTAAGGGCATAGTTTCCAAAAATGTGTTCCTTTGTCAGATGTTAATGGATGTTATTTTTAGGTATCTATAGTCCAATGAGTTTCTGAAATAAAAATGAAAATTAATTAAAACAGAACTTTTTTATGGAAAGACTGCTTAGGAAATTTAATATGCTAATGAGCAATTATAAACCCCTGAGAGAATGATGCTGTGTGTGGTTTCCTACCTTAAAACTATAAAAATGGTGATCCCCAAAACAGCCCACAAGACTGGTTCTTTACAGAACACTCTGTGGGAAATACTCAGCTTGAACAAGGCAGGAAAGAACATTAAGTACAATAATCGGGCAATAAATAAGAAGAAAGATAAAAGGTGGTAAAGATGAGATATGGGACTGAAAGATGACATCTGTCAGAGGCCGCCATTGCGCTTTGTAACAATGAATCAGTGTTAGCAGTGAACAAGTAAATGTTTGCTTTTTTTAATCATACCTCACCAGTAACCAGGGTGCTGGGGACACTGGTCCAGAATATCTCCATTCTGCAGCTAGGAGGGTCTCTACCATCCACGATGCCACAGGTCACTATGGCAGGGGAAAGGACACACGGATGGTGAAAGGCTCGTACCTAAAAGTGAAATGTACTATTTATGAGGTCCACTCACCAAAGCAAATTGCTTGGTCATTTCTAATTTAAAGGAGATAGGAAACTATAACATGACTTATTTTCAGAAGGACAAATGAGTGTCCGCGTGAATATTCCTTGTATCTATGTAGAAGACTGTGGAAAGCTATCTTCCCACAGATCTTCCTTCCTCTCTGTAGTCAGTGACATGGTCTTGGGTGGAGAGACAGACCTTGCCATAACTGAGATCATTCAGATGGTCAATATTAGTGTTCGAAGCTTCCAGAAGTACTTACAATGGCTGTGCAATCTCCTCCCATCTTCTACCTCTACTTTCCTTCCACAAAAGCTTCTTCCCAGAGTACTCACTCTTTAAGCATTCCACACGCTAATGTCTCAGAGACACTTGGGGAGAAACTCAGAACAGAAACTCAGATATGCCAGACAGCAAATGTCCTTGGGTAATACAGAAGCCTTGTGTCATAATATAAATTTCACAGTTGGCTTTCATACTTTCCTTTGGATAATGCTTGAGGTTCATTTTGGCTCATACATCTCTAATTAGTTTATATCAGCTGAACTGGGAGAAATACCAAGAGTTATTTACCTATTATCCTGATATTCATAACTTGGCTTTGTCTCAACTTCTATGGTTACAAATTTTGTAAGATTCTTTATATATGTTACTTGTTTGTAAATGCAGAATTTATATCTGTGTGTATTTGTAAGCACATATACATAAAATAAGAATTTCAATAGGATATAGTATGTGTAATCTCAATTGTATTAGATGCTATAGTTCTCTAAGTACATTTACAGTTGAAAATAGTAACCATTTATTTTTATTTTTCCATGAGTTTCCTATTCAAATCATTTACCACTCTTTCTATTGAATTCTTGACCATTTCATTTATTTAATTTAAAATATATACTTCTGATACCATTGTCTTCTTATACAAACATTTGTCTAAAAAATTTGAAACCAGTTTGTGACTAGATGTTGAACTTTCTTTCTGGTGTCCTTTTTATAAATAAACTTTAAATTTTAATGCTGTCAAATGCATCCATCTCTGCTTCCTACTATGTCTGCACTTTCTATGTCATTCAGAAATATTTCTTCCTACTCCAAGTTTGAAAATATTCTGTACTTTCCCTGAAAAATTATAGTTTGGGTTTTTTAATTTGAGATATTAATCTACCTGAAATCTATTTTATTTTTGTGTGTGAATAGTAAGCATGCTTTTTAATGCACCACCAGCTAATTGGTCCAGTATCTTTTGTTATAAAACGTATGTCCTAGACTAATTTGCCATGAGTGCCTTTTGGTTGTTTTACTTTGTTTTGTGTTTGTGTTTGCTTGGTTTGTCTATCTGTGTACTACCACCTCCTTGAATTTATTAATAAATTCAAGTCAGTCTTGATAACCTGAAAAAGCAAGTCTTTTTTCCTTTTTTCCTTTTTCAAAGCATCTTGGCTTCTCACAATCATTTTTTCCCATTATATTGTGGAATCTTCTTAATTTGGAGCTCATTCATACCTCTGTGGTTTTGAGCATTTCCATTAATGAAAATCACATGTACCTCGAGAGAGATCCCTTTAACCCATTACCATACATGTCTCACTTTTCAGTGTCACCCCAGGTGACACGGAAGGGCAGAGCCGAGGCCATGAATATGCACTGCTCTCCAGTTTCATTTTCAGTATAGCTAAGCTGAATATGTTCCAAATATGACTTAAAGTGAATGTGGAGCATTAAGAATGACTGATGTCAAGCAAAAGGAACAAGGAGCATTTGAAATAAACAGAATAGCTGAAATATTCAACTGAGGAAGTACAGTTATTAGATTTAAGAGAGTTATGAAAAGCTCCTAAACATCACATGGCAAGAACAAAGAAAAAATATTATCCCTCACTACTGGGAGTAATCGAAGTTGGCAGACATATTTATTCATGCATTCAATAAATATTCATGGAAGATCTGTTATTTTCCAGGCAATGTTCTGGCCCTAGGGAAGAATAACAAACTAACCAAAGCCTCTGACCTTTGTGAATACAATCATCTAAGGACCTTGTTACACATCTAGTAAGAAATAATCACCCACTATATAAGAATGTCAAATCATTGATTTGGTCCTCAAGCTATGTAAGAGCAGATTGGCCACCATAAAGTCAACAAGAGAACAATAATCAATGTCATATGGCACATATAAATTTAACATGCAAATATTGTAGTACACATATACATCCGTACATAAACATATTTGTGTAGTTGTATCTGTTAAAACCTAACAGCAAATTGTGAGTAAGAACAGGTTTCCCAGAAGAGCTAAAGGACCTGATGGAATATGAGAGAAAGCAAGCTTTGCGAGTAGAAAGAGTGGGATGACTACCGAGATACAACTGCATCAACATCCTCAGTGGGCTGAGACTATTGGACTCACACGAGCAAAGAGACCCAGCATCCCTCAAAAAAGAACCATGTTAGTAAAAGGATGGTTGTTTGAATAAAACAAATGAAGTCAGCAGATGCTGAAATCTGATGGCCAGCAGAAGAGTTTTAAAGACTGCGGAGGACAGTAAGAAGGTCTCTTCCTTCCCTTCCCATCCATGCCAACTTCCTCTCTCCCACAGTCTCTCTGAACGGCCTGATTTAAGTAAAGTTGTTAGAGATAATGCCAACATTAGTACAGGAAAGATACCTAGCAGTACAGACAGGGGGATTAGAAAAATGACTTTGGGGCTGGAATATGTAAAGGGTTTGCAAAACAAACACAAACATTCAAGTCTAACTTCCATCTCTAGAATTCTTAATCCTAACCTTGGGAAGCAAAGCCAGGGAGAGCTTGATGACTACCCCTGACAAGTACAGGCCAAGAAGAGAGAACTCACTGAAACAAGGCTGAAAGCATCTGAAGAGTGAATGGCGCCTAATGTTGACCTCACGCTTAGACACACACACACATGGGCACAGGCACCGATGTGTCGAGACACACAAAGTGGAAAGCTAATAAGCACTTGTAACTGAGAGATGCACTGAGCCCTCCTGCTCCTTATCCTACACCTCCAACCCAAGTAGATCTCATAACCTTTCCCATGCCTCCTGCAGGTAGAGGGGTTTGGGGTTCTCCCTGTCTCTACAGTGCCTGCATGAAGTATGTGGCCTCTGTCTTTCCCTTAGACGATATAGACCCAAATTCTATCTCTTTGTTCAGTAATTTATTTCATGGATGCTCCCTAGGCACTCAATAGGTTTGTTTTCTTCCCTCCCCTAAAAGGATGTGGAAACATGGAAAAGTATCACAAAATCTCCTTACTCTATTGAGCTGCTTAGCCCTTCTTGTCAATAGCTTTTTCTGCTCCTCACTTTTCAATCTTCTTTTCTTGATTGTTTGCTAGAATTTCATATACTGCTTCCTTTTTTATATAGATCAAATTCTGCTCTCCTTCACTGCTTGCCCCAAGCCATCATAGCCCAATTAAAGTGCTTTTAAACAAAGAAGATATGGTTTCTTAAAGAGTCTTTGTAAGTAAATAAACAGAAGGAGAAGAGAGGAAGAGGAGGAGGAAGAGGAGGAGAAGAATGGGGGAGGGAGAGGGGAGGATGCAATTCCTTACCCAGAAAACACAAATGAGAACAAACCAAGGTGTGGGGGGGATCAATCGATTTCAGCAGTGTGGGAAATGCTGGGAAGTAAGGGAATGGCCATAACAGTTCAGAGAAGGAAAAGATCAATCAAGAAGGATTTTAATGCAGAAGACATATCTTGAACTAGACCCTGGAGGAAGGCTTTGCAAAGAGGGCAAACTAAAGGTCATTTGAGGTAAGAAAGTAACTCAGAAAATCATAGGTGAATGATGGATCCTGCCATCTAAGAGAAGACAATTCTGAGAGTTCAGGAGCAAAGAAACCAGACTCCAGGATTCCAACCTCATTCAATAAGAATCCAAAAAAGCTTTGAAGGCTGAGTAGCTTTGGGAGAGATGCCTCAGAAACAAGAACCAGGGATCAAAGCCATGGGGACTCTCTCTGCCTCTGGTCTTTGCTCCCTGTGTAGTTTGCCTTCATGGCTCTTGAAAGTCTGCCGTCTCTACCTAAGGTGATTCTGCAGTTTCCTGGCTCATCATGTACAAAAATTTCTTGCTTCAGCTCAGAAAACCCAAAAGAAAGATTTTGTTTTGTTTGGATTGGCATCGAGGGACCATGCCTGAAATTGTCACTATGTCAGGCCATGCAAAAAGATGACAACATCTAACGGACCACATCAAAAGCATGGCCGGATTTGGTACAGTGACAAGACAAGGGCAGAACCTTGGCTCACCCTGCACGGGGTGCTTGACACATCAACAAGGCTTCCTCGAGAAAAATGCATTTCATATTTCAACAGGCATCAGTAGGTAGTATATTATTCTTATATTTCTGTTATATTTCCCTATTTTTTATTTCTTCCAATTTAAGCTGTTAGCTATTATTTTGTGTCCTTTTAAGCCACCTTAAATTCTTTTTAAGGAAATAGAAGCAATTGAAATCAACTAATTAGCAGCTGCCATGAACCAAGGACTAAGACAGAGTTCCAATTTTCAAGATGCCTGAGTTTAGGAGTAAAAGACACCATGTGGACAAGTAGCTATTAAAACAGAAAGAAGATGATAAATGCCATTTTAAAAGGTACAGATAAAATTCTGTGAGTCTACAACTTGGTTTACTGTAAGAAGCAGTATTTGGGGGTTGATATCTTCAAGTAGAATAGAATACACCAAATAAAAATCTGAAGATATTAAAAATACAGAGAGCTCTTTTTTATTTTTTTATTTACATGCCATACAATATCTCCTTTCCCAGGTTCTCCTCCAAAATAAAAAAATAAAAATAAAATAAAAAAACAAAAACAAACCCCTGTTCCCTCCCCCTTCCCCCTGCTCACCACCCCACCCTCTCCTGCTTACTAGCCCTGGCATTCCCCTACACTGGGGCATAGAACCTTCACAGGGCCAAGGGCCTCTCCTCCCATTGATGACCAACTTGGCCATCCCCTGCTATACATATGCTTCAGGAGCCATGAGTCCCACCATGTGTACTCTTTGGTTGGTGGTTTAGTACCCGGGAGCACTGAGGGTACTAGTTAGTTCATACTGTTGTTACTCCTAAGGGGCTGCAAGTCCTTGAGCTCCTTGGGTCATTTCTCTAGGTTCTTCATTGGGGACCCTGTACTCAGTCTAATAGATGGCTGTGAGCTTCTACTTCTGTATTAGTTGGGTACTGTCAGAGCCTCTCAGGAGACAGCTATATCGGGCTCCTGTCATCCAGCACTTGCTGGCAACCACAATAGTGTCTGCATTTGATGATTGAATATGGGAAGGATTCCCAGGTGGAGCAGTCTCTGGATTGTCCTTCCTTTAGTCTCTGCTCCATAGTTAGTCTCTGCAATTCCTTCCATGGGTATTTTGTTCCCCTTTTAAGAAGGAATGAAGTATCCACACTTTGGTCTTCCCTTTACAGAGAGCTCTTTTAATAAGAAAGAAGAATTTGGGGTAATAGAATGGAAGGAATAAAGAACATACTGTTCTCTGGAGACAGTAGATATCTGATACTTTCAACAGAGGACCAAAGGTGTTCAGCAACCTTTTTGATTGAGGTGGTGAGGAAGCCATAGGAAAAGAGAAAGAAACCTGTCTAGAGTACTCCTGGGAAAACTCAAAGCATATTGTGTGACAGGCAATGATGAAGCAACTGACAGAAGGAAAACGAGTCTGTACCACTGAGAGGATGAGAGCAATGAGGAACTGGGGGGGGGGGGGTTGTGTGGCAGGCTGACGCTACACAGTGGGAATGATGGCAGGTGCTCACCTCTGTTTCTATAGTCCCTACATTCCCATCCACATGGCGGGAGATTGGGTAGAAAAGCATTATTTCATCTTCTACAGTGACTCTTGCTATCCAAAACTGCAATTGGGAGGCCTTCCAACTCCAAGAAGATAGCATGGGCATGATTTAACCCCATGACTCGTGCACAGTGGAAATCCATGGGCTTTTACGTACAGTCCTTATTGGTGGGAGCAGGTTCCAGAAACCATTTCCTTTGACTTGAGCAAATCTGTGACTCCTGTTCCAAGCTGTGCCAGCCCACATGGGGACTCATTCTATTGCCTAAAGGTCACAGATTAGCCATTCATACATGGTGCTGGGGTTTCTGAAAGACTTTCTTGAAGGTTCAGGAAATGGAAGGGGGGTAGATAACAGAAAATAATTTACATGAAATTTTAGAGCCAATGGTATAAAAGTCTTCAACAATCCATGACTAAGGACTTCCAAAGGCCTTTGGCATAGCATCAAGCCTTGCCTCAATCCTACACACATTTTCTTCCATAAAAATATTCTTCCAAGTCTCCCAGGCCTTCATATTTCATTACAGAAAGAAGCATCTGTCAAACAAGGGTAATTTTGTCTCCTCCCAAAGATGAAGGTTATCTGACAGTGCCCAGTGACATTCAGACACCACACCTTTAAGGCATTTTCTACAGGCATCTAGGGCATTGAAGCTGGCAATGCTGCTTTGATGTTTAACCTGATTGTTAGTTTGATGGGGTTAGCACCACCATGGAAGCACCTCTGCATGTATCTACAGGAGTGTTTCCAGAAAGGTTTTATTAAGGATGGAGAAAACCTATCTTGAATGTACTTGGCCTCATTCCATGGGCCTGGTTTCTAGACTAAATATAAAGGAAGGCCAGATGAGCATCATTTCTGTCTGTTTCCTTCCTAAGGATGCAGTGTGACCAGCTGCTTTACATTCCAACTGCTGTGACTTCCCTGCCATTATGGATAATATACCCTCAAACTGTGAGCAGAAATCAACCCTCATTCCTCCTTATGTTGCTCTTGTCACATGTTTTATCACAACAATGAAAGAAAGAAGCTAATATGCTGCTAAACACTGCTAATCTTAACTATCTACCTAGAACAAACTCAAAATGTACAGAGTGAATGTTAAGAAGCAATGTTATTTAATAAATCAGTTCTCTTAATCCTGTACTTCTCCCATTTTCATATATTCTCAACCACTGAGACATCCACTCCATTAATCAAAAGGGATTGCTGCTACAACAACCATGGAAGCTGAGGCTCCTAAATTCCCATTCACATGAGCTGTCCTTCTGAGGAAACATTATGGTTCGAAATGCCACATCTCCTCAGCACATAGAAAGTTCACACCCATACTCAATTCCAATTACTGTGCCAGGAAGAAAAAGAAAGGAAGAATGTAAATAGTGTGGGTGCATCTGTCCCACGTCCCGCTAGAGCATATGCCCCAGGAGAGTGTGAGAAGGGAGATTCGAATCTCGTGTTCCTTCCCTTGGTCTCAGTTCCTGAATTGCTCTCATGGTATGAGCATCCTACTTCCCTAGTGTGATTCAAGTGTTTAAAGTTACATTTTTTGGTACAACATGGCCCTAAAATGCAAGCCAACTACTTCATCAGGTATTTAAGGAGAAAACAGCAATCTGTTCCAACGCTGGAGGAAAACCTGGCTGAGTTGGATGGCATAGCAGTCTCAAACGTGATGCATAAAAATGGCCTCATATATTGTACTTTAGAGATAAGTGGAGGATTTTTTCTCTCTAAAGTATTTGTAACTTTATATGATGTTTCATGTTGCCATAGATGAAGCTGGCATGTAAAATGTAACTTCATGTTTGTGAGATAAAGGGTTGGGAGAGGTTATTAGGGGTCTCGGGATTGCCTTGAGGGTATTACAGGTTAAAATGATTAGAAGAAAAAAGAAAGCAATGATGAGTGAAGATATGAGAGGCAGGGACAGAAGGAGCGTGATGCTATTCTACTGATGCTCACAAATGTCTGCTTCACAGATGAAGGGAAAAGCCTGTGGAGGGTCTGAAAACAAGAAGCTGGGCCACAGGGAGTTACTTGGTCACAAAGAGTAGTTTGAAGATATATGATGTAGGATCAAGAACTATAGGCCTAAATGAATATCTGTGGACTTACTAATGGTATTTACATGACAACTGTAATTTTTTTCAGCCACTCGCATTTTATATTAACACAGTAGGTAATATAGCAACTTGGTTTTTTTTTCATTTTAAAAAAGCCACCAATAGATATCATGAATTCTTAACAATTTAAGTACTAGCTAGCAAGTGGCAACCCTTATATGTATGTCTTTGAAGCCTGTGTTTGCCCCATGTGTACAAGTGACCAGATCATACATGTATGGGATTGAGGTATCTTTAAGCTGCCTGGTGCACAGTTTGCTAGTGGCCCACCCTCAGTATTTTGAAATGGAAACTATTTTTTCTGATTGCTAAATAAAGATGGGGAAAGGAAAATTAACTCATAAATATTTCATGGGTCAAAATTTTTATGTGAGGTTTTGAAAGATAAATGCTATTGCAATCATTCCCATTTTAATTAAATACAATATTTTCAAGATTGTGCTATGGTGCGTAGCATAAACTTTCTAACTTGGGAACTTTCTGAATAATGCACTAAATAAAGGGAAAATTGTTCTCTACTCAGTACTATTTTCAACATAAAAAGTTTTATAATGATTTTTTTTTCATTTGGGCACATATTAAGGAAATGGGTGCTTTGTGTGGACTAAATTGCTTCCATTTTGTCAAGATTTAATACAGAGTTCTTACAAAGTCAAATTTTTTAGAAAGCAGTTTAGCATATGCTTTCTAAAAAATTCACTGATATTATATACTAGATTAGGCATATTACAAAGTTGGAAGGGTAGAAATTAATGAATATTATCTGTGAGGTTTTAATTTACTTATCCAATAAGAGTGTTAAAAGATACATTTTATGTTGATTCCAGAGATAGAACATTTTGAAGCCAATGTTTATAAAGGCTGGGGACAGAATCTCAATCTGATTCTAGATGAATCTATGATCCACATCCTTTCTCTACAATACACTGAAAATGCCACAAGTAGTTCAGTAATATTGTTTGTAACATAATTACACTGAAATGTACTACATATGATCCAGTATAATCTTAATTTCTCTTGTCTAATTAATCCTCCTCTCTACTATCTAAATTAGGGCAATACAATAACATATTTGCCCCAAATCTCTTGGGGTAGACAAAATAAAGAATCATTTCTCGCCTCTCTCACAGTCCCATGTAATTGGCATTGGTAGCTTTCCACCAAGAGATGACTTGGGAGAAGTTTCCTTCTATACTCCAATGCTTCCAACCTAAACATATGGTAAGAGAAAAGATAATTTAGACAATAACCCAGGGAGATTCATAGCCAGACCTGAGGTAGACTATATTTCTTCTGTTAATATAGCAGGATATGCACCTATATCATACCTAAAAGGAAGAAAGAGATTGAGATATATAGCCATTCTCAGTGCTCAAAACAAAAACAAAACAACAACAACAAAGAAATAATGTGTGTGTGTGTGTGTGTGTGTGTGTGCCCATGAAACACACCATCTGTTGTCTGTTTCACACCATCTAAGAGAATTTGCTTTTAGTGGATTAAAAATTCTACAATGACCTAAATGTTGATGTCAAGTTTATGCCTATAAATATTGGGCTGCAGGGTGTAGGGTTAGGGTAGGATAGCATTTTACCACAAAAATAACACACTTCTCAGTGACTGGCTTGGCACGTGGGAGATGGGTATGCATAGACAGTGGAGGAAGCCAGATAGCCAGATCCTCAAGATAAAAACCACAGAGGAGCAACAACTACTCAGGCACTAAGGTCAAGAGCAAACAAATGGAACCTCATGAATCTCAAAAGCTTCTCTAAGTCAAAGGACACCATCATCAGAATGAAACATCAAGCTACAGGTTGGGAAAAGATCTTCACTAACCCTACATAGGACAGAGAGCTAATATCCAAAATATATAAAGAACACAAGAAGTTAGACACTATCAATCTAAATAAACCAATTAAAAATGGCCTACATAGCTAAACAAAGAATCTTCAACAGAGGAATCACGAATGGCCAAGAAGCACATAAAGAAATAGAGGGGCACCAGAGAAAGGTAAGAAGGTCAGGAAATAGAATAAAAATATGTAACAGTGGGAGGTGAGGAACTGGGGGTAGCCACTGGAGGGTTCCAGACACCAGAAAAATGAGAGGCTCCAGGATCCAACAGGGGTAACTTTAGTCAAAATGTGCAGTGAAGGGGAGATAGAACCCGTAGAGACCAGTAGATAGGCATGGCCCCTGATAGAGGGATGGGGTCACCCACCCATCTCAAAGCTTTTAACCCCGAAGCAAAGACAGAGACAAAAAATGGAGCAGAGACTGAAGGAAAGGGCATCCAGAGACTGCCCCAACTTGGGATCCATCCCACAAGCAGGCACCAAATCCAGACACCATTGCAGATACCAAGAAGTGCTTGCTGACAGGACCCTGCTACAGCTGTCTCCTGAGAGGCTTTGCCAATTTCTGACCAATACAGATGTGGATGTACACAACTAAACATTGGACTGAGTGCAGGGACCCCAATGAGGAAGTTGGGGCAAGGACTGTAGGATCTGAAGGGGTTTGCAACCTCATAGGAAGAACAATAATATCAACCAACCAGACAAATAGAAAATAGATATGTAGGGCTGATAATATGTTTCAATGTTTCAGTAGTTAAAGACATTTGCCACCATGACCTCCACACATATTCCATGGCATGCACATGGACAGAGAAAGGGAGAGAAAGGGAGAGAAATACTACTCAGCCGGGAGAGAGGAAGAGAGAGAGAGAGAGAGAAAGAGAGAGAGAGAGAGAGAGAGAGAGAGAGAGAGAGGAGAGAGAGAGAGGAGAAAGGGAGAGAAAGAAGAGGAGGAGGAGGCAGGGGGAGGGGACAGAGAAAGGGAGGAAAGAAGTGAAGGAAATGGCAAAATAGTAGATGCTATTTCTGGTATATTATTTATAGCTTCAAATATATATGCATGTATATATATGTATATATGTGTGTGTATATATATATCTCATTACTAAGTATGATAAAGTATAAGTCTGAGGTGTGTCTATCAAGTGAATGAGTGGAGACAGTGAATATGGTCAATATTACATGTGGTAGCATATTATTCAATCATGAAAAATGAAATCCTGTCACTTCTGAAAACATGGATAGAACTGGAAGACATTATGTTTACCAAAGTAATTCAGGCATAGAAAGACAAATACTAAATATTTCCTTTGTATACTGAAATTTTTAAGTTGTTTTCTGAAAAGTAGAGACCATGATTTGGATGAGTACTAGAAGCTAGGAAGGATAGTAACCAGGGAGCTTGATACAAGGCATCAAAGCACAACATGAGGGATTAAGGATAGACTTTCTTCGGAATATTTTTCTTCATAGTATTAGAAAAAGCAGTACTATGACAATAGTTCAAAACAATTTAATACATATTTGATAAGTAATTTGAAGTTATGAGTTTTAATGTTTCCCATAGCAAAAAATAATAAACATTGAATGATATGAAAATACTAATTTTTCTTATTTGATCATTATATATGGAGTTGAACTTTTACACTTTACCCATAAAATATACAATTAATATCATAATTTTAGTAATTGAAAATTCTTTGATTCCCCCCACCAAAAAAAATGTTCAAAGTCCTTAGTCATAAGGGAAATGTAAATCAAAACAACTCTGAGATTCCACCTTACACCCGTCAGAATGGCTAAGATCAAAAATTCTAAGGACAGCACATACTAGCAAGGTTATGGAGCAAGAGGAACACTCCTCCACTCCTGGTGTGAATGTAATCTTGCACAACCACTCTAGAAATCAATTTGGCATTTTCACAGAAAGCTGGGAATATTTCTACTTCAAGACCCAGCTATACCACTCCTCGGCACATACTCAAAATATGTTCCAACATCCCACAAGAACACTTGCTCAACTATGTTCATAGCAGCTTTATTTGTAATAGCCAGAAACTGGAAACAGCTTAAATGTGTCTCAACTGAAGATTGGATAAAGAAAATGTGGTAAATCTACATAATGAAATACTACTCAGCCATTATATACTAGAACATCAAGAATTTTGCAGACAAATGGATGGAACTAGAGAACATCATCCTGAGTGAGGTAACCCAACTCAAAAAAACATGCATGGTAGGTACTCAGTGATTAGTGGATATTAGCATAAGGTACAGGATAACCATGCTATAATCAACAGATTCAAAGAATCCAAATAACGCCGGGCAGTGGTGGCACACACCTTTAATCCCAGCACTTGGGAGACAGAGGCAGGCGGATTTCTGAGTTCCAGGCCAGCCTGGTCTACAGAGTGAGTTCCAGAACAGCCAGGGCTATACAGATACACAGAAAGACCCTGTCTCAAAAAAACCAAAAAAAAAAAAAAAAAAAAAAAAAAAAAAAAAAAATCCAAATAACAAGGAGGGCCCAAGGGAGGGTGCTTGAATCTTTCTCAGAAGGGGAAAAAAGATCATCAGATGTAGATGGAAGGAGGGAACTGAGTGGAAGAGGAATGGGGATGCGAGCAGGATGGGGTGGGGAGACTATATGTAAAAACAGAAAAGAAGGAAAAAGAAAGAATGTGGACAGAGGAATGGTTAGGAACAGGTGGTTTAGAAATGAACACGTGTGAAGATATTGAGGCAGACATGAATTATTTGATACACTCCATCTCCTATATAAGTTGCCAATCCGAACCCCAAATCTATGAAGTAAGTGTTTCCTCATTTTACAGATGATGAAACTAAAGCATGGGGCTTAACAATTTACCTGCAATCATAAAGTACTGTTGGAGGTGATATCTATACCCAAAGTTTTCAGCCTTCACCTCTGCTATGGCTTGAATATGAAATCAGCTAGATAAACCCTCAGGTCTATGGAATTGGGGCTCGGAGATTGGGAGCAAGATGATGAAGTAGTGCTAAGCGATTAGATTCTTAAGTCTTTGATCTCATCAGACGACTCATCCTTTGGTGAATATCACTGGTGGGTGATGAAGATCGGGAAATGAGACCTAACTGGTGGAAGTGGGCCTTGCTAAGATGGAAGTGATAAGGCAGGCAGACATGTTCCTTGACTGGACCTCAGCTGGCTCCTTCCTGGATTGCAGCCTTCTCTTCTTGTCATTCATGAGGCAAGTGGCCGCCATGGTGCTATCTTCAGAGTTGGAATTCTTCTTTTATATGACCCCCTACTCTGTGGCTGAAGGTGGTGACTTTTAAAAAGTAAATGTGAAAGGACATATATCAAAGTTCCAGTATCTAATATCCTGTAAAAAATGTAGTAATCCATTTATTTATCAGGCCATGTTGGGGGTCTTTTCCCCCTTCCCATTATTTTTCCTCTGAAATTTTTTATTTAAAAATGATAGCGCAAGCTGATAGCTTCCTCCTGTCGCTCTGCTTGCAGAGCTCTGACTAGCCCAGATCAGTATAAATCTATTTCCAATTTCCTTTGAAGTAACAAGTTTATAACTTCTTTCAAAGTCCATCTCAACATTAAGCAATCTAAACACATGTGCGGTGTGTGTGTGTGTGTGTGTGTGTGTGTGTGTGTGTCAGCACTGGCCAGCCAGATTCAGCTTCCAGTCCATCAAGATCCACACTGGCTAAAAGCCAGGCATCAGGAATCTTCCTTCGTACCAACTGAGAACAAGTCTACCTGGCTCTAACCTTGTGCTGTGCCATGTGACAGGTACAGAGGGCCTTGTGGCTTCCCATACATTCTCAGCTGTGCTAGCATGCACAGGAAAGTTAGCTCACTAGCTCTTTCCCTAGGACGGCTGTATGTGGCTGAAGGATTTTCTTTCTTGGCTTTTCTACAGAGCTTCAAATTTATTTATCTCACAAAACTGAAGTTCTTACTATCTCTTGAAGATTATTATTTAAAAATGTATTGTATTGGGTGTATTTTCTTACATAAAGAAACAATCACCAATTAAATCAGTTTGCTCTACAAACTTACCATGTGGCTTAGTAAAAGACTAAACAGTGACTTCTATGAAGTAGAAATGTATCACTCCTGCGAACAGCTTCTTATTTCCTTAGCAATCTATAATAATATAGGATATTATCCCTGCTGATGTAAAGATAGTAACTGGACTGAAGGTGGTAAGGTGGGTTTTGTATACTTGGACTATTTTATGGAATATTTATAAAATGTATAAAATACATTGTGCCTAATAATATTCATAGCTAAATACTTCAATAACATTGTTTAAAGATTTTGTTTTATGTATGTGTGTGCATGTGTTTGCATGAGTGTATACAAACACGTATGCAAGTGCACACGGAGGCCAGAAAAGGGTGTTGGATCCCTCGGAGCTAAAGTTACAGGTGTTTGAGAGTCTCTGGGTGTGTGTGCCATCAGATGGGTTTTGACTCTTCTCCAGTTTTCATGACTATGCAACCCATTCCTAACATTTATAATTATATCATGCTGTTGTGGTTAGTGTTTCTGGGATGTCACCATCTACCAGGAGAGAAAATCTCCTTTTCCATGTGACCCTCCTTTCAGAAGCTCCTCACAGTGCGTCTTTCCTCCCCTGTGAAGCATATAACACTGCCAAGTCTTCAGGGAAGTTTCCTTTCTTTTTATTTTAGCTCTCCAGGTCAGTGAATTAACAAGTGAAATGCAGCTTCATGTTACTTCTGCTGAAGTTCTTTAATTATTCTATTTCTAAAAACATAGTAATTCATCTATCTTGAATAAAATTCTTTTTTGATTTATTTTGTTTGAAGATTTATTGTTTTATTTTTAGTATGAGTGTTTTGCTTATATGTGTCTGTGCACCACCTGAGTGCTGTAACCTCAGGGACCAAAGGAGGACATTGATTTCCCCGTGAACTGGACTTGAAGGAGTTGGGGACCAGGGTGTGGATGTTCATAACTGAATCCTAGTCCTTTGCATAAGCTGCCAGTGTAGTGAACCACTGAACTGTCCCCAGCATCTCAGTGTTCAAATTCTTAAAGAAGAAAAATCTTTTCATGTCAATACCATTCTTAACAAGGAGATACAATTATTGCAGAAGTAAATTGGAAGTGTACCACTCCCCCAGAATAAAGAAAATCCTTTTATAAAATAATTGATTAAGCCGGGTGGTGCACACCTTTAATCCCAGCACTTGGGAGGCAGAGGCAGGTGGATTTCTGAGTTCAAGACCAACTTGGTCTACAGAACAGCCAGGGCTACACAGAGAAACCCTATCTCGAAAAACCAAAAAAAAAAAAAAAAAAAAAAAAAAAAAAAAAAAAAAAAAAAAAAAAAAAAAAAAAAAAAAAAAAAAAAGAAAGAAAGAAAGAAAGAAGAGGAATGTGTTGTCTTAATGCCACCAAATCTATTTGTTCACAAAAGGTATTTGTTCACAAAATGATGATTGTCTTAGCGTTTTACTGCTGTGAACAGACACCATGACCAAAGCAACTCCCATAAAGAACATCATTTAATTGGGGCTGGCTTACAGGTTCAGAGGTTCAGTCCATTATCATCAAGATGGGAACATGACAGTATCCAGGTGCAGGCAGAGCTAAGAGTTCTACATTTTCATCTGAAGGCTGCTAGTGGAAGACTAGTTTCCAGGCAGCTAGGATGAGGGTCCAAAAAGGCCACACTTCCAAATTGTGCCACTCCCTGCCCCAAGCATATTCTAACCATGACAATGACTTGTATCTTAGTAAATTTTACCACAATATAACACCTTACTAAGTTAAGAAAGAAAGAAGAAAGGAAGGAAGAAAGGGAGGGAGAGAGAGAGAGAGAGAAAGAGAAAGAGGGTGCTACAAAGGTTTCATCAGTTTTGAATAGACTCTAATGAAAACTGAAGAAGAAATATCAATTAAACTCTACCTCATGTAACAGACCCATCTTCACACACAGTCAGAAAAAGAACAATTATTTGAACCATATAATAACAATACAGTTTAAAAATAAATTAAAAATAGCTAAGTTACAAGCAAAAACATGACTATTGGGCTGGAGAAATGCCTTAGCAGTTATGAGTTCTGCAAAGGACGCAGGTTAGTTTCACAGCACCCACATGTGGCTCACAAGTCCAGTTTCATGGAGATCTGATGCCCTCTTCTAGCCTCTACAGGTACCAGATATATATGGTATAGACACATATATATATACATATATATATATATGTACTGTACACATTTTTAAAATAAGTCTCTTTTAAAATACCTACTTAATTTAAAAAAGACAGTAGGGACAAGATATTATTAGCACTAAGTACTCGAAGATAGATTGTGATTTAAATATTAATATGGTATATGATATAGACATATACATTTATATCTGACATAAAATCTTCATGTTTTATTTTTAAACATGAATATTTATAAAACCACCTAATACTATGAAAAACCACTATCAGCTAAAAAGATCTACCTGTAAAATGGTTTGTATTAGAAAAGAACAAAGTATATCTAAATTTTTCTGTTATTTTTTTTACAAAATTGCATTTTTTAAAAAAAATTTGAGCCTGCACCTACAGTCTGTGTACATTCCAGTAAGTCTGCAGTAATCAAACACACAGGTGAGAATCTCCCCCAAATTCCCACTCCAGCTGGGACAACCACAGGGTCCAGCTGACATGGGACTCACCTCCCCTACCCCAACCCTTCTTCTGGCCTGCTTCCTACCTAGGCCAGATCAATGGACAGGTACCTGACCACAGGCCACAGCCTCCTCCTAGGAGGTTCACGGTAGCCAAATATACAGAGCCCAGCTGACACCCACCCTGCAGGGATCCACCTTCCTACTAGTTCACTTCTCTACCTTGGCTAGATCAATAGGCCAATACCTTCTCACACCCCACAGCCTGTCTGCCTCCCAGGAGGCCCAAAGTAACCATAGACACAGCCTGCCTGCCTCCCAGAAGGTCCCAATAACAAGGGACATAGGAGCCCTGCTTTAACTAGAGACACATGAGGCCTACCCTAACCAGAGACACCATTGCCTGCCTCCAAGGAGGTCAGCTCTAGTCAGAGATACCCAAGCCAGTTAACACCAGAGATAACCAGATTGCCAGAGAGAAGTGCAGGATCATAAGTGACAGAACCCAGTTCTCCCACCACAGCAAGTCCTGGACACCCCAGCAAGCCTGAAAAGCAAGTGAAAGATCTGTACAACAAGAACTACAAATCACTGAAAAAAGAAAAAAAAAAAAAAAAAAAAAAAAGAAACCAAAGACCTCAGAAGATGGTAAGATCTCCCATATTCATGGATTGGTAAGATTAACATAGTGACAATGATTATCTTACCAAAAGCAATCTACAGATTTATTGCAACCCCCATCAAAATTCAACACAATTCTTCAAAGACATGGAAAGAGCAATTCTCAACTTCATATGAAAAACAAAAACTCAGGATAATATTGTAACCAAAGACAAGAACTCTTCTTTTAACAGTTAAGGAAAAACATGTTGTGTGTGATTATCATAATGTCAAAATCCATTTCTCCATTGTTGAAAGCCTAGCTCTTCTATGTACTGAATGCTATAACTAATGCTCCAATAAACATACAACACTGTCTTAAAAAAAAAAAACCCACAGGATAGCCAAAATAATTCTCAACAATAAAAAAAAAAAAAAAAAAAAAAAAAAAAAAAAAAAAAAAACTTCCATGGGAATCATTATCCCTGACCTCAAGCTGTACTACAAAGCAATAGTGATTAAAAAGGAAAACATGGTATTGTTATAGAAACAGATAGGTCAATCAATGAATTGAATTGAAGACACAGAAGTAAACCCACAAGTGACAAAGAAGCCAAAAATATACAGTGGAAAAAAGAGAGCACCTTCAATAAATGGTGCTGTTCTAACTATTGGTCTGTAGAAAGTTCAAGTCCAGATGGATTCAGATACACTGAATCTAATAGAAGAGAAAGTGGGAAAGAACTTCGAACTCATTAGCACAGGGGGAAATTTCCTGAACTAAACCCCAATGGCTCATGAATTTTGCTGGCAAATGGGTGGAACTAAAAAATATCATCCTGAATGCAGTAACTCAGAATGAAGAGGACATGCATGGTATGTACTCACTGATTAGTAGACATTAACCAAAAAGTTCAAAATACCTAGCATAAAACCCACCTACTGTAAGAAGTGTAACAAGTAGAAAGGACCAAGTGAGGATTGCTTCAATTTCACTTAGAAGGGGGAAGGAAATAATCACAGGAGGCAGAGGGAGGGAGGGAGCTGGGTGGGAGGGGGAAAGGAGGAACAGGATCAGATATGAGGATCTGGAGACAGAAAAGAAGCCCAGAGAGCCAAGAGAATGAATGGAGACAAGCCACCTCAGGGGCTGGGGATGGGGGGGGGCGGTGTAAAGTACAAGAGACCCAGGTGGTGAGAGACTCTAAGGACTCAAAGGGGGTGACCTTAGCCAAAATGCCCAACATTGGGGAGAGGAACTCAAACAGCCCACTTCCAGAAGATGGTCAGGGCCTCAAGCAGAAGGCCATGGTTACTAACCCACAGTTAAAATTTCTGACTCAGAACTGTTCCTGTCTAAAAGAACTGCAGGGACAAAAAAAGGAGAAAAGAAAGGAAAGACAGACCAAGGACCAGCCCAACAACGGATCCATCTCATAGGAGGGCACCAAGGCCTGACACTATTACTGTTATGATGTGCTTAAAGATGGGAGCCTGGCATGGCTGTTCTCTGAGAGGCCCTACCAGCAGCTGACTGAGACAGAAGCAAATCTTTACATCCAACCATAGGACTGAAGTCAGGAACCCCTATGGTTGAATTAGTGGAAGGATTGAAGAAACTGAAGGGGAGAACAACCCCATAGGAGGATCAGCAGTCTCAACTTACCCAGTTTCCAGGGAACTCCCAGAGACTGTGCCACACACCAGGAGCATACATGAGCCAGTCCAAAGCCCCTGGCACAAATGTAGCAGAGATCTGCCTGGTCAGGTCTTAGTGGGAGAACATGTACTTAATCCTTGAGAGACTTGAAGCTCCAGGGAAGGGAAAGGCTTGTTGGAGGGCGAGCACCCTCTTGGAGGCAAGGGGGAGGAGGAATGGGATGAGGGAACCTGTGAGAGGAGGGACCAAGAGAGGAAGCAATGACAAGAATGTGAATAAATAAAAAAATGAAAATTGGAAAGAAAAAGAAAAACAAGGTCTGTCATATAGTTTAAAATATTATCTATTAAAAGAAGTAATGAAACCCCAATAGGATTAGCAAACATATATGTTATGCAATAAACATGCTATTTGATGAAAGAATACATAGCTTCTCCACCCTGCCACCTAAATGAAGTGAAACACTTAGCTGCCTTCTTAGGAGAAACTCACAACTGTGATT
This sequence comes from Mastomys coucha, assembly GCF_008632895.1. Taxonomy (NCBI): domain Eukaryota; kingdom Metazoa; phylum Chordata; class Mammalia; order Rodentia; family Muridae; genus Mastomys; species Mastomys coucha. Next base: position 215,410,152 of record NW_022196905.1, read on the forward strand.
AAGCCCTTGACATGAGCAGACGGCCTCTAAGGAAGATGAGTTCAAAGGCTTATGAAGGAAAACACAATCAACTCTACTTCTCTTGTAGTCAAAATCATTCAGTTTGGGGAAACTGCACACGACACATGGGAGATTTGGTTCCTTTCTCTGTAATACATTCCCCATGACACCTTATCTGTTACCACATATACACAGTTACACAGATACACGGATAGTCACAATTGTCTTTATGGATAATGATGACATCTGTCATGAAGTGTCTTCCATTTTTCTGTCTGGTGTTTGCAGGGTTATATATCTGACATATGATAACCTCCCTTTCTAAACTCTGTTGGGGGAAAACTCTATTCATGTTCTCTGCCCATATAACTAAGCTCCACCCATTTGTAAACTTGCGACAAGAATCTAGTACCATCCTATTATGCTGTTTCTCTTTCTGACATAGACCACACCTTTGGGAATGGTTACCTTTATTATGCGTACACAGGCCTCAGAAGACTCAAAGTGAAAAAAAAAAAAAAACAATTAGGCCTCCTTTTATGTGGTTACCTTATGCCTGCCTCTGTGTTTGTAGCATTTCCTATCATAAGGCATTATTTCTTGTTAATGGCTAAACATTTAAATATTGAGGCACTCTTTTTGCAATCATCTTTGATAGAATTAAAAAAAGATTGTTGATCAAAATGTTGTCTTAGTTGTTACTGACAGCTGTTAAAATGCTGCTAAAAATATAGCAGTGACTACTGAAGAACCAACCGCTCCTGTGGCAGCCTGGTAAGAGATTCTAAATGGGGTTTTGTCTAGTTCCACAGGGGCAGAAGCTTCGCACTCTTGCCCAGTGTGTTTCAGTGTGTGTAGGTGTTGGGGGGTGGAGGGGGCTGAATGTTTGTAGTGTGTATGTGGTGTGGTGTGTGTGTGTGTGTGTGTGTGTGAACATGTAGTATATATGGTGGATATGTATGTGGTATGTGTGTGTGGTATGTGTAATGTGTGTGTAGTGTCTGTGTAGTACATGTGTGTGTAGTGCCTGTGCATGTGTCTGTGGGGTGTATATCTATGTGCATGTGTTTTTATGTGCATATCTGAGTACATATCTGTGTATGTGCATATATGTGCATATGTGTATGTGTATGTGTGGTGTGTAAGTGTATTGTTTGTGTGGTGTGTGAGTGTATGTATGTAGTGTGTGTGGTATGTGTGTTCAATATGTGTGGTGTGTAGTATGTATTTGTGTATGAATGTGTATATACATGTGTTGTGTATGTGTGTGTGTATATATGTGTACATGTGTGTATGTGTGTGTGTGTGTGTGTGTGTGTGTGTGTGTGAGCATGTGCACTCATACTGAGTGTTATACCACAAAACAGCCTGGTTTCCTAATGAGCACACAACCATGCAGTTATTTATGTAAGATTAGCACAGTTATTTAAAGGTGATGCATTTCTCCACTGCACCAAGAATATATTAGAAAAGAGGAGAAAATGAAAATGTCCTTATTTTTATTAAACTATACTGTTCTAGGTCCCTCCCCCCTTTAAACTACTGTACATTATTCCTAAATTTAGAGCCTCAGTGTGGGCCCAATGACATCTGATTTGCTTCTAATAACACGGCATACTAATCGTACTGTTTGGGGCTCTCCCATCTCAAAATCTGGCCATAGAAATGGAGGAAGTTTGTCAATTTTCCATTTAAACTGCCTGAAAATGGAATAAAGGTAGACAGATAAATCAATCTGTAAACAAATCCCACATTAATTATTCAAATTAGTGAATAATGAAAGATGAAGCAAATATTCCAAATAGTGTAGAAAAATGAGTTTGGGCAATTTTGGATATCAGCAAAATCTCTAATATGTTCTGAATTTATCTTCCAGTCTGCAATTTCTTCCTTGCTCGCAGTGTTTATAAACTGTAACATGTGTGTTTTGCAGTAAACAAAGAAGCTGAATGTGATAGCATTGTCCTAGTCATCTTCTCTCTCTGAAGCTGCCCCCATTTTTCTCTAGCTCTCCCTGTCTTTCTCAACTCTTTCCAACAGCTGGTAAGAGACAGGGGAGGAGAAACGCTTAAACAAACAAACAATCAAACAAACAAACAATAAATAACCCTAGCAAGGCTAGGCTTGTTAATGAAGTTAATTGTAACTAACTGCTTTAGCCTTTATCTTAAAAAGAAACTATTTAATACAAATAAACTGTATATGCTTAACTTTCTTGTTATCAAATAAAGAAATAAGAAGAAAGATATGTTCAATTTGGGGTGAAAGAGATTTTCCAATTTATAAATCCTGCTCATTTTCAGCTGTTGAAGAAATGGGATTGGAAACAGGGAATTCAAGGGTGGCTCTGTTCAAGTTAAAACAGAGCTAGGAAAGATTTTTTTTTTCCAACACAAACTTAGGTATTAGGCTTTGTTTCTGAAGTTACATAATAGAGGATGTGATGTCACACATGTAAATTGCAAAAGCCGAGTCGTGCACTTTACTGTGCAAACCTCAGGGAGTTTGACACTGATGGGATGGGCGAGGGAGTTGTCCTCAGGTTCAGCCTGTGAATGTGCTCTCACTGTCAGAAGGGGGACATGTCTGTGGCTGCTTGAGGCTTTAAGACATTTGGCAGCTATATAGAAGACAGAGTGATAGCTCTCGTGGCTGTCCATGTCTTAATTTTTAATCTCTGTTTCAAAAGAAATTGAAATTCCCATCCTTTTGCAAAGAACAAATATGCTTATCTAAAGGATTGGGAAGAACAAACATAGTTAGAAAATACCTTTTTCAAAGCAATGGCTTTGCTAGACACATACTGCAGCTCACAGAACTCATTACTGGTGGACATGTAAATGACTCTGTCCCTACCCTAACACCCAAAGCCCTGTGTTCTCTCTTTCTCATGCGGGTCCCTCAGATAGTGCACTGGTAAACTAGTCCTATCAAAAGCAATACCACCTACCCACCGTCCTTCACAAGGAGTTGTAGCACTGAGCTGTTGTGTTCTCAGAATGCCCGCAAAGCAAGATTATGCAAGGGAAACTTAATACTCAGATAAGGATTTAAAAATAGAAAAACCTAAAACTTTGCCTATGGATAATTGCAAGATCTTCTAAATCTCTCCCCAGGAATAAAAGAAACTGACATATATGACCTCTCGATTTTGGCACAAGAGGGTTTCAAAAGAATATATATATTATAAAATCTTACATCTTAATATCAAACAACTGTAAAGGCAGGGCAGATAAAAATTTGCAAAGTGGCCAAATAAAAACATAGGGGAAAAATCTCCTAAATATCTAAAATGTTGCAGATATTATAACTCCATTTTATACCCTACTTTTATCACATTGTCTGTATTTAAAAGCATTGATTAATGTAGTGGTAGGAACGTGTGGGGAAAGAATCCTTGTGTTAAATTTACTCTGTAAATGGGAAGGAAATCATCCAAGCCTAACATGTCAATCTCGGAAAAGGAATTTACATTATCTCAGTTACAATAAATGGTGGCTTTTCTTCATCCAATGTTTCACTATGAAAAACATTTCAAACATACAAGGAAATTGGAGAAAACTCTTTTGTACTGGCAATTTGATTCTTCCATTATTATATTACATATGCCATATATATGTACATATGTATATATGCACATATATGTATATCCATCATTCTGTTCATTTAACTAGTCTGTCACTACCAATCCATCTTATTTTTGAGGCATTTCCAGTCAGTCTGCCAACATCAGTATATTTCAAATTGTCCTTTTTAAAGTTAGCTGAATATAAGACTAAATTTTATTATAAATTATATAAAGCATTTTCTTGATCTCACCTAAGACATATCTTCACAAAAGTTAACCTAGAAGACATTTTTACAAATAAAAAGCAGAAAAACATTGTTTTGCCCCATGTCAAAAAGCCATGTTGAGCCACCAAAGAACTGAAAAGTGTCAACGCTGTGGGTGGTGGAGCAAACTAAGCTTGATGTTGGACTGTGGGAATGGGGTTGGAGAAAGCAGGGATTATTTTAACAGGACAGTTCCGTTTTGAATAGCGACCAGCAACTTTCACCGCTGCATAGGAAGGAATTGGGAAGAGGGAGGGGCAAGAGAGGCTTAGAAAACTGTGGAAAGAGTGTCAAACCAGAAAAGAGGGTTGTGAGGTCAATTCCCGGATTTATTTAACTCGTCCCTAAAAAAGCAAGCAAACTGGTGAGCGTGTACTACTAGTGGCACTAGTCTTCCCCTCCCGGCAGACTTCCAACTAGGGGCGTGTGTAACGGTGCACTGGAAGACTCTTGAACAGAGGGAATCTCGCACACGCGCGAGTGCGCGTGAAAACGGGCGCGCGCACACCCATTCACTGGGCTGGAATGACCTGAGTGCCTTGGGGTGAGAGGCTAGGACTTGGCAAAGGCTGGAGAGTGAGAAGGCGCCGGGGATCCCAGGCTCCGGCTCCGTCCTCCTCCCACAGCCGCGTGCCCGCGCGCCGCGCGGCCCGGCCAGGGAGCCCGCCTTTCACTTTCGCATCTGCGTAGGTGTCTGCCCGGGCGGGCGCGAGGGCGCGGGGGCGCGCGGGGCGGCGCGGGGGCGCGCGACGGGGGAGGGTTGCAGCCGCTCGCTCCTTTCTGGGCCCGCAGCGCTCCGGGCGGCCGCTATCGAAGCGCGGGGTCGCTAGCGGTCGCTTCCCACGCGCCCTGATGCGCAGACACCCCGGGCCGCCTGGTGTCCTCCCCCCCACGGTGGGGGTAGGGCAGCGACCCAAGAGCTGTCGTACTGGGTGGGCAGCGGAGGCGCAGGAAAGAAACTTTTCCTTCCTGGCCCGCTCTTGGTCTTCCAGCCCTCCGCTCCCTTTCCGGTGGCACCTGCACCTGAAGCCAGGCGCCAGGTCAGGGCCGACTTTGGGGACTCGCGAAGAGAAGCATACAGGGTGCGTGCACTGGGGTTCCGTTTTTCCCTCGGCCTTCTTGCTGTCAGTGGCTGGGGTTCCGACGACCTCCACCAGCACCCCTGTCTCCCACCAGCGGGTGGCAGGACCGCTGGACAGCCTCATACTGCTAGTGAGGGTGTGACCCGGGGAGGGGGCCACGGCGCCGAGGGCTCCCCCTGTGGCTGCCCCCACAAACACACACACACACACACACACACACACACACACACACACACACACACGACTCTGTCGCCTGAGCTGTCACCGGCCACCCCAGCCCTGGGAGGGGGCGCGGAGATCCGCGCTTCCCCGCTGCGGGCGCGGGAGCTTACCGCTGGACTGGCGGGCTCCCGGGACCTCCACAGTCACTGCGGGGCGAACCAGCAGCCCCGGAGACCCGCCGGCCCCAGGCCCGGCCGCCACTGCTGGGGACCGGCGGGTGCTCGCAGCCCCCTCGGCGCGATTTAGTGCCGCCAGCTCGCCGGCTTGCCGGCTCGCCGCCTCCAAGAGGGTATCTGTACAGTCGCTCTAATACTATACCCACCGTCAGTAGGGCGACTGCCAGGATTGCTATCCTCTCCATCCTCATTGCCGATCAGCGGGTATTGGACTTGCTGGTGGCGGCGGCAGCGGCGGAGACGGCGGGAGTCTCGCTGGCCCCCTCCCCCGCCCCAGCCTCCCTACCATGTCCTAGAAAAGGTGAGTGCAGCGACTGTCACTTTGCACCGACAGTGGCGGGAGGGGGCCGGGGAGCGCAAGGGAGGCCGGAGGTGACTGGGCCAGTGCTGAGGACAGAGGAAGCGGGTCGGCTCAAGGAGGTGGGCTGCCGGCAGTAGGCCAGGTGCCCGCCAGGCCGGCCCGGGACAAGGGTGCTGGGAGGCTGGCGAGCGCGCAGCGGCTGCTCCGAGCCGTTCTAACCTAGATTTTACTAGAAGCTTCGATCCAGGGCAAAACCAGCCCTCCCTAAAGGAGGTAAAAAAAACTTAGTAAAAAGAGCCGGGTCCATTTCTTTAATAATGAATAGTTCTGCCACACTGGATGAGCGGCAGCCACTGCTGCTTGGCGAGCCCGGGCCGCCGGGTCCGGGACTCCCCCTAGCTCCAGCTCGCCACCCGCGCGCGGCCCCGGGCGTGATCGATGCTGAGAGTGCTCGCCCAGCGCGCGTGACAGCTACCCTCCTGGGAAAGTTGGGACACTCGGCGGGGGGTTCGTGTGTGTAGGGGCTCCAGGGCCAGTTCCACCCCGGGGACTGTTGGGAACCGGAGTCCGGAGTCCCAATCAGCTTGCCGGCTCCGCTGCAGTCCCTTTTGCTTCTGGGGAGTGTCCTGCGGGAGTGGCTGAGAGTTCCTGTCTCCTTGGGCTTGGGATCCGGGATCATGAGGCTTAACTAACTGTAAGGAAAGGAGGGGCCTTTGGCACAATGTGCCCTCCTCCTCTGGGGCTTCAGGTCCCGGGGAGCGAGGGTGAGCCTGAAGCTGCACAGCTGCCGCCGGCGGCCTGCCGGTCGCCAAGGGCCAGGGGACCAGATTTAGGTGTGTACGTCATTGGTGCTGACTCCTAGCCAGCAGGGGAGTCCAAAGCCGAGCTTCAAACCAGTCTAAAAGTCCGTAGAAATTAAACTTAGGGAGTCCATCTTTCGGCTTAGCGAGTCCAGTGCTTAGGTGGGCGGGAGGGGAATTAGGGTGGGGGCGAAGGAAAAGGGGTCGAAATTTCTTCGCGCAGACAAACGATCGTTAGAAAATAGTTTTAGTGTCCCCCCTCCTCCACTATACCTGCACCCCTTTCACACTTTATAAAGTGAATATCCTCGATAGTAAGCTTTCTTGCATATTGAACTAGTGGAAAAA
>NW_022196905.1:215416924-215441420 GCF_008632895.1 Mastomys coucha
GCACTGAAAGCACCCGCTTTTCCTGCGTGCTTTTCCTGCGTGGTTAAAACAAGGAAACTGAAATCGAGTGGGAACGAAATCCTCTAGCTCTCCGACCGCGGAGATTACTGCTGCTCGGCGGGGAGGTAACTCTGAGACCTGGAGGGGGCCGGGAGAAGAGCTTCAGCGGTCCTAGGGCCAGAGCAGTCGTAGGCCTGAGGACGCTGTAGGAGGCGCCGGGTGTGCACCGCTGCGGCTCACCTGGCGCTGCAGGTGGAGAAAGCGAGGGCACACCATCTAGGCTGCTCTCGCGTCACCACGTTTTCTCCTTCTCTCCAGATTGCCGTGGTCCCCTCCGGGGAGGTGGGTGATGGACAGTCAGGTAGGTGAGAAGAAGTTTGGGGCGAAGGAGCAGAGTGGGCTAAAGGGTAGCGTATGCAAGGGTGCCGGGTCGGGGCCACCTCCGGGAACCAGGAGAACTCGCCGCCTCTGCGGCTTTAAGGAAGCTGCGGAGTCCAGGCTGTGTCGCAGCAACTTTGTATCAGTCATGTCGCCCGCCTGGTGACTGACAGCCCCGGTTACCCAATGAGAAGCGCGCCTGGCCCGCACAGCGTGGAGCCTTGTTTCCCCCTTGGCCAATAGAAATTGCTCCGGCGGGCGGGACAGCGACCTGAACTTTCTGGACATGTGACCCGGTTTAAAAGGGCCGGCTTTCCACTCCCCCCTCCGGCTTTCGCCCGCCCCCTCCTCTTGGCCCGCCCTGGCCCTGCCCCTGACCCCTCCCCTCAGCTCCTGCGCACCCGGGGTGTCATTGGGCCCGGGAGAAGAGAGCCAACTTCAGGCTGCTCAGAGGAAGCCTGTGCAAGTCACCTGGGCGCTAGCGCTGCTGTCTCGGGCTCTCCCGCTGCAAGGAGAGCGGCACTCGCTGGCCTGGATGAGGTTGGATGTAGGGGGGCTCCGCAGCAGGGGTGTCGTGGAGGTGGCAAGCGCTGCAACAGGTAGACGGCGAGAGGACGACCCTGGCCGAGGCAGGTGTGTAGGGGTGCGCAGTGGGGCGCCTCCGGTCCAGCCCGGTGTGCGACCGTGGCAAGGGTGGCTTGCACTTTGCAGGGAGAAGCGGCTGCGTAATCCGGAGGCACAGTCAGTAAGGTTCTGTGTGCTTGTTGTTTTGTTTTGGTTTTCACCCCCCACACCCTCCCCCCGCCCCCCAGCCCGGCCGGCTGAGGACTATTTTGGGAAAGTTTGGCCACTTTGGATAAATGCCCTCTAAAGAGCAGCTTTTAACCGCCTTTGGCAGTGGGCGGTCTACCACCCTCCCTTTTCCCCCAAAATGAATTTCAGATCGTATTGCTCTTGCAAATTTTAAAGGACGTTTGAATAATGTTTCTTTCATCTATCAATTGCGGAAGCTCCTCAGTCTGAGTGGGAGGTGTAGCCGATAAGGGCAGTTGAAGGAGCTAGATCACCATAGATCTTGTATGAACGAGGTCTGGAAAATCTTGTGTTCCCAGTTCCATTATATTTGGGGAAACTCTAGGGGATTCTTAGGACAGGGACAGACAAGGGATGAAGCTGCTTTGGGTGGCATCCTTGTCCAGATGGGTTTTAGATACATGGCTTTTCCTGCTGAATTTTTAAAAGACGAGGTTTAAATCATAATGCTTTATCATACCATCTGCTTTATTTATTTATTATACCATAGTTCGGAAAACTTTTGCTAGCAGAAGAGTTATTAAAGCCGCTGAGTTTTAAAGGCACCAAGCTGCATCTTAACATTGCGGGTCCTCACTCTGTAGGTGCTGTTATTGGTGATATTTACATAGTAATGATAACAGCATTCTCCATCTGTGTAGTCCTCCCTTGGAGCTTTAATTTCACATTTGACATCATGGCGTGCTACCTACCACGTGTGTCATGAAATACTTTTGGAAGTTTAGGAGGGGAGCGACTAAAGCTAAAGCAAAGCTTTTTCCTTTATGGAAGAGGTAGTTTTGTTAAAGGAAAAAAGAGAGAGAGAGAGAGAGAGAGAGCAGATGTGGCTCATTGGGTCAAGCCAGTGAGCAGAACTCATGTGTGCTTGGCTCTAACTGGTTCTCCTACTCTATTAGGTGACCTTGGCAGGTTTATCCCTCATCCATAAGAAGGGAAGATAACAGTCCTGGAGAGCAGAGCGACTAAAACTAGTTTCCTGAAGTTATCAGTCTTCTAAAGCAGCCCACAAGGCTGGGTCTCTACTGTGCCACTCTAGGACAGTAAAATAACTGGGGGGGGGGGGGGGGGGGGGGAGATGCCACTAAGAGGATATATGTTTGGGGAGCATTAAAAGTGAAAGTTTTCAGAAAAGATACAAATTCCCAAGAATCTTTAATAATTCCTGGGGGGAAAGACTACTTTCTTAAGGAATAGGGCAATTTAACAGACTGTGAAACAAAGTTTTAAAGTCTGTTTCCTTTATGCTAATAGTATTTAAGGAAATATATATTATATATAATGTATATGATAGTATTAAGGATATACATAGATACAGATCCTTATCCATAGATCTATATACATATACATATACATATACATATCTATATGTTCTGAGCTTTAGAGAGGTTTGTATATCTGGCATATGGCTCATTTAGGACAATAGTGGCAAGTGCCCCTCGGGATATTAATGAGTCCTTTGCACACATACATGTAAACATGAGTACGTGCATGTGTGTGTGCACACACATACATGTAAAGCCTGTTGGTGCTTTCCCTTATCTATGTAGATATTTTTTGTGTTTCTTTTACATGAAAATAAAGATTCACAATGGCCCATGCATCTCTGGTATAGTGTTTCCTGGGAAGCTTAGAGGCCTATTTTCCCTAAGCTTTATTCATGTAACTCCCTGCTTTATTTTACACTTAGATAACAAAAAACTTCCCCTTTACCCTCAGTATAAAGTTTTATGAGGACCATACTCATCAAGTTGTATTTTTAGTCAGGTTGACTGAAGTACTCTTCAAAGCCATGGTTATTATGTCAATTCTAAAAAGCTAACCCCAGTTTCCTGGACAACACAGGAAATAAATTTCTAACCTAACTCATTTGTTTATATAAAAAATACTAACTAAAATAATATCTGAGGAGAACTCACCATAAAATATTTCAGTAATCCTACTTTCAAAGCAGTGTTTACAGGAAAAGTGTTCACATGCCAGCGGCTGCCCACCTTCTGGGTTGGTTGCCGGCCTTTACTGTCTCCTTTGAGAGGCAGGTGAGTTTGACAGACTAAGATACCCTGAACAAAGCCAATTTAGATTCCAGCAAAGCATCTGGCAAATTCTTCGAGATGTTCCTGTCAATAACTCAGTGAGATATAGTTGGCTTTAGGAGAATGTTTTGAGAGTTCAGGGTTTGGAGAACCAGGACTTGGGAAGTTGAGATCAGCTGTCTGATGTTAGCTGATTAGGTACTTTCCTGTAGAGAGAAACTGTGGCTGGTGCCCACTGCCTCCTGGAAGGATGCTACTGTGAGCTTTAAGGAGGTTTATAGTCCTGGCATATGGCTCATTTAGGTAATAGTGACAAGAGCCCCTCGGGATATTAGTAGGTCCTCTGAACAACAACATGTACAGAGATAAATTATTTTAGGGGGTTGCTGGATCAAAAGCACACTACTTTCTGCATTTTAAGATCTCCAGGGGATTTTGGAATCCAGATTTTTCACTGTGAAACCTCATAAAAAGCAGTGTTCACCTATCCCAGTGGGCTGGTGAAGTGCTGAAGAAAGGGTCTAGGCGAGGATCCCCTTCAGACTCACGGCAGACAGCCCTGTTGCTCAGGATGGAGGGGAGGTTGAAGGCTACACTGTGAGAGTCGGGAAGGTTCCTGTGGAAGCCCTGTGATGAGGAAGCAAAGGAACCACTTCCCTTGAAGGCCCTTGGGAGCTCATGGTACAAGAGAGGCATGCGAGTCTGCTGATGGATGCATAGAGTGGGATGTATATGCATATTCTCTTCTGAATACACACAAAGTTCTTGTGAAGCTTGATGGATTTGAACCAGAAACACATATATCTTAGATGTAGACATCTGAGATATTGTACAGAATAGTCTCTGTACAAAGAGAAGCAGCATGTAATATTTACTGTATTCTCCGATTTACTGCTCTGACTAAATGAGTCTTCAGAAGAGTAAAAAAAATGTCCATTATTAGCAATGATTTGGGTCCCAGTTCATAATGTGTATGTGTGTGCACGTTGTGTGTGTGTGTGTGTGTGTGTGTATGTATGTTTCAATTTTTACTAGATTTTTTCACATTTACATTTTTTTTGGCTGAAATTACCAGATTACTACCTCAATCTTTGTGATTTGATTTATTTTCTACTTTTTAGAAATTGATTTTTGATTAAGAATTAATAGAATAATGTTCTTTAAGTGAAAGCATACTACATAATTGGTAGGTTTTAAGGTTCATAAATTGAGTATTGATTCTAGTGTAATAGTTAAATACTTTATTTGCATTTTCCTATCCATCTGGGACACAGTGGTAAAACTGATAGTTTCTAACTACTCACAATTGAAAATCCACTGTAGAATAAGGAGAAGCCAGGGACAATTGTGACACTCAGGCAGTTTGTGCATTATATTTCATTATAGAGGCTTGTGATGTGTAGTACCAATTATTTAGTTAAGTCATTATATTGTTTTGCAATGTTAATTTAAATTCTGTAGTAAAGGACTTCCTACTCCTTTTTTAATAAGCGAAGGGTTGGGAAGAAAGGACTAGAGGTAAAGCTGAAGTGGTTGGAAGGCTTGTGGTAGGTTTTATGTCTGGAGAACTAGAAACTTGGCAGGACATGTAGATTTGAAAATATATACAGGGGTCAATTTTAATACTAAGGTGTACAGATAAGATTTTTCTGGCTGAATTAATGTTTTTGCCAATTTTTTTTACAGTGATCTGTTTTCTTTTTTTAAAAAAAAAAGATTTTATTTATTTATTATTATATGTATACAATGTAGCTGTCTTCAGACTCTCCAGAAGAGGAAGTCAGATCTTGTTACAGATGGTTGTGAGCCACCATGTGGTTGGTGGGATTTGAACCTAGGACCTTTGGAAGAGCAGTCAGTGCTCTTATCCACTGAGCCATCTCTCCAGCCCCTGTGATCTGTTTCTTTAGAGCAGTTGTCCAGGATGATTTTGGTCCCTAGGGACATTTGGTAATCTATAGACAATTTTAGGGTAGTACTCATCTCAAAATCTCAGCATCTTAACATCTCAGGGTAGGAGACAGAGATCCTGGGTAATATATTCCAGTGTACAGGACAGCCTCCTCAATAAACAGAATTATCTGCCTGCAAGTGTCCTTAAGACCCAGGTTGAGGAAGGCTGGTCAACAGAGAGAACTGAGGTCAGATTCCAGCTCTTCCACAAAGCTGTTTGGCCAGTGCAACAGTGTCTCACTTATATTGTTTCTTCACATATTTTTGTTTTTGTGTATAGGTTGGTTTGTAAGGTTAAATAATATATCAGAAAGGCTTGTAATAATGTGCTGAATTATATAGCATATAATAATTATGTATACATAGTATATTGTAATCTGTTAATGAGCTAAATTTATCGATTAGAGCAGATGGAAATGAATGTATATTGACAACATTCCCATGGGTTCCTTGAAAATGGAAATTAGGCTTGGTTGCTTTTTGTTGTTTTGTTTTGTTTTCTTGTTGTTTTATTGACATTAGGGGGTTTGTTTTCATTTACTACATATTCATGTAGCAAGTGCTGAGGACATATTTCTGAGTAAATGCTTAAATGATCAGGGGTCCTTCATAAACTTCCTCCATTCATGGTTGAGAGTAAAATGTTGGACGACTTGAACAGAGGTCTTGCTAGGTAGGCCAAGGAGCTTGTTAAAATTGATTCCTGTCAAGAAAGATCCAAGTGCTGCTGTCCTGTCTGGCAACAGCTCTGATCCATCCATCCTCCAAGTCAGTTTATATGTACTCTTACTTTACAAAAATGACACTACACTAATTAAATTGATATCATTAATATAAGAAACTATATATATATACATACATATATATACATATATATACATATATGTATATATATATATATATATATATATATATATATATATATATATATATATATATATATATATATATATATATAATTAAAGTCTTACTGTTTTAGCCAGTGACTTTTCCTATGACTATTTATTTGGGAAGCACCAATTCGGAAACACAACTTTAATTGCATTTTTATATTATTTATAATAACGCTATGTATTTGTTCACATGGAAGGCAGCTTTCATATGATCCAAAGTTTCCCAAGGCTTTGGAGTGATAAAGTTAGTTGTTAGTAGCCGGGCGGTGGTGGCGCACGCCTTTAATCCCAGCACTTGGAAGGCAGAGGCAGATGGATTTCTGAGTTCGAGGCCAGCCTGGTCTACAGAGTGAGTTCCAGGACAGCCAGGGCTACACAGAGAAACCCTGTCTCGAAAAACCAAAAAAAAAAAAAAAAAAAAAGTTAGTTGTTAGTTTGTTTTGTTTTTGTGTATAACAGAGCTCTATTATGGGTGAGAACTTAAGAGCAAGGAAGGAACCCACACACTTGCATAGAAGTGAATCCCAAGAAAAGACTGCCCAAGTTAGTCTTAATTTTTTTTATTTTGTTGTTGTTGTTGGTGGTGGTGGTGGTGTTTTGTCGCCATGCTTTTTCTTTGTCTAATCACCCATATTCCCCTCAGACTACCATATCAGTCCCTAGGATTATATTGAATATTATTTAATATTCAAGAATGTTACCATTTGTAAATTTTCTTTACAAACTGTCAAGGCTCTATTTTAGTGAGTTTTATTGAGACACAAAATTTTACTTGGTTCTTCTGGCTTCTGAAGAAGTTAGAGGTGATAGTCTGTTTGTGTGATATGCAACTAGAGATATTGCTTATGTTAAGTCAAATATAAATTGTAGCTCAATAGATACAATTTTAGACTGCCTTGGCATAATACTGTTGTTACTGACTCTAACGTTTGAATATAATCTGTTTGTTAGCTATGGAAACCAAAGGCTACCACAGTCTCCCTGAAGGCCTAGATATGGAAAGGCGCTGGAGTCAAGTGTCTCAGACGTTGGAGCGTTCTTCACTTGGACCTGCAGAGAAGACCAACGAGAACAACTACATGGAGATTGTCAACGTCAGCTGCGTTTCCGGTGCTATTCCGAACAACAGTACTCAAGGAAGCAGCAAAGAAAAACACGATTTACTCCCTTGCCTTCAGCAAGACAATAGTCGGTCTGGGATTTTGCCATCAGATATTAAAACTGAGCTGGAATCCAAGGAACTTTCAGCCACAGTGGCTGAGTCCATGGGTTTATACATGGATTCTGTGAGAGATGCTGAGTACACTTACGATCAGCAGAACCAACAAGGAAGCCTGAGCCCGGCAAAGATTTATCAAAACATGGAGCAGCTGGTGAAGTTTTACAAAGAGAATGGTTACAGGTCCTCCACACTGAGTGCTATAAGCAGGCCTTTGAGGTCATTCATGCCTGACTCTGGGGCCTCGATGAATGGCGGGGCCATGCGTGCCATCGTTAAGAGCCCAATCATCTGTCATGAGAAGAGCCCCTCTGTTTGCAGCCCGCTGAACATGCCGTCTTCAGTATGCAGCCCAGCGGGCATCAACTCCATGTCCTCCTCCACAGCTAGCTTTGGCAGTTTCCCAGTGCACAGTCCCATCACTCAAGGAACCTCACTGACATGCTCCCCTAGTGTTGAAAATAGAGGCTCACGGTCACACAGCCCCGCTCATGCGAGCAACGTGGGCTCTCCTCTTTCAAGTCCATTAAGCAGCATGAAATCTCCAATTTCCAGCCCTCCGAGTCACTGCAGTGTAAAATCTCCAGTCTCCAGTCCAAACAATGTCCCTCTGCGCTCCTCTGTATCCAGCCCAGCCAATCTTAACAATTCAAGGTGCTCTGTTTCCAGCCCTTCCAACACCAACAATAGATCTACACTCTCCAGCCCCACAGCCAGCACAGTGGGGTCCATCGGCAGCCCCATCAGCAATGCCTTCAGCTATGCCACTTCAGGCGCTTCTGCTGGAGCCGGTGCCATCCAGGATATGGTTCCCAGTCCGGACACCCAAGAGAAAGGTGCTCACGACGTTCCTTTCCCTAAGACAGAGGAAGTCGAGAAGGCCATTTCCAATGGTGTGACTGGTCAGCTCAACATTGTCCAGTACATAAAACCAGAACCAGATGGGGCTTTCAGCAGTTCCTGCCTAGGAGGAAACAGCAAAATCAACCCCAGTTCTCCGTTCTCTGTACCAATAAAGCAAGAGTCAAGCAAACACTCATGTTCAGGCACCTCTTTTAAAGGGAACCCCACAGTCAACCCGTTTCCATTCATGGATGGCTCGTACTTTTCCTTTATGGATGATAAAGACTATTACTCCCTATCAGGAATCTTAGGACCACCTGTGCCGGGCTTTGATGGTAGCTGTGAGGGCAGCGCTTTCCCAGGGGGCATTAAGCAAGAACCAGATGATGGGAGCTATTACCCTGAAGCCAGCATCCCATCATCTGCCATCGTTGGTGTGAATTCAGGTGGACAGTCCTTTCACTACCGGATTGGTGCTCAGGGTACAATATCTTTATCACGGTCACCTAGAGACCAATCTTTCCAACACTTGAGTTCCTTTCCACCCGTCAATACATTAGTGGAGTCATGGAAACCACACGGTGACCTGTCATCTAGGAGAAGTGATGGGTATCCGGTCCTAGAGTACATTCCAGAAAACGTGTCAAGGTAAGTTGACTTGTTTTGTAATCTTTTCTCTCCTATCCCCTTTCTTACCGCACCTTCCTCCATCTCTAAAAATCATGGCTTTGTAAATTGGTATAGCCTGTCTTTATGTTTGTGATGGAGAAGTTGAGACACATTTCAAGGTATCACTGTTTTATTTTTGTTTAAGGATGGTCATTTTGTGCTCTTCCTTGGATTATTGATATAGCACTATTTTTTGAAGTAGAGGAACTTAATGTTCTTAAGATCTTCTAGAAGATGTTTGTGTTGACTTTGAAGAAACACACACGTAGGCATCTCCCTGTTGTCTCTTTTAGGTATTTGGAAAAATGTTTATTTTCTACTACCAGTTTCTATACTTATGTTAGCAGGCTTAGTGTTCATTCCCCCTTTCTGTTTGCTGGTTCACTGAGACTCTATTAAATTACTTCCTCATGGTCTTAGTCTCCTTTTTATATTAAAATTCTTTAGTAATTATTTCAATAGTTGTGAAAAATAAAACAGAACCACGAATCTGTTACCTACAAGCGTCCTTCTCTCTCACTATTTTAAAGGAAAGCCTCGTTGGGGCAGGGAGGGGTGCTGGTAAGGCTAATTATATGAGAGTTGTGGTTTCCTGTTCAAATAAATTATTTCCTTAACTGTGAAGACCTTTACAGACTTTGCCATCTAAAAACATTTAGTGACGATTTTACTTTTTATGTTGGAAATGAAATATGTCACCATAGTTTTGAATTGGTTCATTTATAGCTTATGAGATCTGCAAGGAGACATACTCTGTTTACTGTAAAATGTGTCCTGGTTTTCCTTGATGTCGAGACTGTGTTAGATATGTTTAGAAAAACAAGGAAGAGGTTTTAGATGTGAGTGTAAAGGGTGGTTCTTATTTATGCAATGAGTACTTGCATTGGACTTTGCTTCAATTCTGGTTTTATTACATGGATGTGATAAGTGAGCCTTTTGTGGAATATATAAAGTATAATTTTCTGACTACAGTTTATTCCTTTGGCATCTAAGGACATGTGGATATTTCCTTTCATTTTCTTAAATCTTTATTTTGTGAAAAATATATCCATCTTATTAACAGAGTATAGGGCATATCTATAGTCTCATATCTTTTACTGTTTTCTTTTTCAAACACAAAGCAAAAAACCTTTGGTTTGAGGGTTCTTTTCCTTATCAGTAGCTCAAACCTTTCTCTTCTTGCTTTTATAAAAGCAAATGTTCCATAAAGAATACATTCTTAACAGTCCTTCCTAGCACAGACTGCCATATTCCACCACTGGCTCTCCTGATTACCAGGAGCCCATACCCTCAGGCATATCATGGGTGTCAGCATTCAGCCTATAACCACACACATTCAAAGTGTTTGCTTCCTCCTGGGAATCCAGCAAAAGGGAATCCTTTCTGCTTGTGTGCTTGCTGATTTTGTGTCAATTAAGATGAAGCCTTCCACATCTCATTGTAAACTATCTAGTGTTGCTTGGTGTCCTGTGGGTTGATGAGTCTTTACAGCTTTCTTGGGTGAAGGTCATCCAAATCTATTTGTTTTACTCACTTCAAGAAGATGAGCTCAAGGATCAGTGGGTGCATAGGCTATTTTCTAGATTTTGGTATATACAATGTAATAATTTTATGCATGTTTCATCACTGGTCTCTTTCTTTGTATCTTTTTAGACAAAATCTGATTTTCCCCATTTTTTTTCACTTATGATGATAATATCTCATTTCAAGGAATGTTGGGTAAATTAAAGAATTGATGCTTGTGATGAATCAAGGCCATATACATTGTCTCTAGGTCTTAAAAACATCCCTCTTCTCAGTAAAACTTACTTTAAAACTTTCAGAGTAGGATAAGGGGTTTCAAAGACCTCTCCAAGGAGGTTCTTGAAAGCATACATCATGAGTGGAAGATGGACCAGTTGGGTATTCACGTAGTGATGTGTGAGTAGTTTGGGCTTAGTTCAGTTTCTACACCGTAACTATTTAGCATTCGTCATCGCCATGACAGTACTCAGTGCCAGGTATTTCTGGGATCCCAAAGAATCATGCTGCAAGGATCCCAACAGATCAGGAAAGCATCCTTCCTGTTTCTAGGAAATCTGTGTGAGGCTATAGTTTGTTTTTTCACATTCATGGGACAAATCATTAGTCTATGTTGATGCAGAAATTGATATGAAAATCTGGCTCTCATATTAAAGGAAGACAATAGACCTGCCACGAAAAAAAATGGTTAACTTTTTTACCAAAGTTTTTCATTTGGAGAAATAAAGTTATTTTTCACAAATTTATGTTTATATTAGTATGCAATAGTTTTCCATGGATTAAGTAGCCATTTCTGCTTATATTTTGTTATAATTTACATAAACAAAGGAGTTTTTTTTTTAATTATTTTTGGAATCTTCGGTACTTTTGTGTTTTGAGAGCTGTATGCTATCTAACCAGGCTTTAGACTCACTGACTTCAGCTTCCCAGGTGCTGAGGGCACAGGCTGCACCACCAGGCTTCCCTGCTCCTACTAGTTAGGAATAAGAACAGAGGTGCTTCAGGCATGGAAGCTGACCATTGCTGGTCTGCCCCACTGTTCTCCACATGTTTGGAAACTTGAAAGGCAGTGCAGTTCGTATTAGTCTACTGAGTACTGTCTGGAAAGAGTATCCTATTCAAATAAGAAAAATGACTGTCACCTAGGCTCTCCCTTTAGGCTGATACAAAAGAGTATTGCCCATGATGTGCATGTTGTCTTACTGTGTGGGCATTCTGAGGGAGCAGTGACGAAAGTCATTTCTTGTTAATCATTCCCAGTGAAGGGGCTGAGTTCCAAGTTGTAAAGTAAATTATGACAAAGCGAAATGTAAAGCCTTAGGGTGGACACTGGACCTGGTGTGTCATGTGGGTTAGAGTTTCCTGTCAGTCTCCCGTGCAAACAAAACTGTGATCTCGGGTGAGTCATTATCTCTCCAGGCCTCAGTTTCTTTGTTTTAAAGTAAAGGAGTAAAACTTGATTCCCTGTGATGTCTGCCCAGTAAAGTGATAGGGACTTCCTTTAGAGGATTAAAGGGGTTCCTCTCAATACAACGTTGATCTGATCTCTAATAATTTTGTTTTACACACACATCTAACTATATCCTTATCTGGATGAAAAAAATCTTTGCCATGTCAGAATGAGCATGTAGGGTTGACCTCTCAATGAAAAGTTGAGGCTTTTTGGTCCTATTTTTGAATCCAATATTCCCTTTTATAAAATTCAACACCTGCTGTGAATTCCTTGTTCTCTTTATTTGCATTATTCCTGGCTCACAGGTCATTCTGTTGACACAACACTGGCTGTTTATGGTGATAACCACAGTCACTTTGAGAGTCTCATAATGCAGTGCTAACATTGACTTAGACTTTTGAATATAAAGTCCACTGTTTCAAAGGGCATAGACTTGTGGGTTCCAATACAAACAATTAAGTACTTACCATACTTTGTAGTTTTCTTCCTAACAGAAGAGAAAAATTCAGTACATCTCAGGTCATTGCTTTCATTTGTCAATCATCCTTCGCATTTTTTTTAAATTTAAATTCACTTTTTCTGATGACACAAAAGCTTCAAAATTCAAGAAGTTTGTGCCAAGTTTTCCCCTACAGTAAACTTTTCAGATAAGCTGCAGAGACATAAGAAACCTTACATGCTGCGAACTCCAGAAACAGAGTGGATGTGGTGGGGGCATATGTCAGTGGCAAGTGCAGTGAACCAATCCAGCCTTGCCTGGGACCTCGGGAGTGAAGACATGCATGGTGCAGTGAACCGATCCAGCCTTGCCTGGGACCTCGGGAGTGAAGACATGCATGGTGCAGTGAACCGATCCAGCCTTGCCTGGGACCTCGGGAGGAAAACCATGCATGGTGCTTTCCCTTCCTTGTCTCATGGCTAGCGTATCTATATGCCTCATACTGTTTTGACTTTGAACATGGCTAACGTATCTACAATTTCTCTAGGCGAGTCATTTAAACACTCTTGTTGAGATGACTTTCAGATGAGCCTTGTTTCTCCTGAAAGTTCAGTCATTTCATTTACATATGCTGTTTCTGGAGAAACTGCTGATCATTTTACTGGGAAAACAAACGAATATAAAACAAAACAAGTGTTCCATCATGTACAGGGCTCTGTGACAATGTATTTCTGTTAAGTCTTGCTTCTCACATTACAAATGTCTCAGATTTAAATTCCAGCACATCCACCTTTTCACACTTAAAAATGCTTTATTAAGTGTGTCATACTTAGATATGAATATTGAACTAAAATCCATAGTTACAGTTAGATTAATTAAGTAATTTCACCTTAAGGTAGTTTTCAACCTTGTGATCTGCTGGAACCAGGGCCTGGAGATTTATCACTTCTAGATTTGAAGCCGTTTGTTGTATTGAAATTCTGGGTGTGTACCACCTCGCCTGTCCTTGCATGACAAAGTAAAGATAGATGTTATATCGCTGCCATAATTTCAGGGCAACATTAAGCTTCCCTCAGTGTTTTGATGCCATTATATTTTGCCTCCCAAATAATAGCCTTTCCGGCTTTCAGATGTTGCTCTTTGTTTCCCGTCACTCATCTGGCAATAAAAGTTCAATCTTGCTACTAAATAGTTTATCCCATTTCTTTTCTTTTCTAAACTCAAGTATAGAAAAAAATGAGGCTTCTTGATTATGCTTAAATATACATAATAACTTCTATGAGCTTTTCTAAAACCTATTAATGAAAACTGAGGAAATTTTTGAAAAGAACAGTGCAGTCAGTAGACAGTGTTCTCAAGAGACATATCTTTATTTTAAACCTGAGGGCTTCTGGTTTTAAGGTTGTGAGATATAGCCTTCACTTTAGTTTTAAGAATTTTATTTTGTTCTTTGTGAAGTTAACATGTAATTCCAAATAGACATTTGTTACTTAAGTGATATTCTAGAAACCGCCAGATTTAGGATGGTATGGCCAAAGCCCAGATTTCTATGTTGAAAGGGTTAGGCATCATGTATTTAGTTGTAGAAAGAGAAGACTCTATTCGAGGAAAGATATTGGCTAAGTAGACAGTGATTGGAACTATGAAAAAGTCAACGCCTCAGGTGACGAGGCTCAGATGCCACATCTGGATTTGTAACATTGGCCATGACTTAACCACTGAAAAGGATCACAGCGCTGTGTGGCTTAACCTCATGTCTTAGTTATTACTGAGAGAAATCTCTACAAAATTTCGGTTTGAGATAGAGTGAAAGATAGTTGTAAGGGGCAGCCTTGACTGGGTATTCCAGCTGAGGGAGATGGTGTGGGCTAACCCTGGAAAACGGAGAGTTGAGGGAGAGCATCAGACTAAGTGTTTTTCACTTACTCTTAAGAGAATTTGTTAAGAAGTGGATACTAACTAACCCGTGTGGGGAATTCCGGAGCTGAACAGATCAAGCTTGCCCCTGGGGAGGATGAGTGGGTGGGTGGACAGAAGAAGCCAGACACAGATTATTTGGAACCAGAACGGAGCTGAACTTAAAGAGTAAAGAGTAAAGAGTTGTTGCCCACTGTGGTAGGTAAGGAAAGGGGTTCTAAATGCTGGGGCAGGAACAGTAGGGTGCACTGCAGAGAATGTGGGTGGCCTCAGTTTAAAGAAGTAATCTCAGCCCTGTGGAAGAGTGAGGACTTGCCTCTCTGGAGCAGGATGTTCACCATATGGAAAAAAGAGGGAAGGTTTGAAATACTACAGAATTATTTTGTGTTTGTACATGTGCCACGTGGAAAAACATTTTCTGGAGAGATGCAACGCTTGTGTACTCACCCCAGATAGGGAACCCACAACAGACCAAATACCACCAAAGTCCAACTTTTTGAACCATGAATTTTATTCAGAGGACTTTCAGGAGCAGAAATGACACAAAAATAGATTCATCATCAAAGCCCATTCAAGGATGGGTGAGTATCTGGGAACCTGGGGCATACGGCACAGCCTGAGGGTGGCTCATCTGTTTGAAGAAGGTCATTGAAGGTGCTGTGATTGCTTTAACTATGTTCCATGCAGCTTGGCTGGTCTTCTCTTCTTCCAGGCAGCTGGTTTGCTCTCGGGTCTTCTTTGCAGCTCAACTTTTAAAAAGCCTGATAGAGACTCTTGGCTTTTATTGCTTACTCTGACAGGGCCAGGCCTAGTAAGAATGGTCAATTTCAGAAACTTCCTGAAGCTATTTTGAGTTGTTAACCTTTCCTGGTTAAAGGAGATTCTCTGCAGGATGGACCACTTCTAACTCTGAGGACAATGTTATACAATAGTATGTCTGTGTACATGTATGTAGACACTGATGTCAACCAAGAATGCCATTCCTCAGGCACCATCCACTTTGTTTTTAGAAACAGTCTCTTAGTGCCCAAAGATTCACATATGACAGTAGATTCACAGAGCAGCAAGCCTCAGGAATCCATTCCCTCCACGTCCTAGGTCCTAAGATTACAAGTCAGTGCCACTGTGCCAAGCTTTTTTATTTTTAACATGAGTTCTTTGGATCAAATTCAATCCCTAATGCTTGCACCATTGTAAGGCCCTCGAGGTTCTGGCCAGGCCCTGCCTCCAGACTACTCTAAAGGTCTTAATGGCTGCTTCAAGCCCCTCCAGAGCTAAGCTCTGCCCTCCAGAGGGGAAAAAAAAGCCCAAGACCAGGGGCAACAGAATCCTACCAAACCCTTAGGTCGAAATCGCACCAGTCCCTGGGCTTACCCCAATATCAGGACACCCTGGAAAGCTTCTCCCCTCTCACAGGAAACTGTAAGAGCTGAGGCAGCCATCCTCTTATAAATTTCTTGGGTGAGGTTTGCTGTGTGGAATGACTTTGAGGTATTGGCTCCTGATTACCGGGGTACCTTTCTCTTCAGAGCTACAACTCTTCCGTGCACTTATTTTACCTTCGGTGCTCCCAAATTGAATTTTGTATAAAAAAATATTTCAGAATTATAAAAATTTGCCCAAGAAGCCTATCAAAAAGAACATCTGAAATTTACAACTTTCTCTGTATAACTCACCCTACTACCATCAAAACCAAGAAATGATTACTGATAAATTGCCAGTATTTACCAGAAGACCTCATTATGTTTTCACCAGTTGTCCCAATGATGACTCTTTCGGGAAAATGAACCACTTCAGAACTTAGTGCTATGCTACCTGGTCATATCTCTTCTTCTCTTTTGGTCTGAGACAGTTCCCCAGTCTCTTCTAAGTTATATGATCTTTTTTTAAAAATTGTACTTATTAATAATTTTGTAGGTAAGTGGTTTGAATCATGTCTGTTGAGTAATTAGAGTAAACCATATCTTTATAAAGAATATTTATCACCTTTTGTATGGCAAAACTAAGCTTCTTCTCCCTGTCTCTCTAGTATGTATAGTACATAGTCAAAAGTGATAGCCAGGCACCCTGGGACAACAGCACAACAGCACACAGGAACTTCTTCTCAGATAAGCATCTTCAAGGCAGAACCTGTGGACCCACCTCGTTCCATCCCTCTCTTTCACCTACACTCTCCAACCTCTGGAAGCCAATACTCTACTCTCAACATCCATGACAGCAACGCTTAGATTCCACATATGAACGAGCTCATTCGATAGTAGCCTTTCAGAGCCGGGCTTATTTCACTCATAGATGGATCTCCAGCTCCATTGATGTTTTCCTAATGACAGATAGTACGAATGCTTTTTGTAAAAGAGGCCTTTGCATTGTGTATACATACTATATTATTTATCCACCTGTCTGTTGAGTTGATGAACACTTAAGCTGCTGCCTTTTCGTGTCTGTCATGCACAGTGCTCAAATAAACACAGGAGTGCATATGACTCTTCAACATCCTGGGTCCGTTTTTTTGGTTTTGTGTGTGTGTGTGTGTGTGTGTGTGTGTGTGTGTGTGTGTGTATCCAGGATTGGGGTTGCCAGATTCTATGCCAGCAGCTTTTTGTTTGTGTTTGTCTGTTTTGGAGTTTTGCTTGGTTTGGTTTGGGGTTTTTTGTTGTTGATATTGTTTTGTTTTGTTTTTAATAAAACCCAATACTTCATTCTGTAATAGCTGTAAAATTCAAGGGTACAATTTCATACATCCTTGCCAATAGTTTTTGATAATAGTTATTCTTACACAGTGATTTAAATGTGTATTTTTCTAGTGTTGTTTAATATTTTTCGCATACTTCTTGGCTATTTAATCTCCTCTTTTAAGAAATGTTTTCTTGGATCTATTGGTTAGTTTTTTCTTTTATTTTTGAGATATAATTATATCACTTTTGCCATCTTTTAAAAGTTGTAGACTTCTTTATATGGTCTTGATATTAAATCTTTCAGAAATGTAGCCAAGAAGCTTTTCTTCACATTCTATAGGATCTTTCTCTCCACTTTGATGAAATTTTCTTTGCCAAGTGAAAACATTTTGAGTCCATTTGTCTCGGTTTGCTGTAGTAGAGTATTTTCTACACAGAATCCATGCCTGTCCCGTGGCCACGAGTGTTTCCCTTGGTAGTTTCACTGTGGTTAGTCATAGCCCGGGATGCAGACGTAATCCTGCACCCTTGGTACTGTAGTTCTCTGCAAAGAGCCTCTGGTTCTGACTCCTGACTCACCTGGGCATTGTACACTTAGGACTCTCAACTTTAAGTTCTATCTTCCCTGGTAAAGTGATGCCTATCCTTTTATAACTAAGTCTTCTATTAAAAAAAAAAAAAGTCCTTCGAAGACATCAAAACATCCCATTCTTCCTCAAACTCTGATTACTCATTTTTTTTAAAAAAAAAATATTTACATGGTATCATTGCTTCTTAATTTATGCCATAGATTCTAGCCTGTTTGATCGTTCAGACTGGTCCTGAAAAAAAACAGAGGAGCCCATTACAACTGATCTCTATGTCTCTTTGCCATAACTCTTATCATTCTTTGAGCACTGTGTTGTCTTGCTTTCAGTCCATCTTGCACTTTCTTGTTCTAGTCTTGGAATTAACTATCTCGTTGAGGAGTACCCCACCCCAGAAGATGTTCTTTCTCTAATTGTAGCTCTACTTCACATTCTGGAACACACACACACACACACACACACACACACACACACACACACACACGCACACACACACGCACGCAAGCATGCACGCAGACACGGACACTGACATCGGGGCCCTGTCTCCCTTGCTGAAATGCCATTACCTTGTATGACACCTCATACAGAGATGCATGTCTGTTTCTGCTTGGACTCTCCATCCATATTGGATATCAGAGCTCCATTCTAGACTACCATGGATAGCCATCGCTTCCCTCCACTAGGAATATTCCTATTTCCTCGTTGACTTGAGGAACAAATTGTTAAAGAAAAGGAAGAATATGGTATCTAAACATACTGCAAAAAAACTATGCTATGAACATGCCATGAATATTCATGCACAATGAAGAGAAATGGAAAAGTCCAGGGGCTAGAGAGATAGCCCCGTGGTTAAAAGCACTTGCTGCCCTGCGAGAAGACCTGAGTTCTGCTTCCAGAACCCACATTTCATGGCTCACAACCATGTGAAAACATCTAATACTCTCTTCTGGCTACCATTAGCACCCAGCCACATGACATTCGTTTGTACATACACACATTAAAACAAAACAAAACAAAGCAAAACAAAAACAAAAACAAAAAACAGAAATGATCAATCTAGAAGAACTGGCTTAGAGAAGTGAAGTGATGGTACCTTGGTATGATGATTTAAATAAAAATGGCCCATAGGCTCAGAGATTGAATGCTTTGTTAACAGGGAATGGAACTATTAGGAGGTATGGCTTTGTTGGAGGAAGGGAGTCACTGGGGGTGGGCTTTTTGGTTTCAAATGCTCAAGCCAGGCCCAGTGGCTCTCTCTTTCTTCCTGGTCTCAGAGGATCCAGAAGTCCAACCTCAGCTACTTCTCCAGAACCATGTCTGCCTGCCCCCATACTTCTTGTTGTGCTGATAATGGGCTAAGCCTCTGAAACTGTAAGCAAGCTTCAATGAAATGGTGTCTCTTCACAACAATAGAACATTGACTAAGATACTTGGTTACTTGAGTTTTAAAGACTAGCATTTCTTTTGATTGTGGATTGCTTATATGGGTGTTGAACAGACTGTGTGAAGGCCTCTTTATAGGAGTATCTATTGTGAAGGTCGTGATGGATGCATTTGGCTAGGAACTTGAAATGGAACCCTAATATGAGCACCATATCATAATAAAGGAGATGGAAATTATTTAGAATAACTCAGAATTGATACATGAATGCCAAAGCTAAAAATTATTTTTAACTTTGGGAACAAGAAGTAAAAGAGCTTTTAAGATTATAAACCCAAATCATCTTGGCTATAGATCCCAAGGTTAATGCCCAGGGAAATTACATATGTTTTTCATGACCATACATGGTAGTTAGTTACAAGCTGTCGTAGAATCATATCCTCTGTCTCTCTGTTGGCTTGTCCTTCTCTGTTGGGAGGAGATAGTAGCACCATAGACTAGCAATCAGCTGTACGGGTCCTGAAATATGAGCTTGGGGGCAGGAGTGCTAGGAGTTTTGAGGAGGAACTCCTTAGAGTTATGGAGTTGGGAGTCAGGTCATGCTCAAAGGAGAAGCAATGTAGAAGAGAAATGTGAGATGCTAATGTCCCCCAGATATCTGTTTGGGTGACAAAGGAGAAATGAATGTGGGAGGGGGAGAGATAATAATACAAAGAAACAGAGCAGAGTTAAGATGTGATTCTGCAAGGTCAACTGATTAAAAATGTGGGAGGAGAATGGACAGGAGAGCAGATGATAAGGGAAGGTAAGGCCAGGAAGGAGACTGTAGTGGGCCTCAGCCACCAAAGGCTTAACTTTCAGGTAGAACCCATCTGCTTTGGCCCATTTTACAAATACAGAAAACAGAAGCAGGATACATGATTAGTCTAATGCCACCAACTGTGGTAAATGGGAAATGCTGATGATTGAAAGAGAAAAAATAGGTAGCCTGGTGGAATTTTAAAGATGTAAAGCAGTTGTCTGGCCAAGACAAACCCTCTGCTGGCTTCTCATTAAAAAGACAATAAAGCACAAAAACTGAAGGTCTTCGTTCTCAGCCCCAAACTGTTGAATTTATCTGTTTCTTCCTTGTCTCTTGCCTGCCCTGAACTCTCTCACTCCAAGGGTCTGAACAACACCCATTGTTTACAGGGCCCTCTACTAAAATACCTCTGCCTCCAGATTTTTTTTTCTGTTCACTAAGGATCTGTTCAGATGTCATCACCCACAGTGTCTCCCTGCCAGCCATTTTATTTGAAGTGACAACCCAGTGTCCTCCAGGTACACACCATGAGAGAAGACTCATTACATTATGTCTAACTAGGATTGCACCTAGAGTGTAAGCCTCAGGAGCACCAGGACCCAGCCAAGCTGCGTCCAGAGCACTTGCTGGAGGTAGAGTGAGGGAATGAGTTCCCTAACAGACAGGCCAGGGGTGGGTATGTGTACAGAATCACTAGGTAAATATTGGTGATGATTATATAGTTGTGAAATCATAGTCAGATGACACTGAAAATTCTGTAGTTTAGCTAAAAAAAAAATTGTAACATCTATCAGCACATTTTAGAGATGTTCACAAAGTAATGGAGAATGTGGTTTTGTTTTTCTCATTTCATACAAAAGAGTAATTGGTAATGACATTTTCTCAGCTAATTGGTAACATATGCCCTTGGACTTTATTTTGAGGTTCCTTAATAAAATATATCAAACAGAAAATTTATTCTTTAGATATGACATTCTGTATGTTTTCTGGCTAAGCTATTATTTACCAGCGCCTAATCAAGATGCATACCACTTGCCTCATCCACCCAAGTCCCCTCCTGTGCCCCCTTTCACTAACCCCTTCCCTCATTACCAAGCCTTAATGACCTTAATGTGTGCCTACTCCTTGGATTTATTCTAGAATTTCTTAAAGGAATACACTGTATTTGCAACATTTCCAGTCCTTCCTCTCCCATTCCAGCTTCTTCCATCTCCAACCCCTTCAGCTTCATAATCCCTTTGATAATTGTCACCATTAAACATGCACGTGCACTCACAAACACACACACATGCGCGTGCATAGACTATGTACCAAGTCCATTTACTGTTGTCTTGTGTGCTTGTATTTAGCGTTGACCACTTGGGATTGGATTCCTTATCAGGGGCGTAATTCTTCTTGCAGTCACTCTAGGTAAAACCTTGTAATGTCTTTCCTGACTTGTGTTGATATAGTGATAGGTATGGTTACTGTGCAGACCTTGTTCACACCACCATATTGCTGAGATTTCATGGATGCAGCGACCCTGTCATGTCTCGGTGATGTTCTTTTACAGTGGGCATCCTGGTTTTGTCTCTTACAGCCTTTCTACCCCTTCTTCTGCAGAGTTCTCTGAGCCTTAGGTATAGGGTTTGTGTGGTAGAGGTGCCAACTAGGACGGAGCATCCCGCGGTTGCTTATTCTCTGTAGTCCAATCAGTTGTGAATCTCTATAGTAGCCTTTGTCTGTTGCAAAAGTAAGCTTCTCTAGTGAGTGATGGGAACTACGTTTATACGTGGGGGGTGGGGTGGCGGTAAATATTTAGTATCTAGTTAGCAGCTACATTTTTTTTTATTTAGGAAAATGGCAGTAATAAGTTATCCTCTAGGGTCTATGACCTTCTCAGCCCTGGCTTCTTGGCCAGGTTTACAGTACCAGGCACGAATCCCTTGCTACTGCATGGGCCTCAAGTTCAGTCATATAGTTGTTGGCTACCCTGA
Organism: Mastomys coucha; assembly: GCF_008632895.1. NCBI lineage: Eukaryota > Metazoa > Chordata > Mammalia > Rodentia > Muridae > Mastomys > Mastomys coucha. The sequence goes on from NW_022196905.1 coordinate 215,438,477, forward strand.
GATATCTGTAACACTATTTTGTCACTTGGTTATGCTCTCCTAGATTAGCAGATAAATGGCGCAATAGCTCAAGTAGCCTTTTGAATCTGGCTGGACTCACTTATAATGTGCTTGAAATCCAAGCATGCTATTGCATGTATCAGTATTCACTTTCTTTTTTATTGCTGACTAATATTCCATTTATGGCTGAACCACATTCTGTTTTATCTATTTAGCTGTCTCTGAGAATTTTAGTTCTTGCTGGTTTAATCTGCTACACATAAAAGATGGTTTAAATATAGATATGCAAATCCTCATGTAGATGTATGTATTTGTTTTTCTTTAGTAACCTAATGCAGATTGGCTAGATTAGACGATATGTGCAACTTTAATTTTTATAAGTGATCAAATTGTTTTCAAAGTGCTTTTAACATTTTATATTCCAAGCAGCAGTGCATAAAGCTTTTAGTCCACTATATCCTTGCCAACACTTGGAAAAGTGAAAGAGTTTTGACTATTGACATTGTAATAACATGTTAACTGTATGTTTTATTGTATGTCTTAATTGATGTCTTATTGTAGCTTAAACTAACATTTCCTGACACATAAATGAGACTGCATATCTGGTCATGTTTTATCATGCATGTGCCCATCTATCAAGCCTGCTCATACTTAGGCCCATTTTTATTAGGTTACATTCTTTTACTGTTTTTCTTTCCTTGTCTTTTCTTTCTGGAGTTTTATTGTTAGTGTGTTGTGATCGGTTTTATCACATTTTAATTTGTGTATGGTTTAGCAGTTTGCATGTACCCAAGCACACATGTAGAGGGCAAGGAATGTTCTGCAGGAGTCTGTTCTCTCCTCCCTTCATGTGAGTCGTAGGGATTGAACTCAGGTTATCCATTCAGTGGATAGCCATCCTTCCCTATTGAGCCACATTGTCTGCCTAATCCATATATTTTAATGTAAGAGTTTTGATAGAAGACTTAGACTAAAAAAAAAAATAGCTATTTAAAAATTCTATATTGTTGGGCTGGTGAGATGGTTCAGCGGGGGAGAGCACTGACTGCTCTTCGGAAGGTCATGAGTTCAAATCCCAGCAACCACATGGTGGCTTACAACCATCTGTAATGAAATCTGATGCCCTCTTCTGGTGCGTCTGAAGACAGCTACAGTGTACTTACATAATAAATAAATAAATTAATTAATTAATAAACCTTTAAAAAATTCTATATTGTCAATGAATAGTGCATGTGTACCACTAAAGACACATGTATGCACACACATGTGCACCTCCACACACATGCATGCACACATGCATACACACACACACACACACACACATACACACACACTGAGCATATCCACACACCAAATGGAAAATTCTATATTGTCAGTGGGTAGGTGAAATAACAGGCTATCTTCAAATTATTTAGTACCAAACAGTATGTTCATAATGTGAATGAACCAAATGTATCCAATCATCCCCGTTTAGTTGGAGAAGAAGGCTCTAATGAGTGTGCATAGCCTTTTCCTGTTCCCTAATTATGTGCTTGGTTGTGTGCCACTGATAAGAAGTGTTACCAAAGATTGGAAAAGGAAGAGTTCTGTGTGGGCTGCAAAGTCAAGGAAGCTTTCTTTATATGGTAGGTGAGATCCAGTTGACATTTGAAGATTGGTATTTGGCGATGAGTGGGGAGGGAATTCAAGGATAAAGTAATAGCACAGTCTGACTGAGCAGAAAGCACAGACGGAGCCTGCTTGGAGGGGACTAATGGTATTTGGAGAACTTAGATTATAGAAATTTGTGACTGATATAGAAATATTGGGCCTTATTAGAGTTTGAATATGACATGTTCTCCATAAACTCACATGTTGAGGGCTTTGAAACTGCTATTGGCACTAATTGGGGGAGTTCTGGAGACTTTGGGAGGTGAGACAAGCTAGAAGGAGTAGGTCACTGGAGGCATGTTCCTAAGAGTGTCACCTGTCCTTGGCCCCCTTCAATTTCTTTGTCTCTGCTTTGACCTCCATCACTTCAACAGCTCTTCTTCACCAAGCCCTTCCTAGCACAATGGCTGAAGTCTTAAGAACCAGGAGAACAACAAATTGTTCCTCTATTTTAAACTGGTTCCCTTGGGTGTCACACAAGACTGGCTGACACATTTCTAATGGAACACAAGTCATCATGTTTAATAGACATAAAAATGGCATGAAAGGGTAGAAAGGTTAGTCTGGTAGGGAACTAGGGACTAGCTATGGAGTAGAACACAATAGAGAGGTGGCAGTATGGGTAATTCAGGCTGAGTAGGAGCTCCAGTAGCCAGGTCGTGGATAAGTAATAGAAGCATACTGATGGTTTAGATAAATAAATGGTTGAGTGCCCGTTTACCTGCCCTCTAACCTGTTTCTACTGCACCATTAAACCATTTTGTTTATTGTCAACATAAAAATAGTTTTCCATAGATAACTGGAAAGAGAAACAACGCAAAAAAATATGGTAAAGGAACAATAGCAACTTGCAAGCAAAATCGTGGAATTAATATAAGACAGGCTGTCTTAGGCGGTGTTCTATTGCTGTGAGGAAACACCATGGCCAAAGCAACTCTTATAAAAGAACACATTTAGCCGGGCGGTGGTGGCACACGCCTTTAATCCCAGCACTTGGGAGGCAGAGGCAGGTGGATTTCTGAGTTCGAGGCCAGCCTGGTCTACAAAGTGAGTTCCAGGACAGCCAGGGCTACTCAGAGAAACCCTGTCTCGAAAAACCAAAAAAAAAAAATAAAATAAAATAAAAGAACACATTTAATTGGGAGCTTGCTTACAGTTTCAGAGGATTAGTCAGTTCATTATTATGCGAGCAGGGGAGCAGGATAGCACACACAGCACCGGAGCAAATCTGGGAGCTACATTCTGATCCACTGTCAGAGAAAAACACACACAGCACTGGAGCAGATCTGGGAGC
>NW_022196905.1:215442202-215455613 GCF_008632895.1 Mastomys coucha
GTGGTGGTAGAGGTGGTGGTGGTGGTGGTAGGGGTGGTAGTGGTGGTGGTAGTGGTGTGATGTATACAATATGAAGGTATAGAGATAGTACGGGGCAGGCATTCTCCAGTTTATGCTACCTGGATCTTCACATTTCATCTGAGTGGAGCATATATTCAATGACATTCATTCTCCAAAACTTTGAGGTCTGATAAAGGAATGTACTGGTTATAGTGTACAAAGATTTTTTTCCTCTATTCCTTTGTCATTTTCAGATCTAATGGAGGTGATTGTGTATGAGTTGTCCCTTAATACTTTAGGATAGATTTGGAGTTTTCTATATGTGGAAGAAATATGATTATTTGGCTGACATATGCCCTGTAATTTGGACTTGGTTGCTATGATTCCAGTGAAAATAACACTTTCCCCCATCTTAAGTACTATTTTTTAGGGGAACTAAGATTGACAGATGCCTGGGGTAGTGGATGGAGGAGGGTAGAAACCCAGCAATCATTCATCATGACACATAATGCCACCAGCGTCTTCTCCTATAGGATTTCTGCAGCCTGTAGATCCATTGATGGTGCTTCAACGCCCATTGCAGGGACACACTACTTTGGAGCTAATGAGCATTTTAAAGGCTAAGGATTTTCACAAGAGCATTAATTGCCTGAACTGTGTATTTTTCTAAAGGTTGAATTTGTTGCCAGTACCTAAGATTGGTAGAAATGAAGAATAGAAGTCTCACTGTTTACAGGGGCCAGCTTCTATATTTTCATAACACTGTTAAATTTGCTTTTTAAAAAAAGAGGTAATTCTTCAAAGGAGGGTCCACTCCAAGGTGCTCTAACAAACCCAGAATCTTAGGATCAGGGGTGAGGAGGACACAACCTCTGTTCCAACACCACCAGCAGTATCTGGGACCAGCAGGATCCAGGGACTCAGGAACCCCACCCCACTAATGGCTGGTTTAGCTTTGGCATGAACTCTGTGGTCAGTCCCAGAGCCCCCACAGGAGCCTCCCATCTCTCTAGCACACCCAGGATCACAGGATCCCAGGAGCCCAGGAGCTTGGTCACACAAGGATCTCAAGGTCTCAGAGGCAGCTTGACTCCTAGGAACTCTGACACACCCAGAATCTCAGGATCACAGGATCCCAGTATCACAGGATCACAGAGACATCTGTACTCTAAGGAGTTCTGACTCAACAAGGATTATAGGAAGTTCAGGCTCCAGTCAGATATATCGAGTGTAGGGAGCACTAGAGATAATTAGATGGTGGAAGGCAAGCATAAGAACAGAAACAACAGAAACCAGGGTTACTTGGCATCATCAGAAACCAATTCTCCCACCATAGCAAGTCCTGGATACACCATTACAACGAAAAAGCAAGACTCAGATCTAAAGTCACTTCTCAATAGAGGGCTTAAAGAAGGACATAAATAACTCCCTTAAAGAAATACAGGAGAACACAGCTAAACAGCTAGAAGCCCTTAAAGAAGAAACACAAAAATCCCTTAAAGAATTACAAGAAAACACAATTAAAACAGGCAAAGGAAATGGGCAAGACCACTAAGATCTAAAAATAGAAATAGAAACAATAAAGAAATCACAAAGGGAGACAACCCTGGAGATAGAAAAACTAGGAAAGAGATCAGGAGTCATAGATGCAAGTATCACCTACAGAATATAAGAGATAGAAGAAAGAATCTCAGGGCCAGAAGATACCATAGAAAACATTGACACAACAACCAAAGAAAATGCAAAATGCAAAAAGCTCCTAACCCAAACATCCGGGAAATCCAGGATGCAATCAAAAGACCAAGCCTAAGGATAATAGAAACTTAAAGGGCCAGTAAATATCTTCAACAAAATTATAGAAGAAAACTTTCCTAACCTAAAGAAAGAGATGCTCATGAACATACAAGAAGCCTGCAGAACTCCAGATAGACTGGACCAGAAAAGACATTCCTCCCGTCACATAATAATCAAAACAACAAATGCATTAAAGAAAGAACATTAAAAGCAGTAAGGGGAAAAGGTCAAGTAACATATAAAGGCAGACCTATCAGAATTTCACCAGACTTCCCACCAGAGACTATGAAAGATAGAAGATCCTGGGAAGATGTTATACGGACAATAAGAGAACATAAATGCCAGCCCAGACTTCTATACTCAGCAAAACTCTCAATTATCATAGATGGAGAAAACAAGATATTCCATGACAAAACAAAATTTACACAATATCTTTCCACAAATTTAGCCCTACAAAGCATAATAAATAGAAAACACCAACACAAGGGAAACTACACCCTAGAAAAAGCAAGAAAGTAATCTTTCAATAAAACCAAAAGAAGATAGTCACACAAACATAATTCTACCTCTAACAACAAAAATAACAGGAAGCGACAATTACTTTTCCTTAAAAGATCTCTGAATATCAGTGGACTCAATTTCCCAATAAAAAGACATAGACTAACAGATGGGATACTTAAACAGGACCCAACATTTTGTTGCATACAGCAAACCCACCTCAGTGACAAAGACAAACACTACCTCAGAGTAAAAGGTTGGAATACAACTTTCCAAGCAAATGGTCTCAAGAAACAAGCTGGAGTAGCCATTCTAATATCAAATAAAACTGGCTTTCAATGAAAAGTTATCTAAAAGGAAAAGGAAGGACACGTCATACTGGTCAAAGGAAAACTCTACTAAGATGAACTCTCAATTCTGAACATCTATGTTCCAAATGCAAGGACACCCACATTCATAAAAGAAACTTTACTAAAATTCAAAGTACACATCTCACCCCACACAATAATAGTGGGAGATTTTAACACCCCACTCTCAGCAATGGACAGATCATGGAAACAGAACTTAAACAAAGACACAGTGAAACTAACACAAGTTATGAACCAAATGGATGTAACAGACATTTATAGAATATTTCATCCTAAAGCAAAAGAATATACCTTCTTCTCAGCACCTCATGGTACCTTCTACAAAACTGACCTCATAATTGACCACAAAACAGGCCTTAACAGATACAAGAAGATTGAAATAATTCTCTGCACCCTATCAGATCACCAGAGACAAAGGCTGGTCTTAAATTCCAACAAACCAATGGAAAACACACGTGCACATGGCAACTGAACAAAGCTCTACTTAATGATAACTTGGTCAAGGAAGAAATAAAGAAATTAAGACTTTTTAGAATTTCATGAAAATGAAGACATATCGCACCAAAACTTAAGGGACACAATGAAAGCAGTCCTAAGAGGAAAACTCATAGCTCTAAGTACCTCCAAAAAGAAACTGGAGAGAGCTTACATTAGCAGCTTGACAGCACACCTGAAAGATGTAGAACAAAATGAAGCAAACACACCCAAGAGGAGTAGGCTGCAGGAAATAATCAAACTCAGGACTGAAATCAACCAAATGGAAACAAAAAGAACTATACAAAGAATCAACAAAAGCAGGAGCATGTTCTTTGAGAAAATCAACAGCATAGATAAACCCTTAGCCAGATTAATGAGAGGGCACAGAAACAGTATCCAAATTAATAAAATCAGAGATGATACCATGGAAATTCAAAAAAAAATCATCAGATCCTACTACAAAAGTTTATACTCAACTAAATTTGAAATCCTGTATGAAATGAACAATTTTTTAGGTACATACCAGGTGCCAAAGTTAAAACAGGATCAGATAAACCATCTAAACAGTTGCATAACCCCTAAAGAAGTAGAAGCAGTCATTAATAGTCTCCAAACCAAAAAATAAGCCAAGGACCAGATGTGTTTAGTAGAGAATTCTATCAGATCTTTAAAGAAGACCTAATACCAATACTCTTCAAATTATTCCACAAAATAAAAACACAAGGTACAGCACCCAATTCATTCTATGAAGCCACAATTATGCTTATACCTAAACCACACAAAGACCAAAGAAGAAAGAGAACTTCAGACAAATCTCCCTTATGAACATTGATGCAAAAATACTCAATAAAATTCTTGCCAACTGAATCCAAGAACATATCAAAATGATCATTCATCATGATCAACTAGCCTTCATCCCAGGGATACAGAGATGGTTCAATATACAGAAATCCATCAATGTAATCTACTACATAAACAAACTCAAAGAAAAAAAAACATGATCATTTCATTGGATGCTGAAAAAGCATTTTACAAAATTCAGCATCCCTTCATGTTAAAAGTCTTAGAAAGATCAGTAATTCAAGACCCATACCTAGACATAGTAAAAGCAATATACAGCAAACCAGTAGCCAAATCAAACTGAATGGAGAGTATATTGAAGCAATCCCACTAAATTCAGAGACTAGACAAGGCTGCCCACTCTCTCCCTATCTATTCAACATAGTACTCAAATTTCTAGCTAGGGCAATTATACAACAAAAGGAGATCAAAGGGATACAAATTGGAAAGGAAGAAGTCAAAATATCACTATTTGCAGATGATATAACAGTATACTTAAGTGACCTCACAAATTCCACCAGAGAACTCCTAAACTTGACAAACAACTTCAGCTAAGTGGCTGGATATAAATTACCTCAAACAAATCAGTAGCGTTCCTATACAATAAAGGATAAACAGGCTGAGAAACAATATAGGGAAATGACACCCTTCAAAATAGGCACAAAAAAATATTCCATACCTTGGTGTGTGACTCTAACCAAGCAAATGAAAGATCTGTATGACAAGAACTTCATTTTTCTGAACAAAGAAATGGAAGATCTCAGAAGATGCTTGTGGATTGGCAGGATTAATATAGTAAAAATGGCCATCTTGCCGAAAGCTATCTACAGATTCAATGCAATCCCCATCAAAATTCCAACTCAATTCTTCACAGACTTGTAAGCAAAGGACACTGTCAGTAGGACAAAATAGCAACCAAAAGATTGGGAAAAGATCTTTCCCAACCCTACATCTGATAGAGGGCTAATATCCAATATATACCAAAAATATAACTCAAGAAGTTAGACTTCAAAGAACCAAATAACCATATTAAAAATGGGCTACAGAGCTAAACATGAATTCTCTACTGAGGAATACCAAATGGCTGAGAAGCACCTAAATAAATGTTCAATATCCTTAGTCATCGGGGACATGTAAATCAAAACAACCCTGAGATTCCACCACACAAGTCAGAATGGCTAAGATCAAAAACTCAGGCAATAGCAGATGCTGGTGAGGATGTGGAGAAAGAGGAACACTCCTTCATTGCTGATGAGACTGCAAGCTGGTACAACCACTCTGGAAATCAATTTGGCAGTGCCTTAGAAAACTGGGCATAATACTACCTGAGGACCAAGCAATACCACTCCTGGGCATATACCCAGAAGATGCTCCAACATGGAATAAGGACACATGCTCCACTATGTTTGTAGCAGCATTATTTATAATAGCCAGAAGCTGGAAAGAACCCAGATGTGCCTCAACAGAGGAATGGATACAAAAAATACAGTACATTTACACAATGGAGTACTACTTAGCTATTAAAAACAGTGAATTCATGAAATTGGTAGGCAAGTAGATGGAGCTAGAAAATATCATACTGAGTGAGGTAACTCAATCACAAAAGAACACACATTGTGTGTAGTCACTGATAAGTGGATATTAACCCAGTAGCTCAGAATACCCAAGATACAATTAACAAACCACATGAAACTCAAGACCAGAGTGTGGATACTTCAGTCCTTCTTAGAAGAGAGAACAAAATAACAATGAAAGGAGTTACAGAGATGAAGTGTGGAGCAGAGACTGAAGGAAAGACAATCCAGAGACTTCCCCACCTAGGGGTCCATCCTGTATATGATCACCAAACCCAGACCCTATTGTGGATGCCAACAAGTGCTTGCTGACAGCAGCCTGATATAGCTGTCTCCTGAGAGGTTCTGCCAGTGCCTGATAAATACAGAGGTGGATACTCTCAGTCAACCATTGGACTGAGCCCAGGATCCCCAATGAAAGAGCTAGGGAAAGAACCCATGAAGCTGAAGGGGTTTGAAGCCCCATAAAAGGAACAACAATATGAACTAACCAGTACCCCCAGAACTCCCAGGGACTAAACCACCAATCAAAGAATACACATGGTGGGACTAATGGCTCCAGCTGCATATGTACAGAGGATGGCCTTGTTGGTCATCAATGGGAGGAGAGGCCCTGGTCCTGTGAAGGCTATATGCCCCAGTATAGGGGAATGCCAGGGCCAGGAAGAGGGTGGTGGGTGGGTGGCTGATCAAGGGGAGGGGAGAGCGGTTTTCTGAGGGGAAACCAGGAAAGGGGATAACATTTGAAATGTAAATAAAGAAAATATCTAATAAAAAATTGGAGAAAAAAGAAGTAATTCTTGACCATTTTATTCTAGCGGGAATAAGCAGATTCTAATATTCCGAAGGTTTTTAAGAAATATAGACCTGAAACAAGATACAAGAAATATTGAGGCAAATGAAGAGAGTTGCCTGTTCTTTGGTGCAACCTATTGAGATAGAGCTGATACTGAACATGCAAGTCTTGAGTTATTTCAAGATGCCAAATTAAGCACAATGATAAAGGTTTCCTCATCTTCTGCTCTTAGACAGTGCATTGTGATTGCACAATGCTTCTTTTGCTTGTCTTATGAGGGTACCCTTTTCTAGGGTTTACCCAAGAGAAGAAACAAAGACTATTTAAAGACAGAAAACACATATCAGATATGATATTTACAAAAGAAGAACCTACTGCCACCTGTAAACAACTGTAGGAAATAGCAACTCTATTTATTAAACATAGTGTGGAATCTGTCATAAACAGCAGTATATCCAAAGAGAATTCTGGAGATTGGTGGTGACTGTGGTTGTCCAGCAACCTTAAAAAAAATAGCCAAAAGATAAATTCTACTCATATAGAATTATAATTAAGTCATAGTTTAAATAACATTAAATAATCTGGCATACACTGCATTGCTAAAATTTAACACACAACAGAAGACACCAACATGTGTTTTGGGTCATGGAAGAAACAACTCATGTGGGACTCTCCATGTCCTACAGTTTCTAGTAGATCCAATGCCATTTACAGTTTCTGTTCACTTCCATTTGACAAACACTTATTAAACACATGCAGTTATAGCATAGTCCAGGGTGGCAGTCAGAGAGAAGAATAAGAGGTTCCTTATTCTTTAGGAGCACTGATTAAGGTACACTTGACTCCCCAGAGCAAAGTAGACTGTAGTAGATCTTCTAGAGGTGTGGTGTAATAAAAACCTAGACATGGGCCACTTAGCAGTGAAATACCAACTTCATTATTAATATAATACCATGATCATAAGGCAATTTACTGTGATTAGAACTCTTTATTTGCAGGTAGTATAGGAATCCATCTCTTAAGTTAGAATGGAATATCAAGGCTTTAAAAATGGAAAAAATTCAAGGATGCATCTTACAAAGACTAGATTCCAGATATGAGACGCTACAGGCATAGATTTACCTGTTATCTTTACACTAGGTCAGGGAAGCTAGCCAGAAGCACTCTGACCTGAGATTTTTGTAACTTATTGATTCTAGTACAGGGATCAACCCCTCCCTTGACAGACTCTGGTGGGGCTGGCTGAGCGTACATGTCCAGCTTTGGAAAGGAGTAATGCCCATGTGTATCATGTATGTTTACAGGTGGTGGCTGATTAACTGTGCCCAGCTACATGGACTGAGAGCACAGGGAGATGATTCTCCAAAGAGTCTGAAGAAACAGCAACAACCAAAAAATTAATTCTGGTTAATTTGAAAAAAAAAAAATTGTCACATAGTTATCCATCATTCCTGAAACACTGATCTTGTATTATAACACAGTCGCACAGACTTACGAAACACAAAGGTTCATCTTGACTTATGGACTGGAGGAATCAAGTAGGGGTGATGCATCTGTTGGTGGCCTTCTTGCTTCTGAAGGCAGGTCAGGGCAACACAAGAAGAGACAAAGGGTGTGTGCACATATGAGCAATCTTACCTTCTGGTCTCTCTTCCTCTTCTTATAAAACCATCAGGATTCAATCATGGCAACTCCACCCCAATGACCTTATTTAAACTTAGTCACCCTCTAACTGTCTCATAGTCCAAGTCGGTTTCTACCCTCTTAATTTCTCACAGTAGTCATTAAGTTCTAGTACATTCAGGGCCGAGAGATGGCTTAGTGGGTAAAGTACTCACTATGCAAATATGAGGACCTGGGAGTTCAGTCCCCATATAAACCTGCATGGCGGGGCACACCTATAACCCTAAACAACTGAGAAAGATACTCAGAGTCAACTTCTAGTCACAAATATTCACATGCACGCACACACACACACACACACACACACACATGCGCACGCACAAGCATAGGCACAGTCATACACATATGCACACACACACATAACACCACCAGGGGGGCATGGAGAGTTCACACTATGCACACATATATCACAAAGAGATGCAATCACTTATTTAAATAGAAAGGTTAGCCTCATTGCTTGCTTCTCTAAGCACCATTGTTAATAAAGCTTTGATTTAAAAACGCAGTTTCTAGAACTATTGTCATCTTGTATAGAAAAGAAAGTTGGTCAGAAAGGGCCAAAGCCAATTTTTTTTCCTGTGGATAATCTTTCACAGAATACATTATTCATGAAAAGAATTTAGTATAATAGTAACCAGAATGTCTTCTAAGAAAAGTATACTAAAGATCCTCCCTCAAGATACATGCATATTTAGCAATTCTAAGAGGCTCATTAAACTGGCCTTATGAATACACATGGATGTAGACCATGTGGACACCTGCCTACCACTACAAAATATACTATACGCCTATAATTTGTTTATCTGTTATTAGATTAGAGACCTTGCAACCCAGAGAAAATCTAAGTCTGGTATATTTTCACTTGCTTGTCACATGACCCTGGGTATACTACGTTACCCAGCAATGAGTTTTTGTATCTATGAGATTGCAACAGTAATACTTTTATATTTATATATATATACATATATATATATATATATTATATACTATATACCTATAATTTGTTTATCTGTTATTGCTAAGGATAATTTTCATAGTAGATTTTTTTCATAAGAACAATTAAAAGAAAAATACACTAATCTCCTTTCCAAAATTCTCATTTTTAACAGCAGTACATATAACATGTTTTTCAAAAAAGAAAAAAAACCCTTAATGTATTTATATTTAAGTTGACCTATTGATATTGGTTTCCAAGAATGTGTCCCAAAAGTGGCATAAGATTCAGAATGGCATCATTTAAGGTCTGTGACAACCAAGGCAGGCTGCAGTTGTCCACTAAAAAGCTGAACCTGTTGAATTAACAAGGCACCAAGTCAACTAGATAAAGGAGTTAGGGCTTTTCAAATGATGCCTTAGTTGTTTCTTATCTTATTATTTTTAAATCGAATTATTAAAGCAACACATTTTCCAGTCAGAGTTACCAGATGTTACTCTGTCGAGTGGGACAGCTCTTTGTCTCAGAGGCTGTAGCTGAAGCTGGGTCTCTGGTTCTCTCCACCCTTGCCCTTCCTCTCTGCCTTTGCTGAGGGAACATCTGTCAGGAATACAATGCAAATTCTCTGCCTATATTTTGTCCTGTACATGTATCTTGGCATGTACACATTTAATAATGGTAGAATGCAATATTATGCTTGCAAAATATTTCAGTTTTTGAGCTCTGTGTGTAATGATCTATTTCCACTAGCTCACTCTAATTTAATTGCTCAATGGTATTTTATTGCTTATCTCTCTTCCCGCTAATGGACGTTTATGTTGTTTCCAATTTTATTGCTCATTCATAGTACTGTGAAGATCAGCTCTGTAAATGGCTTCTTATGCACACGAGTGAGACCTCCTTTAGGGGTACATCATTAGAAACAGAACTTCAGAATGTTAGAGGAACACATACATCCTGAATTTGGGAACTTTTCAGTGCCCCCAGTGTGTGGTCCAGCTAACCTTCTCAGCATCATGTGCAAGGCACTGATAACTCATGTCCTTGCTGGCACTTTTCACTGTAGGTAGGACAACATGTTTCACTTGGACTTTAAATATGAATCTTATTATATTAGTAGGTCAGATATATTTATATATGTTTATCAGGATGGACTTTCACTTTATAAAATTGCTGTTTATACCTTTTCACAATTCTCTCTTTTTTGTCCTCTTTTGTTATTGTTTAGAATCAGGGTCTCACTACATAGCTCAGAATGTCTTCTATTTTCCTGTGTAGTCCAGGTTTCCTCTGACTGGAAACCCACCCCACTCCCTGCTTTGTATCCCAAGTATAGGGCTTATTCGTGTGCTACACCCTGCCCAGTCCCTACTTACATTTTGTGGTTCGCTCAGTATTTGTTGATCTTTTTAAATCATTACAGGTTTAATATCTCATGTTAGAAACTCTTGGGATCAGAACTGGGGATGTAGCTCAGTTAGTAGAATGTTTGCTTAGCATGCATGAAGCCCTGGGTTTGATTTCTCAGCACCACATAAACCAGGAGGGGTGGTGCAGGCCTGTTACTCCAGAAGTCAGAAGTAAAAGCAGGAGGATCAGTAGTTCAAGATCTTCCTCAGTTACATAGGAAGTTTAAGGCCAGCCTGGGATATATGGAACCTCGTCCTGAAAAAAAAAAAAGAAAGAAAGAAAGAAAAAAGAAAAACAGAGAAAACTTGAAACTAGGAGTGCTTGAGATTGTGGACTTTCCCATATGCTGTAATATATACATATACATTATATTATATATATAATATATACACATATATTACATTATATATAATATATATTACATTATATATACAATATATACATATATATTACATTATGGATGTATATGGGTATAGCATATATATTATATATATAATAATGTAATATATGTGTATATACATATATACACACATATATACATATGTATATACACACATATATACATATGTATACACACACACATACATATATATATATATATATATATATATATATTACATAATGAGATCATTTGGGGATGGGGCCCAAGCCTAAATAATATTTAAGTTTCACAGCATGGAATTTTCTATATGAGGTCAAATTATTGCTCAAAAACTTTCAGATTTCAGTGCATTTTGTATTTGGGATGCTCACTGAGTAATTTTTACATTAAATCTTTGAAGATAAATATAATGTTGCAAATATGATCTGCTGGGCTATGGCCTTCAATCTTGCTATAAGGTTTTTCTTCATACAGTTGCTTTGAATTCGTTTACAATTTGTGTTTTGTACGCCTTGCCCCAACCCCAAATCTTTCCCTATGTAATTTATTTTTCCAGTGGATTCTTCTGGTTAGTAGTGCTGACTCTCTGTTAGTCTCAAAGCTTTGTATGGAACAGGTGATAAAATTATTTCTTGAGAATATGGTTACCTTAGGAAATGATGCATATCTACCACTGAACTTCTATAGCAATGAGGATAATTCCCTGTCATATTTAAGGGGGCCGAGACCAGAAAGCAGCCCCATGCTGTGACTTACAGAGAGTGACTGCCACCTAGCTCTTTCGAGCTTCCAGTAAATGCTACATGCGACAGAGTTTGAAGTTGCATTTATTTCTTATTTGGCTTGAAGTTGAAATATTTATGACAAAATTTTCTGATGTGGGAGTATGAAGTAGAAGAAGCTTCTAGTTTTGATGGCCATAGTCACTTAGGGCAGATTGAGATTACACATTTAAACTTCTTTGATAAATAAAAGCATGTACACTGAGGCAGGAAAACCAGCATGATGTAGATGAGTTGTGCACTCAATCTATATGTCCCCCTAAGGACAACAAGGCACTCTGTACTCTTTTACCAAATGATGACAGTGATGCCGTTGGACCAGAGAAGGAAGGTTCATCCAGTCACAGAAGAAGTGACAGACATGGGGCTGGAGGGTTCCCTCAGTCAGTGCAGTGCCTGTATGAAAAGGCTCCTACACCTGTGCTTCTTCTTCATTCTAGCACTGGAGAGAAGATGAGGGGTCCCTAGGATTAATGGTCAGCTGCTCTAGCTGATTCAGTGAGCTCCAAGTTGGAGAGCAGATGAAGAAGACCTCTGATTCTTCATGTGCATGTGGACACACAAATGATCACACTTCCATATGAATACATAGACCACACACACACACACACACACACACACACACACACATAAACACACACTCACACACACCAAACATTGTACCCTGTTAGAAAATTGAAAGAAACCATCCTCATAAACTTGAAGGTGCTGGCAGTTGGGTTGTTGATTTGGTGGACATTATCTTTACAAAGCTCTCAGACAAACCGTCTCATTCCCAAGAAGGTATAGAGTATATTTTACTATCTTTCTCCATGTCTCGCATGTTCTTCTTTCTTCAGTTTAAATTGCCAATAAAAGCTGCATTAAATCATTGAAATGCTGTCTGAATCCCCCATTCTGAATACATACTCAAAAATCTAGTTAGAATCCTAGATTGATCCCTTTTCCACTTTATATATTCTAATAGAGTTTGAAGCTTTTGTAATTTAACCAGTTTGAGCTGCACATTAAGGAAGATGCTCAATCCTTAAAAAAAAAAAGAAAAAAGAAAAAGAAGTGATTACACAGACAGATTCATTGGCTTTCTATCGATAAGAAAGTCACACTCCATTCACTGCTCCCTGTAGTGAGAGAAGTCATTCCAGATAGCTGTGCTACAAGATGTGGTACCCACAGGCAGAAGTAGTCAGCTCTACCTGTCCTTTCCCATCATGCTAGCCAATCTGGGCTGTGCTTGGCATTCGTTGACTTCTTTGGAGACTCTAGGAGGGTCTGCTGAGCTCTCCTGCGGCTGAAGCTAAGGCACATAAGAGGCTGAGTAGCTTGTCTAGGATTGCCCAGTAAGTAAATATGGCAGCGTGGAGAATTGCACCCCAGTTCTAACCCAGTCTTCAGACCTTATTTCCTGCACATATTGTCTTCCTAGATAAAATGAGCAGTGATAAGTTTGTAGTTTACCTTGTTGTGAGGGCATCTTGTTCTTTATGTGGGATGGGAGTAAGAAGGAAAGATAAGAGGCTCCATTGTTTCTTAGTTTTGGTATGTGCCTGCACCAGGATAAAGGTACTGAAAGGAGAATGCATCTCCCTGTGGTACTAAAATAAAGGTTATGAACTTGTAGTTCATCTTAGAATTTGTTCTTGATATACAAATGATAGTCTATATAAATGTCCTGAGAGGAGAAACTGACTGAAGATAGCAAGAAGACCACCCTGTGCCAAAAGTTTGAGGATGGATTTCTGTAACATGGTGTCAACAGCAAAGAAGCATAAAAGGAACTAGCTGGTTTATATAATATGTGATACCACTTATATGGAACTCAAAAAGCACATAACAAATTCCTATTTATTGTTTCTGTATGTGCATGTAATGG
>NW_022196905.1:215455623-215481071 GCF_008632895.1 Mastomys coucha
AAAAAAAAAAAAACAACCGAAACAAAGATAATACTAGGATTAATTTCCCCGAGGAAGAATAGGGAAATAGCAACTTATCTATCATTTTTAAATTTTTATGCTAGAAAAAGATACCTGAAATTAAATTCATAAAATGCTAGCATCTTCTAAAGCTAAGCAAAGAAGTCCACAGGCCTTTTTGTTACGTGTTCTTGCATTCACATTCCTGTTTGACGCTTCTCCCAAATGGTAACAAGAAGTCATAGCTAGAAATATGCTATCAGTACCACCTTAAATGTTAGGTAAGGAGGAAAGCTGGGTGGCCACTCCGCAAGGGCTCATCACTTGGAATGATCACTTATCTCCCCCTTGTGATCTGATGTGTAGGTTTAGGTTTGTTCAAGATCACTCATTGCTATTAAGGAAAAACCGCGCTATTTGAAAGACCCTGCTTGTCTTAGAGTTGGAAAGGGTCTCAGCCAGGCAGACAGGTTAATAGACTCCCAATGGTATGGATGGCTTTGTTTTCGCATCTTAAACTTTGATTTAAGCTTCTACAGTTAAACTAGAAAGTAGTGTTAACTGTTTCCCAAATTAAGCCTCTATAAATTTGAAGCCATGAGCTACTGTTATTGCTCAATGAAGAGGGAGTTTGCTTTGAACAGGAGCATGACAGAACTTGGACTTATAGCTTTTGAAAGATGATCTAGTTTTTCAGGGACTTCCTTCAGTTTTTTTTTTCATTTTCATTTAGAGGGATTTGTATGCAGAGATTCATCAGCTATCCTGCATACTGTTTTACTCACTAGAAGCTCGATAACCTGACTTGGAAGAGGGTGGACCTCTCACTCTTCCTTGATGGTGGTTTGATCCAGGAGGCTAGGCAATATTTGATTACAACATGTATTTTGTAACAAGATGCAACTTACATCTATAAAATTAGTAGCATATTTTCTGAAAGTTTAGATATGGTTTTGAATTTGGCAATTCAAACATAAAAATTTAAATCTGTTGTTCTTTAAAGGATTTCCTTATGTGGCATGTGCTTAATGGGTTTTATAGAAAACAGCATGTAGTAATGGGATTTATGTCGATTTCTAAACAAGAAATGACCAAAAGAAACTTGTAACATTATGTTATTTAGACTTCTAATACCCTGCTCATACTATTACAGGGAAAATTTCAAACTCCTTGATATTTATGGGGAATTTTAGTACAGAGGAATGTATGATATTTTATTGAAACCCCTCAAAACAATTACTAGTTAAAATGAATTTGAAACTAAGTAACTTACTATTTTCCTTGGGCCATTTTATTATAAACTTACTAAAGCCAAAAGGACTATCTAAGCAAATATTCTTGCATGAAATTTAAACATAAAGAATATATTCTCACTTTAGTAGCACACCTTTGATTTTTGAACATCTTATTATAATCTTGGGTTTTTTTAATACTAATCTGAAAATTGATTTTCTGGTAACTAGGGGTGCTTTTCGGGTATCTAATTCTTTGAAATAGACATTTAAGATAAGCTTACTGTAGTCTGAGAAATGGGACATGAGAAATGATCAAATTTTCGGTTGAAAGAAAACTGAAAGATGACGAGGCATAAATGTAATAGAGGAAGGCGGAAGTGTGTGCTCACCCTTAAAGATGGAGGCTCATTGCTTCCGATCAGACCTCCATACTTCCCAACAAGTTCACAAAGGAAAAACACTAAGCATTTTTTATAGAGAAAGGAGAAATAGGAATGGCTAATAAGCACATGCCAAGATGATTTACCTCATTGAAAAATGAAGTACAAAGCAAGACAACAAAACTCTATTGCTTGCTTTTCTATATTGACAACATTTCAAAATACATTATATTTTTTCTAAATGACAACTCTACATATGTGGAGCATAAACTGGGATATCTTTTCTGGAAAACAGTGTGGCAATATGTTTTTTAAAACAAAAAAACTTGTTTTTTTACCCTTTGACCCAACATCCCCACTTCTAGGAAGCCCTCCTAAGGGAAAGGGGAGAAATGTAGACAAACATTTACAGAGGGCCAGGGTGATATTAGCAAGGGTGAGAAACTACAGCAGACTGCCGTATGCAACTTGGCCTGTCGCTATAGCTATAGTAAGTGCTTTTCAGCAGTAGAAAATGTCATTTCCTAAAACACAGAGTGACAGAGCATATAACATGTACAGTGACATCTTGAGATAGACTCAGATATATTCATATGTGTCACACAAAGTGGATTAATATGTTAAGTAAACCATTATATTCATTTATAAAATGTGTAATATTAGTTTATTCCTTTGCCTTTTGGTACTTCGGAAGGTTTCTTCTTTGCCTTTCAACTTTCCTGTATTTTACAGATTGTTGTTTTTAATCAACAATATGGTTGGCTGTGGGTTGCAGATATGCTTGTTTATAAGGAAAATACACTATCAGGTATACTTTTAAAAACCAAATAGTCAAGAAAAAACAAAAAAAAACAAAAACAAAAACCAGATAGTCTTCTTTGAGTTTTAACATTTCTGTGGCCAACTTCATCACTTCAGTGAGTTTATGTCACTGAGTTTGAAGCTGTAGAGTATAAAGAAATACAGCAGAATCTCCACCCTCCAGGATAGTAAGATGAGGCAGGAGAGAAAAGAAACTGGGAATCTACAGATAAGATCTCGAAGTGGCGTAGGCACACTAGAGCAAAGGATGGAGGCCTGAGATGTTCATGCAGTGTGTCTTGGTCATATCCACTCATGCTGTTTTGGTAAAGCTAAGCTTGGCCTTTCTGCGATGTGTAAGATCCCTTTCTTCTCCTTTCGGCATCTAAATTAAAACTTGAGATGTCAGGTATCTCAGTTTGCAAATTCGAGAACGATAATCCAGCTGCTCAGCACCCATGTAAAAGCTGGATATGGTGGCACTAGACAAGTAGAGACAGGAAGATCCCAGGGACTCTTGGGCTAGCTAGCCTAGACAAAATGGTGACTCCAGGTTCAATGAAGAGAACTGTCTCAAAAACATAAGAAAAGCAGCCAACACCAACCTCAGGCCAGCACACCTACATGTTGCACATACCTGCACACATGTTCTCTCTCTCTCTCTCTCTCTCTCTCTCTCTCTCTCTCTCTCTCTCTCTCTCTCTCTCTCTCTCTCTCTCTCTGTCTCTGTCTCTGTCTCTCTCTCTCTCTCTGTCTCTCTCTCTCTCTCTCTCCCTCCCTCTCTCTTGCGTGCATGCATGAACACACACACACACAATCTTTAAATTAGAAGTAAATGTAGAGGAACTAAAACTTAAAATACATTTTAAGTCCCTGTAAGATCAAATCAGCATGAAAGTTAATGAAGAAACTTTTTCTCTTCTAGCAGGGCACTGATTTGCCCATATGGAAGAGATGGCCTGGAGATGCTAAACTGGAGGAGGGAATTTGTTTGCTGTGGCTTTGCAAATTTAGTCTACAAATTGCTACTTTTGACGCAGGCCACTTTCAGCTGAAGATCTCTTGGCAGGTCCCTGGGATTCCATGCCTGTGAATCCGAAAGTACATAGTTAGAAAATCAGTGTTAGTGTTCAAAGTCAAGGTGGCATGTCATCAGAATAGTAAATAGTAGTGACATGAGGATGTTGACTTTTTATAGAAATTTGTGTGGCATGTTACAGTACTACAGGGAGACTAAAATAGTCAAAGGAGCTGCTAACTGATGTAAAAATGGGATGTTGAACTAATTCCTTAGGAGGATGTATTCCTAATGAAGTGGGACCTCTGATAGATTTGAGTGATTTACATTCATTTGGATTCATTATGTGCATGTGCTTGCAAATCATATTCTAGAAGTCTGAAGAAAGCTCTTTGGCATACCAGGAAGTCTAGTGAAATCCTGTCTGTCACTGGTAATTTATGTAGATTTTAATACTGTTTTATCTGAAGAATAAGCTGTTTAATGAATGGATCAATAAAATTTCAGCAAAGTAAACCACTCAAATCAAAACTAATTATATATTTGGAAGGCATGATAAAATTATTTTAATATGGAAAACTATGTAAAAGGAGATATATTTTTATGACATAGTAAGCTGCTTATGGACATAAACTGATTTGATTTAAACATTCATCAGTTGAACAAAATATAGTCAAATGACCTCTGTATGTAATAGAGGTTTCTGTCCTTGTTAGTGGATCATATTTCTCCTGTGTTATGAATGCCATTCTCCCACAAGATCTATGGATTTGAGTACTGGACTGTGGCTGCCATTGAAAATGCACCACTTCAGCTCTCTGGAATCTATGAGAGAAGCTCTAGTGAAGTCTCCTAGTAATGGGGGCTACAGAGCCCAAACTGACTGTTTTCTGTAGCTTTGTAAACAAGGCTCTTAGCAGTAAGACTGGACCTAGAACCTAGCCACAAAACCATCAACCTACAATCTGTCCTGCCTACAAGATTTGCTGGAGTTATGGTGGATTAGGACTTATGAGAGTGACCAACCAATTGGTCCAACTTGAAACCCATGCCAGAACTGGGAGCCCATGTCAGACACTGCCTAGATGGCCCAAATACAGAGACAGGACAACCCAGAGACCCAGGGTAAAACCAAACACTAACTGACAAAACAAAAAAACAAAAAACCCAAAAAAAGTCAACTCAATGATTCCTAATGATATTCTTCTATACTCCTAGGTCATAGAGGACATCATCCAGCCCAGTTGTCATCAGAAGGGTTCATCTAGCAATGGATCAGAGCAGAGATAGAAACCCACAAACACTAGGCAAACACTAGGCAAAGCCAGGAGAAGGAAGGCTTGTAGGAGCCAGAGTCATCCAGGAAACCAGGAGAACACAGTCCACAGAATCAACTAGGCAAGGTTCATGGGGCCTCACAGAGACAGCAGACAAGGGTCCTGTGTGGGTTGAACCACACTGCATATACGTTATGCTTGTGCAGCTTGCTGTGCTTGCGAGACACCCAACAGTCCTGGGAGTGGAGGCTGTCCCTGACTCTTTTGCCTGTGATTGGTACCCTCTTCCTCCTACTGGGTTGCCTTGTCCAGCCTTGATATGACTATGCATAGTCTTATCTCATTACACCAGGTTTTGCTCTTTTTTTCTTCTTTTTTAAAGGAAGCAGAGGGAGGAATGGATCTGGAGGAGAGGGACGACACAGGTGGGGAGATTGAGAGGAGTGGAGGGACGGGAACCTGTGATTGAGACGCAATGTATAGGAGAAGATAAAAGAAAAAAAGGAAAAATACCAATGTGATATGGAAAAATAAATAAATTCGGGAATTATAGAAATAAGTTGCATAGCTAGCATTTAGATTCCGGCTCTAAAGAAATGTGAGCTCTATGGCATTGAGAATGCTAAGTTCTCTAGGCCTCAGTTTCCCAGTTATTACAACCTATTTAATTTCTCAGCTTCTTGTCAAGATTAAGAGATTAATGCTCAGGCTGGAGAGATGGCTCATCAGTTACAAGCACTGACTGTTCTTCTGGTGATGCTGTGCTGAGTTCAACTTCCAGCAACCACATGGTGGCTCACAACCATCTGAAATGGGATCTGATGCCCTCTTCTGGTGTGTCTGAAGACAGCTACAGTGTACTCATATACATTAAGTAAATAAATAAATAAATATATCTTTCAAAATGAATTTAAAAAACAGATTAATGTTCACATGATCTTAGTGTAGTGCATAGTATTTAGATAAATATTAACTATAGGCCAATGATTACTGTTATTTAATTTAAACATTTACTTTAAATTTTACTGTATATTCTTAAAATATGTACATCTAATAAATATGCAACTTAAATTCATAGCTCCTTCAATCTGTCAACTGTCAGATTTTAGTTTCTAGACTACATTTTTGTCTCCCCTGTTCACCATTTTTAAGGGTATTTTTTTTTTGAGAATTTCATACAGTATTATGTATTTCATGTGGGACATAGACACAAAGAAAGAGACTACTGGGCCTCAAAGTGTACAAGAGGGTCAGAGGATGGAGAAGATGGAAGAGGAGAGTCAACACAGACCATGCTTCAGAGACTTCTTACTTTGCACATTAGTTTTAAAAAAATAGCTAAGTATTTAAAAATAATTTGAAATTATTCTCTGTAGGATCTCTAATTAAACTTTTTGGTGTTTGTCCATTGTCTTGTGGGTTATAAGTCCAAACTGCTTTAATATGACTCTCCTCTGGCCCACAACTTAGTCCCAGCTATATTCAACTTCACCCAACATCATATAGAATATATACTCACTCAGTGAGGTCTTCCCTGATTTGTCCCCATGGCAACAACCCTGTCTTGTGTCTATATATTCTTCCTTTCAGCCTTGTGTCTTCAGAGTTTAATCATTTCTTAATGGGGACCAGGTCTATTGTTTATAAGAAGATATTCTAAAGTCTATGACTTTGAATTTCCCTTTTATATTCTTATAAGTAACTCTTCATGGTTTATTCAAGAAATCTGTACATCATAGTATCGTTATTGATATCACTGATTGCTTAACTATTCTTCCTTGGGAGGTACACCCCAGGAAGACTGAACTATGTCTCCAGTTCACGCTAATCTACTAAAGTCAACATCCAAAACTTTAGACGCCTGAGTTCAGAGTGCAAAGGCCACCTATAACCGCTCTGTGGCCCAGAGTCTGTCTGACACACAGTGCTGGTCTCTTCTTGCCCTGTGAGTATGTTGTGGGTCTTCAGAGACCTCCTCTAGAGACCTGCTGCTGTAAAGTACCTTAAACTACCAAGTGTTTCTCAAGAGTTCATCAGTATAAAGTTTTTAACATGGCTAGGAATAGACCAGTTCCTATCAGTATAGGTAAAATTCAGTGTAACCATGTTCTGAAAGAGTATAGGTAAAACTTGGGAAACTAGGTTTTCTAAACTAGTTCTTGAATTGGTCAGTATAGCTACAAACTTGAATGCTTGGATGTAACTACTTCCTGAGCTTGTCAGTATTTTATTTTATGAAATACTGTAAAACTTAATGTCGTCCAAGGCGAATTCTTAGTGTTTTTGCTTGAGTGTATACTGTAGCACAGGGTGACAAGATTCTGATGGTATGCAGACCTGGGTCAAGCCTACTCTCTCTTCCTAGTCCAGCTTAGGAATATATGTGGGGGAAGAGGAAGTGCCTTCGCATGCACATGCACAAATACGCATTCAGCACATATGGTGGGCAAAGATCTGAAAGCCATTCCTCCTGAAAGATGAATAGAGAAAGGCAGCGACTATGGTTTTTCTTTTTGTGTGTATGTGTTGTTTGTGTGTGAGAGATGTACCCATGCATTTGTGTATACATGTTAGCATGGGGGCATGGCCATGAGGACACATGCATATGGAATGGTAGAGGGTAAGGTATGGAGGTGTTGGCTTTCACTTGAAGTTGAAGACTGGCAATTTCACCTAATGTTGCCAGCTGGCTCCTTCTGGGGACTCCACTGTTATGTTCTGAGTGCTGCGATACCGGGAGACCTTCTTGCATTGGCTGGCATTTATGTGGGTTCTGGGGACAAGGTCTATTGCTTATGCTTACACAGCAAGGGCTTCACCCCATGAGACTTCTCTCCAGCCTGCAATGATGACTTCTAATGCTGCCGTTACTGAGAGAAAAGGTGCCTTCATGTACAAAGTCATATTGCACATCAAATTGTCACTGGTATTTCTATCCAGTGCATTGTCTGGATTTGGAGGTAGCTGTATGAACGAGAGATGATTTAAAAAGCGATACAATGCCACTTTACTAGAAATGAATCCTCAGGAATATGTGCTACTTGAAATTTAGCTGCTCAGTGACTTGGCGTGCTGCTATAATTCACTAAAAATTCAGTACATGAGTTTTGAAATGTCACATTTCCCACATGCATTTAACTGTATGAGCTTAGAAGACTTGGCTAAGTATATGTGTTTATTTCTGGTTTCTTTAAGTCAGTTAAATTTGATTATAATTTTATCCTTCAGGTAACATTCTCACAAGCAAATATTACAAATAAATTGTAGATGAAAATAAAAACCATTCTGTAGACTTTCATGGCTGCTCCAAGCACGCCCCTAAGTACACTTCGCCACTTTATTGTTTTCTTGTGCGTCAATATCGTCTGAATATCATTTTATCATTTTTCCTTTTAAAAATTCATCAGGATCCACGTGTATTAGTAGGAATTTGAATTTCTAGATGGGATGGTAGATCATAAGTGTTAGAAAATGTTTACCTCAAATGAGTCGGGCACGGCACTGGTGTCAGACTGATGACACACAGCATGGAGTGCTCTGCTTCAGGCCTTGTGCAGAGCCATTCACCTGCACTCCCTGGTCATTCTATACTCAACCAAACAAAACACCACAGCAGCATGATGGCGCAAGAAAGGCCTTGGGAGCCTTGAAGGAAGTCTTCCGCCAGCATCACAATTTTGCCTGTTAAGGGTTGAGATAGTTACGTCTTTTAAATGCTTTCTGGTTCTTCTTTGTGAAGCACAGTTCCATGTATCTTGTTTGAGAAACTGAACTTTAAAAAAAAAAAATCAATCTTGTTTGAAAGACAAAGAGAATAATCAATGAGTACATTCTGGTTGAAATGTAAACTTTATAAGCTGAGCTCAGTTGTTCTTAAAACTTCTGGTTATCAGAGCAGAGGAAGTAGTCAAAAGTGATTGTATATTTTTAATATTGGAATATGTATACCGATGTTTGTCTTCTACCCCATATTATCTAGAACATTTAAATGTACAAATTACTATGATCACTAGTGCATTAAAAAAGGTTATCTTAATTTTGTAGCTTTATTTTTTTCTTTTTTTTTTATTTTAGATATTTTCTTTATTTACATGCGAATTTCTCCATTCCCAGTTTCCCCTCCAAAAAACAAAAAAACAAACAAAAACAAACCCCTGCTGCCTCCCCCCTCCCCATGCCTGCCACCCCGCCCTCTCCTACTTTCTGGCCCTGGCATTCCCCTACACTGGGGCACAGAACCTTCACAGGACCGAGGTCCTCTCCTCCTATTGATGATCGATTTTGCAATCCTCTACCATACACATGCTGCTTGAACAATCAGACCCCTCTATGTGCAGTCCTTGGTTGGTGGTTGAGACCCTGGGAGCTCCGAGGGTACTAGTTTCAATTGATACCCGGTGCCACGGAAAAGTATATCTCCTGAAACATGAGAGAAAATTTTACAGAATATCCAGAAATAAATAATATTATGTAAGGGGTGGGCCCTACAATCTCCTAAAAGTAGGTATTTACCACCACCTGCACTGTCAGTAGAAAATAAAACATCTCTCTACACTTCTATTTCCCATGGGTTTGGCCTCCTCCCTTTCTTGTGGAAGATTTGAAGCCAGGAGGTTTTTAGTCTGTAATAAAGATGGTTTTATCCAGTAAGTGGAAAGAGTGGATCATAACAAAGTTTTGGAAACAAGGGACTCCTGGAATAGAGAACTTTTGCCCATTTTCAGCATGTGATACATGATTTGGATCTCAGTAGTAATTTCCTAAAATATGCAGTTCTAGATTTATGTAAATATGAAAGGGAAATGATCGATTTTACTCTGAACACTTTTTGCTTGGTGTCAGTTTTTTTTAATTAAACTATTTAGAAAGCACTTCTATTGAACAACTTAAAAATCATTTTAAGTACACTGTTGACAGCATGTGACTAAAAGATACATATATGTTTATATACATATATGACAATGTACCATACACATATGTACAAAACACAGAATTTTATAGAGAGGGAAATTTCATATTGCTCTTACTACACAAAAAGAAAACCTGCCTCCTAATCCAAGAGACACACAGATGCAGTCCTTGAAGTGCAGCAGACATTTCTTTGTGTCTTACCATCCTTAATAATGAGTTTTGAATCTTTGGTGGGGACAGGGATGACTTTTACGTCTGTTTTGGTTTCCAGTGTACTCATGTTTTTCACTGTCAGGACCTCTCATACCCTTTTACCTCCATGGATTTTTGTTTTATGGAGTTGGGAGCCTCAATTCTTAGTGCTTATATTTTGACAGCGATTTTGTTTTCTGCATGAGTTGTTCTCCTTATCAATACACCTTTATCTCTTCTGACTAATTTGCTTCAAAGTCTCCTCTACTAGATATCAAAATAGCTGCACCATCTTGTTTTCAGCTTCCATTTGCTTGGCAAGTTTACTTCCATCCTGGAACGGTCATATGTGTCCTTAGCATGTATAATGTGTGCTTTTACCATGGTGATGTTTCTTGGAGACAACAAATAGTTGGGTCAACTTTTTAAATAGAAGCAACTAATCGGATGAGTCGAGAAAATTTGTATTTATGATTATTATTGAGAGATGTGTACAAATTCCTATGAGTTTACTGATTTTTTTTGGTGTTGTTTATTTGTTTGTTTGTTTTGATTGGGTGGATCATTTCTTCTTTTCATATGTTTTAGTCTTGACAAGGAGTCAGTTGTGCTGCCTAGGTCTTGAAACAAGCTGTAGTCATTTGAGAAGAGGGAGCCTCAGTTAAGAAAATGGCCTTACCAGATTGACCCATGCGTGAGCCTGTGCTGTATTTCCCTGATTAAAGACTGAGCAGAGGGTGAGCCTGCTGTGGCTGGTGCTGGGCCTTGGCAGGTAGTCCTGAGTTGTAGAAGGAAGCTGACTGAGTAAGCCAGTAGCATAATTCCTTCATGGCCTCTGACCACCATTCCTCTATGGTCTCTGATTAGTTCCAGCCTCTGGGTTCCTACCTTGAATGTCTGCTGATTACAGCTATAATCTAAAATAAATCCTCCCCATCTTGTTTTGGTTGTGGTGTTTATCATATAAATATAAACCTAAACAAGACAGCGTTTTTAAGAAATGGAGCCTTAATGGTTGTCCTTCATAAGCCTCTCTATACTCTCTAGGCCTCAGCTGCATCTCATGAACACTTCTATTACCAAGGAAAGCTGAGAAATGTCTTGGGTTAGCATATTACCTTAATGAATTAAAAAGTTTCTGCTAGATAGGAACGCAGGAGAGTAGATATTCAGCCATATACACGATGTTTACTTGATGTATCCTCACTCTGGCTCATTGTCCCCAGGTTTACATAGAGTAAACCTGTAGAAACAAAATCCTTGGAAAATGCCTAACGTATGTACCTATCCACTATGATTTGTACTGCTTATTCCGTGTGTGTGTGTGTGTGTGTGTGTGTGTGTGTGTGTGATCTGTCAGAGATGATGAACTCTCTTTCAAACTGACAGGCTTGCAAACAAAAATGTGAATTATTACATTAACCTTAATAGTTATGGTTTTACAGGTCATGTGAAAGTTGTGTGTTCTCCATATTCTGCCTTAAAAATCCAGTATACATAACTATTTCCAAGCTTAAAACTTGCCGCAGTGAAGGTATTTGTTATGTTAGGAGCTATTGTTTTTTTTAAAAGGGGTTATTAGTTTTATATAGAATATGTAATGTAAGCCTTATATGATTATATAACATCTCAGTATTTTATATAGTTTCAGGAAAAGTGTTAGATACGTAAAAATTAAACGATAATATATCAAATCATGACAGTACTTAAATTATTGTCTTGCTATTTTAATCTAATCATGAAGCTCGTACAAAAAGGGAAAACATACATCAGGTCTACTGTCTCTGAGAGCAAGGTGCTCCTCCGCTGATCGAAGCACAAGCAGCCTACTGAAGCTGCTACACAAAGGCCAGGGAACTGCATGGATAGATGGCAAGCATGGGCTTGCCAGAGTGGTAAGAAACGTCCACAAACCACAATGCTTGAGAGAATCATGACCGAGCTATCTTAAGAATACCCTTGTTCTCTTCTACAAAAGCAGTTCTCAGCCTTCCTAATGCTGTGACCCTTTAATACAGTTCCTCAGGTTGTGGTGACTCCCAAGAATAAAACTTTTTTTTGCTGCCTCCTAACTGTAATTTTGCTACTGTTATGGATTGTAAAGTAAATGCTATGTTTTACAATGGCCTTTGTCGACCACTGTGAAAGGATCATTAGACACCCCCAACCTGGGGTCTGACCACCAGGTTGAGAACCACTCTTCTAGAATGTTCGCACCCTGACTCTCATGGTTGCGTCACCTCTTTCTCAGGCTGTGGATGAACTGATAACCATTTACACACCTATCTGACCTCCTTCCCCTCATATGTATGTGCACCTGCCTATCTTGTCACCCTGTGTGTTTTTATCGCTGGACATCTTGAATTTCTTTACGATGTGTCCCCCTACTAGAAGAGAGGCCTTAGAAGACATGCTGTGCTTACTGACTTACATCTCTCACTGAGGAAACATTCAACTAGTGTTTTCAAGCAAATCAATCAGGAACTTAAATGCCATCCTAAGTCTAATTTCTATTTTCTTTATTTTTTGGACTCATGTTGAATGGTCAAGTCTCATTTAGTCGTTGATGAAGTTAGGGTAGTTATTTACTCCTTGGATTCTTATCTCAGGTTACATATGAAGTAGGTGATAGTGTACACTTTCAGATTATTAATAGAAATACATACTATACCACACTTCAGATCATAGAATTGAATGTATGCACACACACACACACACACATATATATAAGCATTTTATGACCAAAAGAATGTCTACCCATGAATTTTAATGTTCATTTTTGCTTGCCAAACATGAAGAAAGTAAAAATACTCTATCTTATACTTGTTAGAAATTAATTTTATAGCATTATGAGTTAATACCTACACTAAAATTCTTTGCCCAAAATCCTAATCTCCAGTGACTGTGATTATGATCCTGTTTGGCAACAAGTATATATAAATAAATATCATCAATAATTTGTAAGTTAAATATAGTATATATTAAAAACTATATACCATGATCAAGTAGACTTTATCCTGAGCATGCAGATAGTTCAACATATGTACATCAATAAATGTAAGAAATCATATCAATAGTCTCAAAGACAAAAGTCACATGATCATCTCAATAGGTACAAAAAAAGCCTTTGACAGAATCCAACCTCCCCACATGATAAAAGTCTTAGAGCAAGGAGAACTGGAGGGGACATACTTCAACACAATGTATACTATAATGATATGATAAACCCACTGCCACCATAATCCTAAATGCAAATCCTAGAAACAGCCTATTTAGAACAGGAGCTAAACAGGGATACCCACTACCCCTACTTATTTTTCATATAGTGTTAAAAGCACTAGCTAGAGCAATTCAATAAGAAAATTATGGGGATACAAATAGGAAATGAAGAAGTCAAATTATCCCTGCTTGTTTTGATATAATTATTACACATAAGAGATGCCCAAAATTTCATCAGAAAACTTGTAGAAATAACCAGTAAATTTATCTAAGCAGCAAGATACAAAACCAACTTTAAAAAAATCAGTAACCTTTCTATGCACCAACCACAAACACTAGAAGAAAGAGATTGTAGACACACTACACTCAATAATGAGAGAATATTCAAAACCGTCTCAATGAAAATTACCAGAAATAATCTCAATAAAGAAGGCAAAAGACCTCTACAGTGGGAACTGTGAATCCCTGAAGAGACAGAGGAAGGCACTAGAAAATGGAAGGACATCCTCTGCTCATAGAGTGATGTAATTAATACTATCAAAATGACTATTCTACCTAAAGTAGTTTACAGATTAAAGTGTAATCCTAATCAAACTCCCATCTCCTTCACAGAACTGGAAAGCAAAAACAAAAAAACAAAAACAAAAACAAAAAAAAAAAATCACATGACACCACAGGTTGCTTTTCTTTTCGGTAGCAATAGTACACCTTGGTGGGATTCCACCATGCGAGGTGGAATAATCTACATGCTTTCTCCCCTGTGGGGGGATCTGGTGACTTACTCAAGGCCACAAAGTAGAAGCAAACAATCCCAGGACCCCCAACTCCAGTAGCTTTCCTACTTTTCCACACAGGGTTGTCTGGAATAGGATCCCATTGAAAGTCAAGGATCACTAAGGTCTACAAGTCAGTGAGGCTGCCCTGCTCCAGGGATACCATATTCAACTTGGTGGTCAAGATGGTGGGCCATAGACACAAGGGCCCACCATAGACATAGGGCAAATCACAAGGCACACAAACCCCGTTGTGAGGTCCTGGGTGGGAGGAAGAAAGTGAGTGAAGAAGCTGCCCATAACAAGGTCCATATAAGCCATGAGGTAGCACAGCACAGAAGCTGGGCTCAAACTCAAAACACAGCCCAGGTGGCAGACTTTGATAGCAGAATTTGCATAGAACATTTGTAAAAGTTCATCCGTCATATCTTGGAATCTATCCTAAGAAGGATTCTCAGATTTTCTTTCAGAGAGTGAAAGGAAGAGACTATGGCTTCTTCCGAATGAGCTGTCTTTTAGATATAAGAGTCAGGACTGAAGAAAGCCACTCTTGTGTGTGATGTACTTAGTTTATAAGAAAATGTCGGGCAAAAGATTGAAAGCTGCTTTAGAATTATTCAATGTCTATTGCAGTATACAACATTTCCAGCTAATCAAGAATACATTTTACTTTATGGAATGCATTAAGATGGGCAGTTGCGTAATCTCTCTATGAATTTAAAATGTCTTTCAGTGCCGATGGTATTTTCTAAGGAGATAGCTTTATTGGAGCTCATTTCTAGGGACTCATACATTTTTGTCCCTGTATTATCATTCAGCTGAAATAAATACCAAATCATGGTATAAAAATTGTGTATGTTTGTCACAGTTTAATGAAATTGTTCTCTCCAACTAAGTTGACTGTAGAAGGAAAATAAGGTTTTTTTCAATTAAAATGTTTCAAGTTAAGCTTCAGTTACTTTAGTGGGAGATAGTTGGTTATGAAAAGCTGATATTAATCTGATATATATGGAATGGTTGCATATAAATTTTTCTCAAATTGCCTTGAACTTTTAATGA
The DNA here is from genome assembly GCF_008632895.1 of Mastomys coucha. Classification (NCBI taxonomy): domain Eukaryota; kingdom Metazoa; phylum Chordata; class Mammalia; order Rodentia; family Muridae; genus Mastomys; species Mastomys coucha. The sequence continues at coordinate 215,470,489 of NW_022196905.1, forward strand.
AAAAAATGAAATTTTACCCCAGGGAAAGCATAACCATTTTACGTTTTATTACTCCTAAGTACTAACATATGAAGTTTCAGTCTCTGTTTATATATGTGATTTATTTTCTGCACTGTTTTATATTTATATGATGTGTCGTGAAATATTGCATATGATATGTTCAGTATAACTTTGGCATTGGGATTGTTCCAGAGGGTGGAGAAGTTGCTTAAAATTTGAGACTGTTTTGTTTTAGACATTTGAAATCTGTCTAAAACAAACCATATTCCTGTCTTTGTAAATAGATTGTACTAGCCTGAATCTTTTCTTAATGAATGAGCACATTATAATTTATTTTAAGCTCCCTGGGAGTGTGGCAGACACAGGTAATTGTGCCTAAGTCACCACGGCATCCATCTGCTTACGAGTACACAGAGAGTACAGTTAGTGTACTTAATTCCTGGACCATTCACCATGACACGTCATATTCCATGATAAAAGAAACAATTACATCAGAAGATGTAGCCCCCGGGGTCAACTGGTCAACCTTGTGTTGCCATCATATGCTTACATTGCCTTCTTGTCTGGGTCTCATACACCTCAACCTAAACACTGGCTCTCTGTCAGGGTTTTGGACTGTTTAACTGAGCATGCTTCAGTAGGACACACAGTGAGCACAAACACTCCTCGCGAGGCAGATTCTTCATGTATGAGCTTGCTTCTCTTAGGAGCTCAGTGTCCTTTCTAATCCCTGGGTCTGTCCACTTTCTTCATGCCATTTGCTGCAGTCTTTTCTTTGGAGAAACAGATCTGTGAAGGCTAGGCTCATCCGTGCCACAGTTGTGAGGCTACCACTCCCTGTTGCTATGCTCCTCATTTGACTGGGACCTTTAACTGGTGCCAAGTTTCCAAAACGTTCAGAGTGAGGATTCCTTGGGGGCATAGCTCACTGCTACCCTGCCTGCCCACCAAATATGCCTAATAGGAAGAGGGCAATACTTAGCCCATGGGGAACATTCTTTTAAGTCTTATGCTTTAAAACTATGTCTTAAAATTAATACCAGTTTAGAATCCAGACATAATACCTTCATATTTATTTTAATGTGAACTTTTTTGAAGAAACCATGAGATTGCCCTCCTTGTACACACATACACACAGAGACACGTGTTCAAGTTTTCTTAAATGTTATACCACCTCATATGTATGGGTTGAATCAAAATTGATTTTATAACCCATAGACTACAAACCAACCATGAAGACCTCAGGAGGATTGTTGACATATTTAGACAAATTTAACTGAGCAGTCCAAAGATCAACAGTTTTTATATTGAGTCACAGATTTGCTTTTTTGAAATAAAATTGAAGCACCACCAGGTTTGCATCTCTTTGTTCCCAGGGAACTAGAGCAGGGCACACTGCTTGCTTCAAGAGGGGTGTGTCTTACTCAGTTTGTCACTGTTTCCCTGCTTGTTCACTCATTCACACTGTCCACCCAGTTCCAAGGCGTCTGAGCCCATTGTAGCTCATCTTTCTGGGCTATGTGTCAGAGCCATCTGCAGGCTCTCAAGACTTCCTCTGTTGATTTTGTTTGAGACAGTCTCATTTAGCCCCCACCAACCTCACACTCCTTATATAGCAGGATGACCCCGAACTTCTGATCCTTTGGTCTCTGTCTCCCTGATGCTAGGATTGCTGGAGTATGCTGGGATCAAACCCAGGGTTTGATGTATTCAAGACAAACACAGTACCATCTGACCTACCAGAACCGTACCATTTTTTTAAAAAGCTATTTTTAAAAACACTTTTGTATTTAAACATTATTATCATACATACTATTAGATTTTATTTTAATGTTTGAGATGAACATTGTTATTGTTAATTCTTCCTCTCTCCTTTCCCTTTTGCTCTTCACCATCCCCTCATCCCCCTCCCATACATACAAAAAGGCTTTAAACTTTCATGGCTTACTGGTCCTGTTGCTCACCTTCTTTGACATAGCCTTCCCCTCTTGAAATATCCTTCCTAGTTTCATAGTCTACACCCCCCCTACCCAACATACATGCACACATTTTAGACATCATGATCTAGGATCACCATCCACCATACTTATAAGCACATATTTAGACATTGTGTTCTACAATCACATTTGCAAAGAACTTTCTGAGCTTGGGTCACCTTGCTGAATATAGTGTTTTTTTAATTCCATCCATTTCCCTAGAAATGTCATGAGTTTCTTTCCAGCTAGATGAAATTCTGTTATGTTTATGTACCACTTCCTCATCCTTCCTCATTCACAGATGGGTGTCTAGACTGCTTCCATTCCCTTGTGACTGTGAGCAGAGCCCCAGTGGGCAGAGATGTGTAAGTAAATATCTCTCTGCTAGGATACAGAGACCTGGGGTCTAAGACATTTAGAATCCAACTCACTATCCAGAAGAACTAGGCCTATGTATTTACCAAGTGTCACAGTGTTGCTGGTGTGTTCCATCACTTAGGACTAAAGATAATGAAGCTACAAGATTCTTATAAGTATTTGAGAAATGATTGTACTTTGAATTTTCTTATTTTTTATGCTGAGAATATTGGTTTTTATGTCACATTGTTTCATCTCTGTTCCTAATTTATCTGAGGAAAGTATGAGATAAAAGTAAAACAGAGAAATTAATTTATAAATTGCTGGGAAATCTGATTTAGCATCCTAAATTGCTACTCTTTTCAGATTTAATACACACACACAAATAATTTTAACACTTATTACAGTTATGGAGATGATACACTTACAGTAAACTCACATACCAGATCAGCCTTCCACATGCGCAAAGATGGGCAATGGGCATAAACTTGAGAAGCTGTGGCTCACCTCCAGAAGAAGCTGTGGACTCGGTGGTGGCGTTTGTGTTGACATTGCAGGACAGCTATACATCATTTCAAGGAAGATAGGAAATAAGTAAATGGTACTACATAGAATGCACGTGTCGCAGAGGGCAGCGTCTGTTACAGTCTTATAAAATACCCCCCAACATGGGTCACATGTTTTCGATGAGTCAGCTCTTACTTGAGATCAATTTGAAAGAACCATGTTTATGGCTTGGCCGTTGTTTCCTTAGCCTTCTCACCCCATCTAGGCGGCCTATTCTCCCACCTTTGTGGAGTACATATTTCCACAGTAAGAACTCTATTCTGGGTGAGATCCTGGGTAAGCAGGAACACATGTTTCCCATCCCAGTATGTGCACGGAAGTGGGAAAATGTGAGAAAAGTCTGCAATGCAACTGCCATGATTTGGGTTGTTCCCCCAAAAGGCCGACATCTCCAGAATGGTATTGTTGTTAGTAATGGTGGAACCTTTGAGTGTTGGGCCTACTGGGAAATCCTTAGGTTACTTGGGACTAACCCTTGAAAGGGATAGCCTGGTCTCTCTTTTGCCATCCTATTTTGTCTCACAGCTGTGAAGGGAGCAGCCTTGTCATATCTTCTCACTGGCCCAAAACAACCTCCAAACCAGCAAGCAAGAGTGGGATTGTGCAGGTGTTGATTATAGGGAGCTAACTAAAAATTGTGCAGATGGCCCAGGCACCACTAGCTACCTTTGGGTCTGATTGGCTCTCCATCATCTTTCTTTTCTTCTAGTTCAGACCATTAATAGAATACCTAAACTGTTATTATTACCTTTAAAGGTCACAAAATGGTCTATTTAAAAGTTTCTATCCCAACTTATATCTTCTAAATCAAGTTTCTGTTAGTATGTGTAAATATGTTCTATTGTTCTGTCAGAACATCTTAAATATATTTTGGAAGCTGTGTATATAAGTGCAAGTTAGGGTTTGAATGTGAAGTGTCTCCCACAGGCTCTTGGTCCCCAAAAGGTGGTATCATTTGGAGAGGTTGTGGAGCCTTTACAAGGTGAAGTCTTGCTGAAGGAAACTGACTCTTGGAGGCGGGTGTTGAGTTTTTATCTCCAGGGCCCACTTCCTGTCTCTCCTCTAATTCCTGACTAAGGATGCAGTATGGCAAGCCTTCTCCCTCTACTGCTGCTCTGGACTGCCTGCCTTCATGCCTTCCTAACTCCTCAAACTGTCACCCCAGATTAACCCTTCCTCCCTCACGTGGTTTCCTATCAGGTATTTGATCATGAGAAAAAGGGAAAGAGCTAATACTGTACATCTGGTGGATCATGTTCTTTCTCACCTTTTGAAAAGTCTCACATATTTCAGGTAGAATGCTCCTTTTGAAACCACACACTTGATGGTAATTCCTTATTTTGCATTTAGAAAATTATTTGTCCTTTTTACATACATAAATTTCCTATATCCATTAAGATTTTTAGTGTTCTGCTAATTATGTAATTTATAACATAAAATTATTTGCAAAGTCCCTAGTGAAGGAAAAGTTGACCTTTCTTTAGATGCTACACATATTACCTACTAGTGGGTGTCTAGTCAACACCATGCTAAATGTGGATCCAGGCTTTGGGAATTTTTTCATCTCCTTGGGGAGTGAAACTACTCAGTACTTGGACAAGGTTGAACAAAATATTATCGAGGCCAAAGACAATGTTTGTAAGACATATATAATATGCTATCAAAGGATCCTCTAAAATTAAGAAAGCCTTGATTTCCCCCTTACACATTATTATAGCTCTCTTTAAATATATGACTTCCAGTTGTGAAACAAGTAAGAAACAGGCGAGAAGGCCATTTTGTTCCCTTTCCATGCATCGGTGCATCTGCGGCTTCCTGAACTGGGCTTTATAAGCCTTGGGATCTAATAAGAGACTGAGACCCTGTTTGCTTTATAAATACATGTGGGATAATATTTAGGTCTTCAGAAATAAAAGCAGAGAATCATTTCCTTATGTTATCAATTCCTCTATGGGAAAGCATATTAAAATGTAGAAAATATAATAGTATGTAATTTAGCAACGTAATATACAATGTGGGTTGAGAGACAATTATAGTGTTTTATTTCCCTATATTTTCCATTTTAACTGAATGCATTTTAGCAACAATTGGTTTCTGGCTGTAACATTACTTTAGCTGTTTCATAAAGCTTTATAGCAAATTGCTGTGGTGTACCAGATAAAATAAATTCCTGACTTCACTCTTAAAGCCACATTATGAGCAGGCATAATTTTTTACTTTTATTGGTAAGCATGTATTTTTTTTCCCCTGTGCTGTCAAAATCTTAGTTCAAGGCTGTTCCAAACATTGTTTCAGTGGTTTCTTATATATTTAAGATTAAGAGCTTATTTTTATGCAACAAACAAACTGTAGTATGCCCGCCCATTTGGTTTCCAGTAAACTAATGTAGAAATGCACTCAGTCCGGGGGTCACATGACACCCAGCTAACAGCAGCAATTTGAATAGGAGCTTGTTGCATTCTTCCCAGAGTCCTGCACCCCTCAGCCATCGTGCCCGTCCACTTTTAGGAGACCCCGACACTGGTGTTCGCATACATCACCCGCTTACCTTACCTTCTGCTGCTTTCCCTGAAGATTGCAATTCTAACGCATTCTGACAGTGGGGCCCCACCTGAAATTCCATTTCAGGATGCTTTTGTCTGAGAATGTTAGAATCCCACCCAAAGATTTTTTTTCCAGGCAAAAGGACTGGAGACATATAGCACAAGTGGGGTGTGGTGGTTTAAGACTGTAATTCCAGCGCTTGGGAAACGCTGCGCTCATCCTGGCTACATGGATAAAGTCTGTCTCAAAGAAAAGGAAAGAAGAAAGAGAGGGAGAGAAGGAAGGAGGGATGGAGGGAAAGAGGGAGAGGGAGGGAGAAATAGAAATCAAACAAGAACCACCAACCCTCATATTTTGGCCTTTCAGATTTCATTAGCAAATTCTTTCCTCTTCCTTCCATTTCCTTATCCCATTTCTTCTGTAGTCTCATTTAGTCCAGGTTAGTCTCCAATTCACTATGCAGCTAAGGATAGCCCTGTATTATCCTGCTCATCCTCCTGCCTCTACCACCCCAGTACTGGGATTATACCTATCTGGCACAACACAATGTATACAGTGTCTAGGGATCAAGCCTATGGCCTTATGTATGCTGGGCAAATGGTCTATCTCAACTAAGCCGCATTCCCAGCTTTTATCAATGGTTCCTACTTCTTTTTATGAAGCCACTATTACCTGGGTGCCTAAACTGTGCAAAGAAATTCACAGATCAATATCCCTTATGAACATCAGTGCAAAAATTCTCAATAAAATACTTGAGGTTCAAATCTGAGAACACATCAAAAAGATTATCTACCATGATAAGTTTGCTTCATCGCAAAGATACAGGGATGGATCACTATACATAATCAATAAATGTAATCTATCACATAAACAGACTGAAAGACAAAAATCTTTCCATGATATCTGATCCTCTCATTAGATATAGAAAGGGCTTTCACAGAATCCAACACCCCTTCATGGTAAATGTCCTTGAGAGATTAGGGACACAGGGACATTCCTCAGTGTATAAATTCAACTTATAGCAAGCCTACAGCCAACATCATCATAAATGTGAATAAACAAAGCATTTCCACTAAATTAGAAATAAGACAAGGATGTCCAGTCTCTCCATATCTGTTCACTATAGTATTTGAAGTCTTTGCTAGAGCAGTAAGACAGCTGAAGGGGTCAAGCAGAGACAAGTATGGGGAAAAATGTCACTGTGTGTTTATTTACTGATGATAGTTGTATAGATAAATGAGCTGAATATTCCACCATGAAACTTCTTCAGCAGATGAACACTTCCAGCAAAGGTCCAGGGTACAAAATTAATATTCAAAACTCAGTAGCCTTCCTATATACAAATGACAAACAGACTAAGAAAGATATCAGGGAACTAGGAAAAATATCTGTATATAACTCTTGGGGTAACTCTAAGCAAATGAAAGGCTGGTAAAATAAAAACTTAAAAGAAAGTATCAAAAGATGGAAAGATTTCCCATGCTTATGGATTAATATAGTGAAAATGGCCATTCTACCAAAAGTAATCTACATATTAAATGCAATACCCATTAAAATTTAACACAATCCTTTACAAATATTGTTTTCAACTTCATATAATGCACATAAACACACACACATGAGAGAGGGGGGGGGGAAGGGAGGGAGGGAGGGAGAAGCCAAAACAGTCCTGAATAATAAAAGAATTGTCAACATTTTCCTGAAACTTGAGAGTCACCAAAAGCATTTTCTCCATTCCTGGGTTCTTCCCCCTTACAGCCCATTCTTTATCATTCTATAATATTTCTATCTGCTTGCCAACAAGAGAAACTACTGCCTTACATGCTTATAATTTGTGTGGAAAAGGTAGTGATTTTAAAATTCAAGGCCTTAGTGTTTCATGTGCCTTTTTCCAGCAGCTTGATGTACTTTAGATTAAATCTCATAAAAAAATGTTTTCTTTGCTCTTTGATCTTCTGTCCTTAATGCCTTGTATAAATTTAAAGGTTGGAGTTTAATGAATTATCATATATGTAAGTCCTGTTGATTTCAGTAAATTGCCTGTTTAATGGGGGACAATGCAGGCTATGTTTCTATTAGTTTGGTAAAGGATAAATTGGGGATGTGATTTATTTTTAAACTTCCTTCTAACCACATTAGTTTCTTAAAACATAAATTGAACAGGACATGGTGACTCACACCTGTAATCCCAGCACTTGGGATGCTGAGTTTTGAGAATCAAGGGTTGAATGCCAGTTTTGGCAAGTTTGAGGCCAACGTGAGCTACCTGAGAGCCTGCCTCACAACAGACACAAAAGCAAAACCACAAAAACATTAGACTGGAACATTTTCTAATTGAGGGGTTTTCTGCAATTATAAAAAGGCTTCATATCTCTTCACAGATGTAATCTTAGGAGGTAACTGAATCAAGAAAGGAGAGATGGGCTGGAATGACAACAGTGTGTATGTAAGAGTGTGTGTGTGCGTGTCTGTGTGTGTGTCTGTGTGTGTGTGTATGTGTGTGTTTCTGTATGTTTGTGTGTGTCTTTGTGTGTGTATATATATGTGTACATATACATATATATCATATACATATACAGTATATAATACATTAAAAAGATAGAGGCAGATAAATTTACTCACCCGCTGTCTTAACAGCGGTGTGCTTTCAGTGGGTGTTCTTACCTGGTCAGTCCTGCAGCTAGACACCTATTGACTGTGTGCCAAGGAGACATGAAGAAGCGCCTGCCACCTTCTGTCCAACCACAGAGAAAGAAAACGAGTGCTCTCTGAGGTAGGCACATTCTGTTTGCCCCACACAGCGTGACCTAGCGTGACCTACTGTTCACTGCAAGTTAGATTGCTTTAGGATTGGGAAGATGGGGAAGGGTCTCAGGAGGTTTTGGTTTTCCTCTCAGTAAAGGTCACATTGGCATGTTCTGATGACAGAAGTGAAGCTTAATGAAAGTGATGACACTGACTAGTAACTACACCCAATGTGTTCTCAATGATGACATTAAACATCAAGCCAATCTAAGCCTACAATATGTCTCAAAGTTCTGACCATAGAGCTGGGGAAATGGCTCAGCTTCGTTGGTAAAATGTGTGTCACACGAGTGTCAGGAGCTTGTTATTTCTAGCCCCTAGCACCCACGGCAAAAGCTCAGCATAGGAGTCATGCACCTGCAATCCCAGTGCTGGAGAGGAAATTAGCCAGCCTAGCCAAAGTGGTGAGCTTCAGACTCAGGGAAAGATGGTATCTCAAAAAAAGGTCAGATAGCAATAAAAAAAATACTGACTTCTCACCCCCACATACACTTGTGCACATATCCACATGAACACACACATACACACACACAGCCAACCTACCAACTGCACACACACACACACACACACACACACACACACACACACACACACGCAAAGCCCCTGACATTTTCTACTGTTTAGGTATCATCTATAAGCCAGACAGATCTTCCTCTTGTGAACCAGCATGCTGCTTTGTCTGCAAAGCCCATGTGTAGAATGCCGTCCCTTTGTGTCCTTCTTAATTTTATGTATATCAAGCATGTTCCCTAAGTAAGGCCAGCTGGTCTGAGGACCCAGAGAAGTTGTCCTTCCCCACAGGGTGTTCTGCAAGCCCCTTGCCAATCATCTATACTGTTGTTCTTACTTATGACCCTTTTAGGAGTATTTGGGCCAGATAGTGACTATGTGATAAGAAATTTCATGAAACGGGCTGATTCATGTCCCCTAAATGTCAATCCGGTGCTTAACTAAGCATGTTTCCATTTTCTATCCAGTTAAGCCACGGAATCTGTTTTGGTGGTGGTTGTTTTACATTATATGAGGTGAGGTAATTATAGTTCTTGAAGAAGAATTTTTTTTTTGTAATTTAAAATTCCAGAGCATGGCTGCAACTAAGATTGATGCAGTCTCTTGACACTTCCTTGTTTTCCTGAAATAGTGTGTGTCTCTTTACTTGCCTATTATCCAGAGGGGAGGTAAAGAAAACAACCCTGGCATGAAAGTTACTCTCTAGGCATCTACTGACCTTAACCTTAGAATTTCCAAAGGAGGCAAGCCTCTGTAGGAATGTGTCTGGCTGCTGGCTAATCTCCAGACATGGAGGATAGCTGTGTGAAGTGCATTTTAGAAGGGATTTCCAGTTATGTCTTCACATCCTGGTTGTGATGTAGGCCACAAACTATTGGAAAACAAGTGGATTGCCAGTTGCTTATGATGTTTATAGCACTTGTAAGATACCACTTGCTTTAAACTTCATAATAAAGGCCTGCAAAACAGCTATGTGGAATACTCATCCCTCTGGGAAGATACCACGCCTTGCTCTTCTGGGAAAAGTTGCCATAATGCTTCAGTTCTCAGGAATAGCCTGTGGGTTGATCACAGTTCGATGGGTTGAAGTGACCATGTTTTTACAGTATTGAATACAGTACAGTATATTGTATATTGTTGTCACCTCTCAGGTCACTTGCCCCTTCACTCTTAGCAGCCACAGTAGATTACATCTAATAGCTTCTGACAGGATCTGGGCTGAACCTTGCCACCAAAATTATTAGCATGACTGCAGTTGTCTTCCTTCTTTTTTTCATGTTTATGATGACAGCCTAGGCAAATGATAATGAGAAATAATGCCATTTGTGTGTGACAACTACTCTGAGCTTTCTACATGAAAGTAGAAAAAGTAAGGAAAAAGGAGGGATATCTAGATTGGGTGTGCAGAAAGACTCCCCACTTGTCACTTGCATGCCAGAACTTGCATTGCCAAGGCCCAGGAAAGTGACACAGATGAGAGGGGTACATTTATAAAAAACATCATTGACTTAGGAGGAAGCAAATAGTTTGCTCTTGGGGAAAAGGAGGGATAAATAGAGTCAGCATTCTATATCTGTTCTTTGGAAACTGACCTCAAGGAATTCCCGAGTGATAGAGATTTGTAATACAATAGAAATTCTAGGGCTGGAGAGATGGCTCAGCCATTAAAGGCTAGACTCAAAATCAAAAATATGAGAAATTCTACACCCCCCAATTTAGAGGAACTTAGGGTCTGACCCTGGATCTTTAGTGTCTGATTTGGTTATACTTAGCAAATGGTTTTACCACCTCCCTCCTCTCTCTCTCTCTCCCTCTCCCTCTCCC
>NW_022196905.1:215481404-215538029 GCF_008632895.1 Mastomys coucha
TTTCTAACTTATCCTTTCAGACAAGATCTTTCACTGAACCTTGTAGAAGTTGGATCTGCTTCTTCCTCTCATCCCCATGCTCCCAGAAATAAGATTCAAAGTCAAAGTATCTTTGCAAATACCTTAGCTATATAGCTAGGCCTCCTCTGACTAGATCATAACTTAAGTTAACCTATTTATTCTGATCTACATATTGCCACCTGACTGGTTACCTGTGCTCAGGAATCATATGTCCTTCCCAGGCCTTGCACTACCCCATAATTCTTTCTGCTTCCCAGAGGTCCCATCTCCTATTTCCTGCGTAAGCCATAGGCCATCCGTACAGACACTAGATATTGTCTCTACAGATGCTGGAGTTTATTTGCCTAGACTACCTTTCATATCGGTCTCCCCTCTTTCCCCTTTCCTTCTTCATCCCCTCCCTCCCAGGGATGGGATGAGAGACATTTCTCACCATGCCAAGATTTTCTAGTGGGTACTAGAGATCTAAATTCAAGACCTCATGAATGTTGTAGCATGTAGTTTGTCCACTAAGCCATCTCCCAAATGGCCTACTTCATGTTGTAAAGGGGCTCTTCCCTTCTCTAAGGAGGGAACTGACAGAATGTGATCTCTCCAAGTGAAACAATTCTTGGTTTAGTCCACTAGCATGAATGCCATTCTGGATTCTTTCAGACAGCCCTAAATAGGAAGCCTGTCAAGCACAGAGGTTGGAGTCTTTTTGTGAATCATCTTTATCACCATCACTGGCCTTCCTACATGAAAAGTGGAGGCATAAAATTTATCAGGAATATCTCCCTGTGAAAAGACCATGGTTTGGTTCCATGGCTACCCAAGGAAGTGGTCCCATTAATTTTGATACTAGTTGGATTATGCTTGGTATCTTAATATTCAGAGCTGTAGATCAAAAGAGTAAAAGTTTGTGGTTCATATGAATGAGAGAAGCTAACACCCAAGATTCTCTGGTGGTGGTGTTAATATTACTACCATCCTGGGGGCTAGGGATGAAGCACTGAGAACACAGTCAAGATTACAACCATTACTAGCCAGCCTGTGTAGACATCAGTATTCCCGTGAAGAACTGCCTGAGGTTTTCCATCCTGAGCTCTCTCCCATCAGGGCACAGTTTTTTGGTACATCTATCCATTGGAAATCATCATGTGATTAAACTTGTGTGTTAGGGGGATGCAGAAGTTTTAGAAAGCAAGTCAAGCAGTTAGCAACAGAACCTCTCAAATTATGGTGAGTGGGTTAGGGACAATGTCCCAGCATGCCTTCTGCAGCCTTAGGAGCTGCACTGTGTCCTGGACAGCAGAGGGTATCTGGAAAGCAGATAACACTGAGGGGTGGCTTCTCAGAGCTTTAATATGTCTGTAGGTCTCTCTCTTCTTTCACTCCCTCTCTGGCTGTTTTTCTTCTGAGTCTTATTTTAATATATATTAAGATTCAGTAGAAAGTGCTAGATAGAGAGCTTTAGGCTTTTAAGGCCCTCAAATAAGAAAGGAAATTTCAAAAAAGGATTCAGATAGAAATCTGAGCAATGTGAGGTTTCTGTATGGAATATCAGAAGAAGTGTAATGAATAATTAAGTGAGTTATAGCTAATAAAATATACAGTGTATTGCTTCAAACTGAAACCACCTCACTCTGCCTTAGGGATGAATGCTTTTCATTATTTCTTAATTTTTGCCAAGGCTGACCTTGGAGTTTTTTCTGGCAGATAGTTTTTCTAGCAAGAATGAGATCACTGAGCAGCTTAGTTTATCTGATACATCGTATTTAATCATCTTATGGCGGTGGGATCCGTTCATGCTCCTCTGCAGTTGCTCTTTGATTTGGGTGGTAGTGCTTTCTGATCTCATTGCTACTGACCTCCAGCAGAGTCTCTGCAGTTGGCTTGTTGATTTCAGAACCCCTCTCATGCTTCCATATGGGCGACTGAGAAATCCCAGTGGCTCATGATCACTAGAGGGAAAATGGATCATTTAGGTATAACAGGCACGGAAGAGCACAACCCTTCTTTGTGTTTGTAGGAAAATGGCACCCAGTGACTTGCTTCCATGAGTAGAGGGATGGCAATTTTACACTTAGCTGACGTAAAGCTCTCTTTGTTAGTATTTAATCTCCTAGTCTAGAACAAGCCTTCTTACTGATATGCTTCTTGTGAAGTGAAACATGCCAGAATACAAGGAAGTATTCTACTCACGTAATTTCCATCTCTGCATTTATGATATGTCTTATGAGGGGGAGTACTAGGACATTTCAGTTACACAATGACAGATGCATGGGAAAAGCACCTGTAGTTTTCATCAAACAGAACAAGAAAAACCTGTTGTATTCAATTGGGGAATTAAATTTAGCAAATATAGCCTCTTGTTTGCTTAGAATGTGTACTGAATCTTGACACAAGCATTAAGTTCAGGACCAGGTGGTGTTGGTATACTTAACATTAGTGGGTTTCACGTATATAGATTTGGGCGGAAGGAGCTTTTATTCTGTTAATTGTTCCATATGGTATGTTTTTATTTCTCTCTCAGCAAAATTCTGCCACCAAAAAGAACAACATAACACTATACAGTTATTATATTTCACACAAAGAAAATCCAGCATGCTTTGATATAAATATGAAGATTTATATTGGGTATGAAGCACATATAACAGTAAGGAACAAAATTTTACCTTTATTCTATGTTGACATGAAAAATCTTATTCCTTATTAATGCACTGAAAATATCATTTGTACACTTTTGAGTACTTTGGTGATAGAAAATATGAGTTGCTTATCATAAATGGCTTAAATTATATTTTAAATATATAGAAAGATAGATTTCATGTGCAGGTACATGCAATGCATTGTTTTGCCTTCTGAGAAGTTGCCCATGAATCTTGATTTTTACAGACCATCAAAATCACTCAAGTCTTTTACTAAGTATGTAGTTTTTAATTGCTGTCATTTAACTTTAAAGGATGCTCCTTACAGGCCTTCTGAAGTGAGGCTTTAACTAGAGTGTCTGTGTAATCCTGGTGACCCAGCACTTGGGTAACGCTAGTTTACTTTTGGCACAGTAAATCCCTAGTCAAGCAAATGTTTTTTTAACATTTATGACTTCATAGAATTGAAGCAGAGGTGCCGTGCTTGGTGTCCGAAGACCTGTGACTATTAATCAAAGGCAAAGGTACACCATCATTCCAAAAGATGCCCTGAGCATCTCCAGTACTCCAGGCTGCAATGCAGGAGACATAAACCATGGCCAAGGTGTCTTGCTTTACCTGGCCACAAAACACCTGTCAGTGCAGGGAACTCCCATTCTCCTTGGCTCCTAAGACTTTGTCATTTGTGCTCAGGTAGAAAGAGGCTAGAAAACCTCCTCAAAAATGTTTAATTCTTATGACATTCACCTTTCATTATAGCAGAAAGAAGCAGGCAGTGTGCACATATTTTAATATCTGCCCTACATGCCAGACATTAAAATACCAAGTAGGGAGGACCTTCATCACTTGTTAATTTTCAAATTATTCTGAATGTTTTGTCTATTGTTTAATTTAACTTGTAGATTGTCTTCTTTATATCTCATGTAAATTCAATGCAAATATGTAATATATAATTTATTCTTTGCTGCATAGGGTCTCCCATTTGTTAGGCATGTACTCAACTACTGAGCTATATTTCAAGTTCCTATGTTTTTGAGAAAATATTTATCTATGTATCCCAGGCTGGCCTTGAACTCACTTTTTAGCCCAAGCTGTCACATACCCACTTTGTGCCCCAGGCTGCCTTTTAACTGGAAATCCTCCTGCTTTAGATCCTCAATGTTGGGATGTATATTGCCTTTGAAAATATTTTCTGGGGTGAAGTTGGGACCAGAGCCATATTTACTTATCTCTTATTTATTTATTTATTTAATGTATACGGGTGTTTTGTCTGTATGTCTATCTGTAGATGCCTGGAAGAGCATTTGGATCCCTGCGACTGGAGTTAAGGTTTGAGCCACCATGGGGTGCTAGGAATAAAACCCAGGTTCTCTGGAAGGTCAGTCAGGGCTCTTAACCAATGAGTCATCTCTACAGCCCTACCAAATCCACTTCTTATGGATGTTTGCGAGGCAGCTGCTGCTTTACTCCAGTTTTTGGAAAGAAGAGGTTGCAGTACCCTCTCATTGCTTAACCCATAATCCCACTTTATTTCCAAGGTTTTATTTCCTTCTGTAAAATTACTTCCTGACTTTTCTTCTTTCCAATATAGATCCATCAACCAACAGTGGGAAGTTAGATGCCTACAAATAATTGATACTGTAAAAACTTAGTACTGAATTGATTAGCATTATTCACCTAGCATTTTTAAAGAGGAGAAATTATCAGTTTTAATACAGAAATTGGCCCATTTACTATGTAACCATGCAAATTGTATAGATTGACGTTATGCGATGTGGATACATAATGAGTTCAGACATAGAGTATGTATATGTAATTTGCATGGACTCCTCACTGACTGTTGTAGTCTGATTTCTCTATGCCTTGGGTGAGGTAGGGACTGGTGGGAAGATTAAGTGATAATACAGAGATGGAGCAGCTGTTGGAGGGTGTGGCTAATGTTCAGTGTTTATTAAGTGCTTGTGATGTTGTCTTAGTTTTTATCCTTAGCACCCAACTCAGGGGCTGGCACTTGGAGGAGACAGAATAAATTTTGAATGCCAAATGGATGAATAAATAATAACTAACTCATTTAGAGAACTTAGGATGGATTGCTTTGTAACTTGGAGACTGTTCTCTTTGACTTGATTGTGTCTTAAAGGCTTGTGTGGAAGGGAGGTAGCTCTCAGCCTAGAATCCTGGGGTCATGTGTGCTTCCTCATCTCATGGCTCTCTCTCTACCCTGTGAATTTGCTTGTGCATATTGTCTGTATGTAAGTTGTTCAGTGCAGGTAATAGTCACTTGAGATTTTTATGAAATGTTATGAGATGTAGGTAGGTGGCAGTGTCCAAGAAAGTCCTGAAGGAAAAAAAAAGTTCTAAATAGAGAAACTTGCATGAACATATTTTCAAAGGTCAAAGGCCAAAGGGTGTTTGAGAGGTTATTAAGTAGTCCAGAGCCTCTATTGTACACATGCGCAAAGGCTAATAGGGCTCCGTGAATCTGTTTGGTGGGCTTGAAGGAAAGTCCTGGGTGCTGCCATTCAGTACACACTAATGAGAGTGCACCCTACACGAGCTGTGGTGATCATAGGTGGAGTAGTAAACAGTTGTCTTAACATAATTGTGAACATTCTATTCCTTATTTGTAGGAATATTTTGATTGCATTTTTTAATGTTTGAAACATCTTTTACTGTACAGAGATCCTCAGTATCATGAGTCTGGCAACGTGTACCACATGGGACAGTAGACTGTGTGAGAGTGTTTATGTTTGTGTATGCATGTGCCTGTTGAAGCCAGAGGGCAACCTTAATTGTTGTTCTTCAAAATATGTCTACCTGTCTTTTGAAACAGAGTTTTTCAGTGGCCTAGAGTTCTCTAAGCAGGCTAGGCCAGCTGACCCGTGAGTCCCAGGGATCAAACCATCTCTGCCTGTAATCCTACCACTGGTATTAAGTGTGTGCCACCATGACACCATGCCTGCCTTATTTTACATATATGATGGGTATCAGACTTAGGTCCCCATCCTTAGAAGGCAAACATTTTACCCACTGAGCTCTCGCTCCAGTCCTGCCCTCTTGTATTTAAACTAATGGTGAAATGTGTCTGATTATACCTTTGCTAATTTATCAGTTTGGTCTAGCAAGAATTCAAAAAGATAGTTTGGAAACAACTTAGAAATTTTAGCAAATTATCAAAGCCATTTATTATTTAGAATCCGTGTATATTTTAGATACACTGGTGACATTTGAATCACTGGCAGGCCTCACTCACAGTCATTCACTACAATACCAGGAGAGGTTAAACCATTTTCTTCAAAAGTTAGTGCTATCCTCATGTTTCTTTGAACACCCAATTTTGGTAAAGCTTGTAACACCACTATAATATTATAAATGTATAAAGCTTTATATAACTATATACATTTGCATAGCAATAGTACTACTGGTATTTATGAGCCAAATTACTGTATTTTCAAAAGATACCTAACTTTCCTTTATGCCTTTTTGAATAACATTGAAATTGTTTAAGTCCATTTTCATATAGACTTCAATTTTCATTTTCCAAATTAGGTAAAAATAGATGCCTCGTTATTGTGACATCTTCATCCTGTAAGAAACATCTTACGGGTGCAAGGCTGGCCCCAGGGTTTACCTCCTCCTTGTTAGCCTTCCACGTGAAATGATATTTTCTAATTAAGGCTTCCGCCCTTCGTTGCTTCTGCTCCTTGCCTTTGTCTCCAGTGTTGTTAGGAAATGGCAGTTGCTTCTTTAGCAGAATACTCAAAATATAACTTTTTTTTTCTCTTCTTTCAAAATAAACCTGTTATCTCGTGCCAACTCTTGTTTCTGAATAGAATCCAGGCTGTTACCAGAATGGTTTTCAGGCTCTTTGAACATTCAGTTTAGCAGATCCCCTGAGGCCTTAGTTGGTGTGCCTCTGGGACCCCAGGCTCAGCAGTTGGGTGAGTGGGAGGAAAAGGGAAGGGGTGTGGCAGGGCAAGGGAGTGGGGAAGCCTACCACTTGAGCTTGTTGGTTTGGCTCCTCCCCTCTTGGTCTGGCCACCTTGATTTGAGGATCGCTGTCATAGAAAAACAAACTACAAAAGCACCTTTGGCATCCCAAAATTGAATCATTAAATAAAAATGATCTTAAGAAATACATGTATACTCTAGATGAGGTGTTTGTGACCTCTGAAGAGTTAATTTAACTTTCTGGGTAGCCTTGAACTCCTTATCCAATTTCCAAATAATTACATATGAGATAAACTTGGGTTTTAAATCCTTTCTCATTAGATGCCTAATTCATTTCTACCGTCGTCTTCTGTATGTCTCTGTGCAGTCCAGCTGGCCTCAAACTGCTTAATTTCCTGCCTCAGCCTCCTGAGTACCAGATGTGTAAGTTTGCCAGACTCAGCCTTGAAAATTCATATAATAAGTCATAATGTGTACTGCTTTGTATCATGCTTGCTTTGCTCAGGTTTTTTTTTTTTAAGTCATTTATAGTTCACTGTCACCATTGTGGAATAGCACATTCTAAGTAATGATGCAGCAGATTCTTTCATGTGTTGTTCCCTGTGCAAAGGTACTATTTCTCAAGAGTACAGTCCTGGAAATGAGGTGGCCAGGGCCGGGGTGAGCACTCTTAATATCTGGTAGTTGATGACACATTCAGTACAGTTTATATCCCACCAGCAGTGTATGTAGCCTCTTATTCTGGCCAAGAGTGCTATTAATGACTAAAGGTTTTTTTCTGGTCTGATGGGCATGAGTGTTTTCTTACTGTTGTCTTTCAATTGTTTGTACTAAGTTGCAGGAAAATTGAATATTACAACTTCAGTGTTCTTCTTCTGTCTATCCCATGAGACCCCTATGGCAGAGTCATCAGTTATGTAAAATGAAGCATACATAGCTCTGTTCCCTTCTTCCTATAGCTGGCATATCTACTGTCCATTTCTGGGTGGCCTTGAACACTAAGGCGGTCATGTAGCTCTGTCCTACTGTGTCTTGAGCATTGGAAGGCCCTCTGTCTGTTGTTTCAGAGAACTTTTGGGCCCCATCTGTCACCAGAAAACAAAAGATTATGTGTGAAATAGAGCAAAACCTTTGCTGCTCACCCTCGCTACAGCCCTCTGCCTACGGCCTGTCCACTCTTGACGGTCTGGTTCAGATACACTATCCTGCAGTGATGACAGGGCATGAGCTCAAGGCCCCTCTCCTCTCATTCCACTGGCCCTGCCTAGGCCATTCATGCCAGCTGCCAGCACTCTGTCACTCAGCCAGCTCCTTGTCTCAGTATGTAAGCAGAGTCTATTTTTAAATAAAGCTCTCTCTGCAGTCCCTGCTCTTTGGGCAAAGCTCACAACAGTTGAACATACTTACTTAATTCCCTAGCTTCCTCTTTTCCCCAAGTCCCCAGGCTTGATCATAACTTCATACCTTGCAAGTATGAACCCCAGACTCACCTTCCATAGTGACCTTCCCAGATTTCTACCTATAATTTTGTCCTCTTCTTCCTGCCCCAACTTGACCTTCAGTCTGTTTGTATTTTTTTCTCCTTGTGGTTTTAATGATGGACTAATCTTTATCTTTTATTCCCACTACAACCAATGACAACACTAAACTGATCACGAATCATAAATTTTAAATGTTTCACTCTCAAGTACTTATAGAGTCATAAACACAGGTATACCTAATATTCATTTAATTTAAGCACATTTCCCAAATAAGTATAACATGAAAAACAACTCTTGTTATTGTTGATTTTAATGTTCTTCATAAAACTCTAACATACATTTTAATTCTAGAATTAACCTTGTAAATATTAAAACTTAGGCCACACTACAATGCTCTTGATACTACTCAGGCTATTTACTGTTAAATTTTTCTGAGTACATAATGGAAGGGTACACCTTAAATCTGACCAAGAAAATCTGCCCCTGCCCATCTCAGGGATTTTGCTTCAGGTTTACTGTTCTTGGAGGCTGGGGCTATAAAGTTTACTAAGATGCAAGTAGAAGCATCTGAAATTCCAAAGAATAAAGAAAGTTAACAGGCCAGATTAGTCTGAGCTAAATAAGTGGTTATTTAAGGGGTGAGCTACAGGTGTAGCTGGGAGAGGGAAGCAATCACTTGCTTGCGGCCACATTCCTTCCTGGGCAGGCTTGGAAGCACACAAGGCCGCTCCACATGGAGCCCTTTGTTCTTCTGTTGGAGAAAACACTAGCTAGCTTACTGTAAATATGGCTGCCTGCCAAGCTGGGCTGCGCATTCTCTTTGTTTTGTTTTTGTTTTAATACTGTAAACTGGCAGGAGCTCAAGAATTACATCTCTTCCCTTTATTTACTTTCTCCTTCTACCTTGAAGAGTTTGTGCTCCTCCAAAGAGAGGGAAACAGTTGTCACTGGGACAGCAAAACCAAAAACACCCAGACAGCCCTCTGCTTGTCTGGGCCACGCTCCTAATGTTGGGTGGGGTACAATGGAACATTCTCACAAGAGGGAGAGCTCCTGTGATGAGCTGGGAGCTGGGTGGGAGCCGGAGACCTGCTAGCTCTGTGCTCCTTTGACATTGGATTCTGATTGGCTTTCGTTTTAGCCATTTTGCAGAGGTGCCCGTCCTTCAGTGTTCTAGAATACTCCTGGCTTTAGATGCATTTCCCATGTGCCTTGCGGGTCTGTCTTGAGCCTGCTGCTCCCTTCCCCTGTGCCCTTGCAGCTGAATTGAAAAGAGTGATGAGTGTGGCTGCCTTCCTACTCTAAGTGCACAAGTCTTGAAACTTGAAACTTTTTTCTTTCTCAAATTGGGAGAAAGCTTGGAAGTTTTGTGTGTTTTCAAAGCACAACTTACTGTGGAAGTAGAAGTTGTCAGGAAGCAGAAAATGAATAACAAGATCCTCTTGTCAAAAGATAAAAATTCTGCTGTTTTACTGATTGTGTGTGTGTGTGTGTGTGTGTGTGTGCTCACATGTATGTGCAAAGAAAATGTCTAAGCCTCAATAGAAATGAAAGGTATATTGTGAATCATTTTGAAAAAGAAAGCTATGAACAATTTCTTGCCTACTTTACTGGTATTACCATTATTTTCTCCAGGAGACCTGAAACATATTTTCTTTATTTCACTCACTAATCTCTATTTTCTTATTAACATGCTATATCTCTGGAGTATAAGAAAAGATATTTACCAGTTTTCAGATAGATGTGAATATCTATAATCAGATTGATTTCATGCCAGTCTTTTTAAGGTATATGGTGGAGTCTAAGAAATCATGGGCAGTTGATATTCTCAGGAGATGCTTGTCCAGTCAGTAGAACCAGTTTCCTTCAGACAACCATGTGTTTTCAACTCTAGAAGTGTTTTCATTAGATTAATTGAGAATAACTTTAAACCTTGCATTGCTACTCAGATCTCCACTTCTTCATACAAATTAGCTTTATTGGGCTAAGATATGAGGACCCAACAGGGCTGTTTGGGCATCAAGTGGCATTTGTTGCTAATGTCTCTCATTTCAGAGTGTAAGTATAGAAATTTCATGTTTAATGGTTGTCAGCACAATGGATAAAATCATTTTCTTTCCTCTAACTTGGATTTTACAGAATTGTGACCTTGCAGATAGGAACCAATGCAGGCCCAGCCTGCTCATCTATGGGACAATGATGCTTTCTACATGAAGACTACAAACATAATTCAATGACTACTTTGCCTTTTTTAGTAAACCAGAATTTATAAAAGATAAGAATGTGACATTTTAATGTTGCAATTATTTAATTTATATCCAAGAATATTGGTATGATAATCTACTATACCCCATGAACACATGATTATTTTGTGTCAATTGGGGAATTAAAGTGAATATAAGTATAGAAATTTCTGTGGTAGATAATTTAAAGTTCTCTAATACCGGTTTCAATGTTCTTGGTCCAGCCTGGTTGGTACAGAAATGTTTCCAGTTTCGGAGTTTGTTTGGAATATTAGAAAATTTATTACAGGTTTTACTAGTGGAAAATACTAATAATCAAATCCAAACCATAGCAAAAAGTCAAAATTGTGGAACATTTTTAATTTTTGTTTTGTTTTTTTTTTTCTTATTTCAGACTATTTAACCTTTATTCTTAGTTCCCATTGTTTTAGAATCCTTTTATTTCGGGGGCCATTGTCATTTGATGTCAATTTATAGGATGTATGTGACACGAGCTAAGTAAACACAGTTTGTTCCATTTCTAAGATGTTGTTGGGGCAAACACAGTCTTCCAAGCAGGAAGTCCCCAGGTACAAAGCAATGATGTGTGGTACCCAGACTACATATTCATCTCGTTTGAGTCCTAATCTGTGCATGCATCAAGACCTTAGATAACTGAGAACATCCATTAAAATCTTCTGACTCTGAGTTTTCTTGTTTCTGAAATGAGGACAACACCTATATCTTCTATAAACATTAACTGAATTCAAGTTAGATTGTATGGGTGATAACAACCAAACTTCAGTTTTTTTTTTTTTTTTAAAAGTCCAGTTTGAGTTCAAATCTTTGTTGAGAATCCATCGGTCTCAGAGAAGTGTGTGTGACTGAGTGTTTGTGACAATGTTACAGGAGTGGGAAGCCTGGCATGTGCAGTTAGTCATAAGCCAGGAGGACATGTGTAGAAGGTAGATGGGGAAGACAGCAGGTTTTCAGAGGATGGAAAGATCTCCCATGCTCGTGGATTGGCAGGATTAATATAGTAAAAATGGCCATCTTGCCAAAAGCAATCTATAGATTCAATGCAATCCCCATCAAAATTCCAACTCAATTCTTCACAGAGTTAGAAAGAACAATTTGCAAATTCATCTGGAATAACAAAAAACCTAGGATAGTGAAAACTATTCTCAACAATAAAAGAACCTCTGGTGGAATCACCATCCCAGACCTTAAGCTATACTACAGAGCAATTGTGATAAAAAAAAAAAAAAACTGCATGGCATTGGTACAGTGACAGGCACATGGATCAATGGAATAGAATTGAAGACCCACTTGATCTTTGACAAAGGAGCTAAAACCATCCAGTGGGAAAAAAGACAGCATTTTCAACAAATGGTGCTGGCTCAACTAGAGGTTAGCATGTAGAAGAATGCAAATAGATCCATTCCTATCTCCTTGTACAAAGCTCAAGGACCTCCACATAAAACCAGATACATTGAAACTAATGGAAAAAAAAGTGGGGAAGAGCCTCATGCACATGGGCACAGGGGGAAATTTCCTGAACAGAACACCAATAGCTTATGTTCTAAGATCAAGAATTGACAAATGGGACCTCATAAAATTACAAAGCTTCTGTAAGGCAAAGGACACTGTCAGTAGGACAAAACAGCAGCCAACAAATTGCGAAATGATCTTTACCAATCCTATATCTGATAGAGGGCTAATATCCAATATACAAAGAACTCAAGAAGTTAGACTCCAGAGAAACAAATAACCCTATTTAAAAATGGGGTACAGGGGTTGGGGATTTAGATCAGTGGTAGAGCGCTTGCCTAGCAAGCGCAAGGCCCTGGGTTCGGTCCTCAGCTCTGGAAAAAAAAAAAAGACAAAATAACAAAAAATGGGGTACAGAGCTAAATAAAGAATTCTCAACTGAGGAATACGAGATGACTGAGAAGCACCTAAAGAAATGTTCAAAATCCTTAGTCATCAGGGAAATGCAAATCAAAACAACCTTGAGATTCCATCTCATACCAGGCAGAATGGCTAGGATAGAAAACTCAGGTGACAGCAGATGCAGGAGAGGTTGTGGAGAAAGAGGAACACTCCTTCATTTCTGGTGGGATTGGAAGCTGGTACAACCACTCTGGAAATCAGGTTGGCGGTTCCTCCAGGAATTGGACATAGTACTACCAGAAGACCCAGCTATACCACTCCTGGGCATATACCCAGAAGATGCTCCAACATGTAATAAGGACACATGCTCCACCATGTTCATAGCAGCCTTATTTATAATTGCCAGAAACTGGAAACAACCCAAATGTCCCTCAACAGAGGAATGGATACAGAAATTGTGGTACATCTACACAATGGAGTACTACTCAGCTATTAAAAACAATGAATTTATGAAATTCTTAGGGAAATGGATGGATCTGGAGAATATCATCCTGAGTGAGGTAACCCAATTACAAAAGAACACACATGGTATGTACTCTCTGACAAATGGTTATTAACACAGAAGTTTGGAATACAGGAAGAACAACCCACAAATCACAAGAAGCTCAAGAAGAAGGAAGACCAAAATGTGGATACTTCATTCCTTCTTAAAAGGGGGAACAAATTACCCATGGAAGGAGTTTCAGAGACAAACTATGGAGAAGAGACTGAAGGAAGGGCAAACCAGAGACTGGTCTACCTGGGAATCCTTCCTATATTCAATTATCAAATCCAGACACTATTGTGGATGCTGGCAAGTGCTGACTGACAGGAGCCTGATATAGCTGTCTCCTGAGAAGCTCTGACAGTACCTGACTAATACAGAAGTAGAAGCTCACAGCCATCCTTTGGACTGAGTACAGGGTCCACAATGAAGGAGCTATAGGAAGGACCCAAGGAGTTGAAGGGTTTGCAGCCCCTTAGGAGGAACAACAATATGAACTAACTAGTACCCTCAGAACTCCCAGGGACACAACCACCAACCAAAGAGTACACATGGTGGGACTAATGGCTCCAGCAGCATATGTATAGCAGATGATGGCCTAGTTGGTCATCAAGGGCAGGAGAGGCCCTTGGCCCTGTGAAGGTTCTATGCCCCAGTGTTGTTGAATGCTAGGGCTATGAAGTGGGAGAGGATAGGTTGGTGAGCAGGGGGAGGAGGGAGGAAATAGGGATTTTTTGTTTTTCAGGAGGGGGTTGTTTTATTTTATTTATTTTTTTTTTTGGAGGGGAAAGTGGGAAAGGAGATATCATATGACATGTAAATAAGAAAATATCTAATAAAAAAAGTAGCATTTAATCCTACGGCTTATAGCTCTCTCTCTCGCTCGCTCTCTCTCTCTCTCTCTCTCTCTCTCTCTCTCTCTCTCTCTCTCTCTCTCTTCCCCCCCCCGTGTGTGTGTGTGTGTGTGTGTGTGTGTGTGTAATCAGATATAATTTTAAAATCTTAATTTCAAGTAATCTATACTCGTCTAGTGATATAGTTCTGGGTATTTTTAAGTAACTTAGATGAGAAGTTCTTTAAAGTGGCTGAACTGTAGGGAGCTGGGTCAGAGGTCAGCGGAAGACTGGCATGTCCTTTTGACAACAGTAACTTAGTGAGTTTTCTCCTCGTGGATTTGTGTCTCTGTTGGTGAAGGAGTGACTCAGAAGAGCAAAACATTTGCCCACTTCGAGGCTTGGGGCTTCCGCTTGACAAAAGCTATGCTTGAGGGAACTGAATACAAGTCGCTATGAGTGAGGCTGCTCACAAGCTCCTGGCATTTTGCTACCCATGGGGACGCTCTTCCCACCCCTCAGTAATGTGTTTGCCTATGTTAAGAACACATCCCTGATACTTTTCTGCATCTGTTCTCTTCAGGGAATGCTGTGATTACAGATCCTATCTCCCCAAAAATATATGAATTGAATCTGAGGACTTGTAGTCTAGACCAGGGCTTTTGTTTGGAGAAAAGATGAGCTGGCCATATAAACAATAGAAAATAACAGGATCATACTTACACCTAGAATATTACCTATTGCTAGTAAGTGACGAGGACACTTCTAGAATTTTAGACATCCTTATACTTTGTTTTATGGCTAACAATTTTCAGAGAGTGGGGAAGGCATCTAATGGTGTATGCTATGAGAGAATACATCTCCATTCCAGTGCATTATGCCTAAAAGAACACACTTGCTAAGACATGATGGCATATTTTGGTGGTCATGATTTTTTTAATACATTAAAACAAAGTATTATTTAAATTTTAATTTAATTGATTTAATTTTAATGAATTTAATTTTAATACATAACTGAGTACTATCTTTTTGCTGAGAAAGAGACCAACTGTAGTTTGTGTGCAACAATGCCAGTATTTGTTGAAAGAAATAGAAGGCATAGAAATCATCTTTTTGTTGTTGAAAAGCTGCAGGTCTCCCTCTAGTCCTTTCTGTATTTTGTATTTGTTGGTTTGTGACTTTCACCAGTGACCTTCTGACTTTCTGCATCTACAGTTTCTTCAACTTTATGGTTTTATAATGTCTTTATCATAGTGCCTACCTCCCAGGTTCGTGACTAGTAAGCCATCTTCAATTTAGCACCATTTTAAGAAAAATGTGTAGCTTGACATGTCTTCCTAAATTCTTGACATTTTTTAATATTGTGTTAGTTCTCCATTATTGTAACAAAATATCTAAGATAGTCATCTTAAAATTAAGAAAGTATTGGGTGGGTTGTATTTATATGTTCAAGAATGTATGTGTGTGTGTGAATGTCTGTGAATGTGTGTGTGTGTGTGTGTGTATAGTGTGTATAGTGTGTAGTGTAGTATAAAACAACTAAAGAAATAGAGATTATGAATTTGAGACCACGGGAATTCATAGGAAGGACTGGAGGGAGAAAGGGGATGGGAAAAAAACAGTGTAGTTATATTTGAATTTTAACACCTATTTTAGACAAGAGGAAAGACTGTGCTTCATGAGATTTCAGTCCTTAACTGGTAGACACCATTGCCTCTGGGTCTGTGATGGCATCAAGGTTGGAGGGTGTGACAGAGAAAGCTCTTTACCTCATGGCCATGAACAAATGAGAAAGAGCAAGGAGGGGAGTCCCCAGGCCTTCACAAGCACAAATGCAGCAGAAGGAACAAAGCCTCCTTCTAGCCACCACCTCTTAAATGTCCCCCAGCCACCACCTCTTAAATGTCCCCCAGCCACCACCTCTTAAATGTCCCCCAGTTCCTTTTCTTTTTTTTTGTTTTTTTTTTTGTTTTGTTTTTTTTGTTTGTTTGTTTGTTTGTTTGTTTGAGACAGGGTTTCTTTGCATAACCCTGAGTGTCCTGGAACTCACTCTGTAGACAAGGCTGGCCTCAAACTCAGAAATCCGCCTGCCTATGCCTCCCAAGAGGATGGGGACAAGGCCTTTAACACATGGGTGTGTAGGGGACATCGCAGATCCAGGCCATAGCAAGCACCTCCCCCCAGCTCTGATGCTTACTTAGGTGAGGGCATCTGAAGGCTCTGCTCACGCAGTGTTAAGACAGTTTTCACATTTAATGCCAAGGCATGGATGATAAAGTCTATGGCGGAGCAGTGTTTTTCTAGTCTTTTCTGCCCAAGATGACACAGGCTATAGAATTTGAAAGTCCTTAAGCATTTATAATTTATTTCCTAACAGAGTCACAGCCGAGGAAAATCAGTGCCCTGTGCTTACAAAAGTTGGAAGCAGTGGACGCACTGTCACTAACTTCCTAAACACAGTCTTAAGGGTGAGCCTTTGTTTTAAAAGCCAGTGAGCTTTGAGGTGAACCTTTGGTTTCCTCCATATATCTGGATTTCTACTCCCCTCACTTCATGGCCATTTTAATTTCCCACCAAGTTTAGAGTTGGAGAAACTCTGCAAACCTCTTGATTTTGATAGCATTCCATGTGACTTTACCTAAAACTTGACCTATGTCTTTGTTTGAATTAGAGGCAGTGTTTGAAAAAAGTCAATCATGGAGGAAGGCTAACTATAGGTTTCTTTTAATCACACGTGTTCATGACAAAATCAAATCAGGCAGCCACCCTGACAACATAGCAGAGTCCTTTTTTTTTTTAAACTGTTTTACAGTAAGCTTTTTCTCAATGTCAATCCATAGAAAAATAAAGAACATGCAAAGAGAACCTCGTTTCCGTGCTGTTGCCTTCCTTAGCTTGTCTTGGCTGGTCAGTCAGAGAGCTCTTAGGCCCAGGGTACCAGACTCTGTTCTCAGGTGCAAGGGCCTCAGCTTTGTTCTCTCGTCAGATGGCATGGCAGACTCCAGCCAGTTGTCCTGCACCTGTCACTGGCTGTCTGTCTCCCAGGGACAAATCTTACTGTCCGTCAGCACTGTTAGAAGAACACTTCAAAGCGTGTTTCTGGGATGGGCTGGCAGCATCATCTTGGATGCTATGAAACATGCTGTCACTGACCTAGTAAGCAACTGCCTCTGAAACCCTGAGCCTGTGCCACCCATCAGCACCATCAGCTGAACCATACTGCAGGTCGTGGAGAACTGGTGACAGCCCGTATGGATACCCAGAATCTCAGGGCAAATGTTGCTGGTCCAGTGACTTCTGTTAATACCTCACCAAAGGGACACATAAGCAACTCTAGATATGAACTTAACTGACAGCCTGAGAGTGGAGACAGACCTCCCGCCTTGGAATGGTGGTGTGTGCTTTTCAATGAGCAGGTGAGATGGACTGGGAAGTAGTGGATGTGACAGTTACAAAGGGTTCAAGGACTATTTGATACTGGTCTTCACTGTTTTGCCCCTTAATGAAAACAAACAAATATACAAACAAAACACTTCTAATTTTTCATCCATTAAAATGACATCACTGTTGTGGGTAATGTTGTTCTTTGAGGCATTCATATTTCTATAGACAATTGTCATAAAATGTGGGGTGAGAGGTATGAACTAATAAGCATATTGAGGGCTAAGATGGCTCAGTGATTTAGAGCATTGATTGCTCTTCCAGAGGTCCTGAGTTCAATTGCAAGCAATCATCTGGTGGCTCTCGGTTACCTGTAATGAGATCCAATGCCCCCTTCTTGTGTGTCTGAAGAAAGCTATAGTGTATTCATATACATAAAATAAATTTAATTTTTTTAAAAAAAAGGCATATTGAAAGATGGCTTATACATATCAGTGTATAATTGTTTAATTTCTTGTTCATGTTTTAACTATGTATAGAACAGACTTTCTGTGGAGTCCTTCATTTTATCCATTTATCTTTTTTTTCTTTTTTCTCAAAAAAAATTTAATTTATTTACTTATTTATTTTACCCCCTAATATCAGCCCTTCCTCTTCTCCCAGTACCACCTCACACAAGTCCTCCTCTAATTCCAACTTCCCCTTCTCCAAAGGGAATGGAAAGCCCCTCTCTGAGTGTTGCTCCACCACTAACACCTCACCCCCCAACCCTCCCATCCATGGCTACCACCCACTCCTGAACATCAAGTCACTGCAGTGGTAGGTGCATCCTCTCCCACTGAGGACAAACGAGGTAGTCCATTTAGGGGGTCTGAGATCCACAGGCTCAGGAACAGCCCCTGATCTAGTTGTTGGGTGATCCGGATGAAGACCAAGCTGCCCATCTGCTACATATGTGTTAGGGGCCTCAGTCCAGCCTGTGCTCACTCTTTGGTTGGTGATTCAGGCTCTGGGAGCCATCACAGGTCCAGGTTAGTTGACTCTGTTGGTCTTCTTGTGGAGTCCCTGTCCTCTTTAAGTCCTTTAATCCTTCTCCCAACTCTTCTGTAAGGCTTTCTAAGCTCCATCTAATGTTTGGCTGTAGGTCTCTGCACCTCTTATCATTGGCTGCTGGCTAGAGCCTCTCAGAGGACACTTATGCTAGTTCCTGTCTAAAAGCATAACGGAGTATCATTAATAGTATCAGGGATTGGTTCTTGCCCATGGGGTGGGTTTCAATTTAGAACAGTCATTGGTTGGCCATTCCCTCAGTCTCTGCTCTTTGTCCCAGCACATCTTGTAGGCAGGACACATTTTGGGTCCTTTGTGCTGTCCTCTGAGTTCTTTATCTTAGCCATGCTAATGGGTATAAGGTGGAAGGACAGAGTTGTTTTGATTCACACTTCCCTAATAAGGACTGAACATTTTTTTTTTTAAGGACTGAATATTTCTTTAGGTGCTTCTCGGCCATTTGAGATTCCTCAGTTGAGAATACTTTGTTTAGCTCAGTACTCCATTTTTTTAATTGGTTTGTTTGGATTGTTGGTGTCTAATTTCTTGAGTTCAATATATATTTTAGATATTACCTCTCTGTCAGATGTAGGGTTGGTGAATATCTTTTCCCAATCTGTAGGCCTTCATTTTGTCCTAATAATGGTGACCTTTTACTTGCTGAAGCTTTTCAGTTTCATGAGGTCTCATTTATTAATTTTTGACCTTAGTACCTGAGCCACTGGTGTTCAGGAAGTCGTCTCCTGTACTGACAAGTTCAAGACTGTTCTCCACTTATCTGATTTTACAGTAAGGTCTTTAATCCACCTGGACCTGAGTTTTGTGCAGGGTGATAAATATGGATCTATTTGACTTCTTCTACATGTAGATATCCAGTTAGAGCAGCACCATTTGTTGAAGATGCTCTCTCTTTTCCATTGTATGGTTTTTGCTTTTTTTGTCAAAAATCAGTGTCTGTAGATGTGTGTATTTATTTCTGGATCTTCAGTTCAATTCCATTGATCCACCTGCCTGTTTCTATACCAATACCATGCAGTTTTGATTACTATTGTTCTGTAATATAGCTTGAAGTCAGGAATAGTGATACCTCCAAAAGTTTATTTGTTCAGGATTGTTTTGGCTATTCTGGGTTTTTGTTTTCCATATGAAGTTGAGCATTGTTCTTTCAAGATCTGTGAAAAATTGTGTTGGAATTTTTATGTGAATTGAATTGAATCTGTAGATTGCTTTTGATAAGGTGACCATTTTCACTATGTTAATCCTACCAATCCAAGACTTTTATCATGAAGGGGTGTTGGATTTTGTCAAAATCTTTTTTGGCATCTAGTGAGAAGATTGAATTTTTTTTCTTTGAGTTTGTTTATATAGTAGATTATGCTGATGGATTTTCATATATTGAACCACCCCTAGGTTCAAGTAGGATGAAGCCTACTTGATCATGTTGGATGATATCTTTATTGTGTTCTTGGATTTTGTGTCCAAGTATTTTACTGAATATTTTTAAATCAATGTTCATAAGGGAAATCTTTGAGTCTTTGTGTAGTTTAGGTATCAAGGTGACTGTAACCTCATAGAATATGTTTGGCAGTGTTCCTTCTGTTTCTATTTTGTGGAATAGTTTGAATAGTATTGGCATTGTCTCTTCTATTCTCTGGTAGAATTCTTCACTAAAACCCTTTGGCCCCCAGCTTTTTGGTTGGGAGACTTTTAATAACTACTTCTATTTCCTTCAAGGATTTATAGGACTATTCAGATAGTTTACCTGGTCTTGACTTAGCTTTGGTAGTTGATATCTGTCTAGAAAATGATCCATTTCATTTAGATTTTCCAATTTTGTGGAATATAAGCTTTTGAAGTAAGACATAGTGATTCTTTGAATTTCCTCAGTGTCCATTGTTGCATCTTCCTTTTCATTTCTGATTTTGTTAATTTGGGTACTGTCTCTCTGCCATTTAGTTGGTTTGGCTAAGTGTTTGTCTATGTTGTTGATTTTTCTCAAAGGACCAGCTCTTGATTTCATTGATTCTTTGTATTATTCTCTTTCTCTCTAATTGATTAATTTCAGACTTGAGTTTATATTCTGCCATCCTCCTAGATGTGTTTTCCTCTGTTTTACTTTCTAGAGCCTTTAGATGTACTTTCAATTCATTAGTATGAGAACTCTCCAACTTCTTTATGAGGGCACTTAACACTATGAGCTTTCCTCTTAGCATTGCTTTCATTGTGTCTCATAAATTTGGGTCTGTGATGCCCTCCTTTTCATTGAACTCTAGAACATCTTTAATTTCTTTCTTTACTTCTTCCCTGACACAGTGATCATTGAGTAGAGAGCTGTTCAGTTTCCATGAATATGTAGGCTTTCTATTGTTTCTATTGCTGTTGAAGTCCAGCTTTAATCCACTGTGATTAGATAAGATGCATGGGGTTATTTCAATCTTCTTTCATCTGTTAAGACTTGCTTTGTGACTGATTATATGATCAGTTTTGGAGAAGGTTCTATGAGGTGCTGAGAAGGTATTTTCTTTTGTGTTTGGATGAAATGCTCTATAGATATCTGTTACATCCATTTGAATCATAGTTTCATTATTTCTCTGTTTATTTTTTATCTCAATGACCTATCCACTGGTGAGATTGGGGTGTTAAGGTCTCCCCCTATTAATGTGTGGGGTTCTATGTGTGATTTAAGCTTTAGTAATATTTCTTTTACAAATGTGACTTTCCTTGCATTTGGGGCATAGATATTCAGAATTGAGATGTCCTCTGGGTGGATTTTTCTTTCGATGAGTATCAAGTGTCCTTCCTTGTCTCTTTTGATTGCTTTTGGTCAAAAGTCTATTTTATTAGATATTAGAATGGCTACTCCAGCTTGTTTCTTGGGTCCATTTGCTTAGAAAACTTTGTATTAGTCCTTTATATTGAGATAATGACTATCTTTTTGCTAAGATGTGTTTCTTGTATACATCAGAATAATGGACCCTGTTTGCCCATCCATTCTATTAGCTTGTGTCTTTTTACTAGGGAATTGAGTCCATTGATATTGGCAGATATTAATGTCCAGTGACTGTTACTTTCTACTATTTTGATGATTGTGGTGGTTTGTGTGTGTGTGTTTGGGAGGTGATGTGTTTCTTCTCTATTGGCATTAACGGTGTAGAATTATTTATTTCTTGTGTTTTCTTGAATATAGTTAGCCTCATTGGGTTGGAATTTTTCTTCTACTATTCTCTGTAGGGTGTGGTTAATGGAAATGTATTGTTTAAATTTGGTTTTGTCATGAAATATCTTAGTTTCTCTATGTATGGTCATTGAAAGTTTTGCTGAATATACTAGTCTGGGCCTACATCTGTGGTGTCTTAGGGTCTGCAATACCTCTGCCCAAGCCCTTCTAGCTTTTAGAGTCTCAGAAGAGAAATCGAGTGTAATTCTGATAGGTCTGCCTTTATATGTCATTTGGTCTTTTTCCCTTGCTTATTTCCCTTGCTTTGTTCTATATATTTAGTGTTTTGATTATTATATGGTGGGAAGATTTTCTTTTCTGGTCTAATCAGTTTGGTGTTCTCTAACCTTCTTGTACCCTTATAGATATCTCTTTTTTTAGGTTAGGGAAATTTCCTTCTTTGATTTTATTGGAGGTGTTTTCTGGGCCTTTGAGCTTCGAATCTTCTTCTTCTATTCCTATTGTTCTTAGGTTTTGTCTTTTCATAGTGTCCGAGATTTCCTGGATATTTTGTGTCATGAACATTTTAGGTTTTGCATTTTCCTTGACTGATATATTGATTTCATCTATCATATCTTCTATATCAGAGATTCTCTCCTGCATCTCCTGTATTATATTAGTGATGCTTATGTCTATAGTCCCTATTCTCTTTCCTTAGGTTTTCCAACCCCAGGATTGCCTCAGTTTTGTGTTTTCTTTATTGCTTCTATTTCCCTTTTCAGGTCTTGGACACTTTTATTCATTTCTTTCTTTTGTTGTATTTTCTGTATTTCTTTTTATTTATTTACTTCCTCTTTTAATTACCTCTACCTGTTTGAATGTATTTTTCTGTATTTTCTTAAGGGATTCATGTCTTCTTTAAAGGCCTCTATCATCTTTATAAGATTGAATTTAAGAGCCTCTTCTTGTTTCAATTCATTAGGACATCCAGGGCTTGTTGTATCAGGATAGCTGGGCTCTGGGGGTGGGGGTGCCATATTCTGCTGGGTCTTGTTGTTTTGTTCTTACACTGTTCTTTGGGTATCTATTTTTCCCTGCTGTTGGCTGGATGTTCCTGATGGCAACAAGGCTTTTCAGGGAATGGGAGTAGAGCTGTGGGCCAGACAGTGGAGACCAGAATAGGCTCTTCTTACTATACTTCAGACAGACCCTACTCTGCAGGCTGTGTCCCAGTTGGATGGTGGGCAGATCTGACTGAGATGGGATTCGTTGGGCATGGTTCTAAGCTGGTTAAATTTTGGACCCCTGAATGTTTCCATTGGGAAGCAGGATGCTCTTGGGGTCTCACAAGGCTCCTCCAGACTGAAGGGCAAGCTCAGAGCTGGACAATTAGGCTCAGGATACCACCCATCACTCACTCCTGTAGGCTGCCCCAGGCAGACCAACTGGGATGGCTCCATTGATCTTTTTTCAGGGCATTTATTTTTGTGCTAGTGGTATTTGTGTTTGTGTGGGTACAATCAATTGTGCATACACATGCATGTGTGGAGGCCAAAGACTGACAAAGAGTGTCTTCCTCTATTGACCTCCACCTTATTTTTTGAGGCAGGGTCTGTCATTAAACATACAACTCATTGTTTCACTAACCTGATGGCCTTGGTGCCAACTGCCTATCTACACAGATGCTCAGTTCTGTACCAGCCTTTTTGGCGGATAATTGAGGATCTAAGCTCATGTCTTCATGTTTGTGCAACAGGCACTTTACCCAGTAAGCTATCTACTTTATCCATTTATATCAAACATTTTAAAACCAAGTCATTCGTGCAATGCTGGAAGGAATTGCAGTTTAGGTATTTGCCCTTGGGATCCATTTAGGGCTATTTTTTATATACTAGATTAAAGTATATAAATCTTCCCCTGCTGACAGGTAACTGCCAAATGTTACCAGCCCCACTGCTTCCCAAGGATTCTAAAGCACAGACTATATATTAACCTAGTGTTGTCAATGGCAACAAATTGGGGAGTGTCAAAAAGGAGCTGAGTGTAACAAGGGCAGCAGTGCCAAAAGGACATTGTTGGTGAGGGCCAGGGTATGCTCTGAAGGTCAGCATAGACCAGGTCTGTTCCCACATGACCCTGTCCAGCTCCACACAGCAGGGGAAGAGCCTCATGGCTAGAGGTCATCACCTCCAGGGACTCCCTTATTTGTGTTTTGTCTGTAGTAGTTTCTCTCCCTTACCCTTTCCTCTCCAGGGCCAGGCTCCATGCTACTTCAGTACTCCAGGGTTCATCCTGTGCCTTCCCCTCTCCCTTGTGTAAAATGCAAGGCATCTGTGTCTACTGTTGGAAAGTAGGAGCTCCCCATGTGCTCAGTGTTCCTGGGTTGGAGAATGACTGCATATGTAAATGTAACATGTTGTTTTTGTTTATGATAAAATGTACCAGTGTTGGCTACTAGTGCTGCTAATAATGACTTGTGCTAACTATAGCAGGGTGGGGTGGGCAAGCTAAAAATAACCCTGTTTCCTTTCTCCTTCTTTGATGAAGTAGGAATTTGGTGTACTCGTTTTCTTAGTGTTAAAATCCATCACATCTAAGGAACGGAGTACTATTGTTCCTACCACACTACCCAGGGGAGAGGCTGTAAATGAAAGAAAGTCAGGAATGTTCTGAGGCTCAAAGAGAAGAGACCTAGCTGATCTTAAGTAGGAAGCACGGCTAGTCAGGGTTTGCAGGACCGTGGCATCTGAGAAAGCCTGCCAGACAGGAGAGGAGAGGGGACAGCTGACAGGCATGGTGAGGACAGAGCTTGGTTCACCACCCTTGCAGGCAAGCACACCAAGGGAGAGTTGGCTTGAGACTCTGAGATTGATGGGCAGAACAGAAAAAGAGGGAAGCTGAAGAGGGACCAGGAATCCAGGTCTGAATATCAGGTGAGCAGTAGAGGGAGCACAACAGGGTGGAGGGTTCTGCTTTGACACACATGGGGATGAAGGACGTGGAAGAAAGACACGGTGATTCTTACACTATTCTTTTCTAATTTTTTTAAGAACCTCCATTTTTTAAAGACATTTATATTGCATGTGAGAAACTCAGATTTTTTTTAAAATGTTTTTTTAAGACGTTAATTTTCTCCTCAATCTTCAGGTTCTTTCTTGGTGTGATACAGCAGTGCTGACCATAAATCTTTCCCGCTGGGAATAACGAAGAATGTGTATAGTTCTGTAAACTTAGGAGGAATGTGATACTTGCCTTGGTGACTTTATGGATATTAGGCTGGGATTGTGGTTAAGCTAATGAACTGAAAACCCAAGCTGATGGTCTCATCATTCACTTCAGCAGCCTGTCTTACATTTCAGACTAATATCTGAGTTTATACATGATTGCTTAACTGGAATCCTCTTGGTACGTTAACATTTTTCATATCAAACCCCATCTGAATTTTAATAGGCAAGGGTTTTTTGCAGTTTATTTGAGAATACTTTTAAATTATGAAATATTTTGAGACAGGGTCTCTTGTATCCTGAGCTGGCTTCAGACTCTGTGTCCGTGATGGTCTGGAACTCCAGATCTTTTTGACTCCGCCTCCTAAGTGCTGGGATACCAGGTGTGCACCACCATGTCCTGTGTGTGCAGTGCTGAAAATCAACTTAGGCTGTTGCCTATGCTAGGCATGCACTGTTGAGCCAGCTATACCCACAGTTTTTCTCTGAAATTATAGCATCATGGCATCTTTTGCTTAAAATTCTACTGTATTTATGATATGGTGGAACAGTTAAAATATATTGAAAATTTACATAGGTTTCTGTATGGGTTGAAACAATTCCATTCTTTAAAACCAACCACTCATTTTTGTGCAAAAATGTAGCAAAAACATATAGTCTTGTAACAAATCCATTGGATCATATAGATTGATTAGTTTAGAGGAGTGACTCAGATACAGAGGGCCTGGAATCCTTTTTGAAGACATGTTTAAATGAGTTGCCCTAGAAATGACAAAAATATTGTTTTGAGTTCCTAGAATAATATATATGTTTTCTTCTCTGTGATATTTTTTTTTCTTTATTTCTAAGTGGGGAAATGGAGCTAGCATACCTTATGTGGGAAACACACCACAGTGAAGGGGCCTTTTAAGAGATTTGAATTATTGAAGTCACATGACCATTGTAAGTCAGGGTTTATTTTATTGATAAAATTCAAGCATAATTAATAGCAGGACATTTCAGTGTTAGAGGGTTCTAGAAAATCCACTTTAAGTTACCATGCAGTTAGGATTTTTTTTGTCGTTTTAACTTTTGATATTGGAGATAGAGTGTACTTAGTCTTCTTTTAGGACAAAGCAGAAATGAAGCATCATGCTACCACACTGGCCCGGGAGGGGGAGGGGCTGCAAGTGAAAGTTGGGAGTTTTATTTGTGCTTCCAGGAGGGGGATGCTTGTGAACTCCTGAGTCTGCACAAAAAGAAATTGGTTTTGTTCAAAAAAAAATATATCAATTTAGACTGTGTCGCCTTGAAATTAATAAATTCTAGAGCCAATAATTTTAGTTCCAGCATGCCCTCTACAGTATCTTAATGTTCTGAAATAAACGGCAGTGAAAAAGCCCTGGAAGTGCCCAGGTTCCTAATTGTGTCCTCACATAATTGGCAAATCACGACTCAGCCTGCCCTTGGAGGGCCCTGCGGAAACTGGGCACGTGGATAGCACTGCTGCCTGGGAAAGCTGGAGATGGCAAAGAGTTAGAACCTGCTCGTATGTACATTACACAAGACAGCATCCTATGCCTATTCTGGGAGCTTTCAGGTAGCAAAGATCACATCTGGTTGTCATCACTAAGTAGACTGACACTTGTCAAACTGTAACAGGCCCGACGGAGTAAGGAATGGGTCAGTACTTACAGCAAGTGTGGGAGCACTGTGTCTCCAGAAACAAGGACAATGACTAGGAAGACTCATGCCGTCACGTCGGAAGGCTTGCCATCACAGACAGTCATATGTCAGAATTCTTGCATTTGCATAGGTGGCCTGTCCAGAGACAGCAGACAGGAAGAATGCCAGCTAGAGAGCTTAACATTATAGTGAAATTAAAATGAGTCGTGCTTACTCTCAGCTACAATCAAGAGTGAGGAGACTGAAGTTTGGCACAAACCCGTTCCTGCTGTTTCTTCTCTGGAAAGCCATAGAAACAGCAGAACCGCCTGCCTTGCAACACACAGGTCCTCACCTCTAAAATCTCTTGCCTAGCAGCTAGCAAAACCGTGACTTCTTTGTTTGGGTTCAGAGACTGTGGGCTGTGTATCTGCCACAGGAAGACCCTGGGGTTACATTGAGGTCTCCAGGCATAAGTAATCATAGTGTACTAGACAAAGCACCATCGGGTTATACTGAAGCTGTGCACCAAGCAATGGAGTCACAGAATTTACAGAGTGAAAGGTACAATGAGGGAATTTGGAAAAGGAGTGAAAATTATAACCTTTGTATACCTTTCACAGCCTTGTGGGTGAGATCCAACAATGTTATTTTCTTTGGTGCAAAAGGCAAAATTAATTTGCCCAGCAGTCTATGTTTTCAGCAGATAGGATTTTAAAACTCCTGTCTTTCTTCAGACCGTTTCAGTGATTTGTATAAAGACTGGGTAGAAATTTGAGAACAGAAAATTTTAACTTGGTAAACAGAACTTTCTGAAATTACTTTGTTTAGTATTTAGTTTGTCATTAAGGATGGCTTTTGTCATACTGAAACTGTTGGACTTCATTGAGAGAGTTGGCTAGGCTCCCAATAGGGGCAGAGCCGAAAATTCCTCTGAGTTCATGAACTTGGGTGAAGAAACTATTATACTTTCATTTTCGTTAATATCTAACTGAAATGTGCCATTTCCCTAATGATTGCTGTGGGCAATAAACCAGAGGCGAACTGACAAACCCAACACTCTGTCTTTTGCAGAACACATGTGTTTTCATGTCACATTACACATGTGGAAATTCTCAAAGCTTTAAAGCCCATCACTACTTTAAACTTACAGAATTAACTAACTACATCTAGATCTTGTTGCTTAATACCCTAATAAAACAGTATGTTACTATGTCACAATATTTTGATAACTGCCAATCTTACTGATTTCTATGTAATGTAGTTATACACATGTATGTACACATGTTCTCTCTCTCTTTCTCATACACACATACACACACACACACACACACACACACCCTACTCACCTCTTCACTCTTGGATCGATCGGTACCAATAGGCTGCAGGAAGGATCCCAGGTGAGAGCTGGAGATATAGCTCATTCATTAAAGTACTTGCCTTGTAAGCATGTAGACCTGAATTTTATTCTGGAATCCACATAAATAAGCTGAACATACAGTAATATTCCAGCCTGGATGGGTAATAGCTCATGAGCTCCCACCCCTAGCTGAGGAGGTGTTGGTAGCTGATAATTTCTGGCAGAGGGAGAGCCAATTTTTGTCAAAGATATAAGTCTTTATGAGTAGATAATGCTCCAATAAGTGTCCCCACACCTGTGAGAATATAGACAACATAAACTGGTTTTAGTAGGTTATTTTTTTAATCCATGTTCAGGGCTAGGGTGGGAGATGGATTTGGGAGAAGTTGTATGTGGGACAATAGGGGCTGAATATGATCAAAATATACTCTATACATATATGGAATTCTCAAAGAATTAATAAAAAAATATTGTACATTTTTTAAGTTGGGTATGGTAGCACATGCTTAT
Organism: Mastomys coucha; assembly: GCF_008632895.1. Lineage (NCBI taxonomy): Eukaryota > Metazoa > Chordata > Mammalia > Rodentia > Muridae > Mastomys > Mastomys coucha. The sequence continues at coordinate 215,509,306 of NW_022196905.1, forward strand.
AATCCTAGCACTGCAATGTTGCAGAAGCATAGACACAATGACCCCAGGGGCTCACTGAACATCAGGCCTACTCAGATTCAGGCAAAGTGAGAGCCATTGTCTCAAAGAAGAAAACAAGGAGGAGAGCAGGCATCTGTGGAACAAATTTTGTTGACCTCTGGCCTCTAAATGTGGCACTTACACATACCCCACACATACACACACTCACACACACACATGCGCGTGTGAGATCTGTGACATACAGTGTTATTATGGCAGCCAGGACATGCCACATTATGCCACATAATGATGACAATCATCAGTGGTTGATTTGAGATGACTGCAAAAATACAGGAAGTAGCTTTGAAAGTGTTGGTGTGGTACATACTGAAGGTGCTATTAAGTAGATTTTTTTTGCCTTCATAAGGCATGACATAAATTATTAAGGACTGTTAAGAATATAAATGGGGTATCTAATGTAAATTCTTTCAGGCTATAGCCTCAATGTGGCTCAGTATCCTTACTCTTTGCACTGAATGACTATAGGAACATGTTGATTCCAATATAGTTCCAAACATCACCATTCATGGAAGCAAAAAGGATTAATTTCACCTCGATATTTCTTTTATACTTAGTTTCCATGTTCACTAATCTTTTTTAAAGTTATGGGCTTCATTCTCCCTAAAACAGTGTCCTAGGCATGTAAAGTCTGAGAGAAAGTGTGTGCTTCATTTCCAGAAAACCAAAGTGTAATGATATTGTTGTTGGGATGCAAAATGTCCCCACAGGCTCTTGTGTGTGGACACTAGGTGCCCATGTACTGGTGCTCTTGTGGAGTAGTTATGAGTCCTTTATAAGTTGGAGTCACATAGGAGGCAGTGGGACACTTGGGGTGGGTGGGTCTTATTGTCTGGCCCACTACCTGTCCAGTCTCGGCTTCCTGTTCTTTCAAGACATAAGAAGGAGAAATTCCAAACGCATATCAGGGAGCTGATTGCTTCATTACAATGTTGAAGTGTATCCCTAAAGCCTGGCTTAGTTGCTTCTTATTTTGTGTTTGGTTGCAGTGGTAGAGTAAAATAATGAATGCCACGAGTATGGGGAAACCCCTTGATCTATTCAATATTATGAATCAATAACCCAAGATAAGGAAGGACACCCTGAACACATTTGGTGCTATATGAAAGTTTACTCTCTATGCCAACCTCATGTAGCTCACAAATGTTAGTTATTGACAGATGAATAAACTGGAATCAATAGACAATTGCTAAATGATCACATTCCTCGGAAGTTACAAGACTCAAAGTCAGATTTAAGGTTAATTCTAAGGCTAGGTGGTCGAATTAAAATGCAATTACTGAATAAGCTTTGTTTAGGCATTCTGTTTCAACTGTAAAGTGTTTGGCGTTTTCTCCCTCTTCTGCATATTTCATTTCATCACTGGTATCTGAGACTGAACAGTTTTGGATGGTGACTCTGAGCTGCTTCTTAGAGGTGACACTTGATTCAGGAATATTTGAAGAATCTAGATTTTGGTTATGATGGCTAAGGCTGGAATTTTCTTTAGAAAACTTCTCCTAATGACTTTGATACATATCTAAGTTTAGCAAGTCTGCTATGTGATCAATTGCCTGGAAAAATGGCTGGGAGGTGAGTTGGGATGTGTCAGACTTTCAGACTCCATGGAAGTCAGGACTTTGCCTTGAGATACATGCCTCTTCAGAGAACCAACAGCAGAAAAGGTAAGTAAAGTGAGAAGAAAGAAAAATTAAATTAGCACCATTGATTGGCTCCCTGTAGTCACCAGGAGCTGTGACATGTCTTCTCACTGCTTCTTTATGGTGAGAAACTGGGTACAGCACAGGGGGATGGAGAGATTATGTTGTCTGAATAAATGATACTTAGCAATGGGTCATCTGACTCACAGCCAGGCCTTTTCTGAGCCATATTCCACTGACGTGAGCAGCTAGACATTATGGAGGAAGCTGAAGACTAGAATGTCAGACATGGGAATGGTCCTGGGCCTACTACCAAGATGCTCTTTTTAAATATATCCTTCTCCATCTTCCCCTACTCTTCTGCAAAGTCAGGCTTTCTTGTATGTGATTGATGTTTTTTTGTATGTACCTAACAGAAGAAGAACTTCAGCCAGCTCATCATTCTTGGTTCGGCTTAATGGTCTCCTGTCACTAGCTCCTAGGTGGCCAGCCCCATAGCATGCAGAACCATGCCTGTTTTCTTTACTCCATACATGAGACCTACAATTCTTTAAATTTGAACTAATTGAACCCAAGCATCAGTATGTGTAATTCTTTAAATGAATGGTCATTATAGAACACCCAACATGGGAAGAGAAGGCCACACTTTTCATAAAAGGAAACACCGTTGACAGCCTCTAGCAGTGAGACACAAAACATTCCCTATGTTTTTAAGGAAATCGACATGTTAAATGTTTTTACTTTTAAGATTTATTTTATTTTGTCCACATGTATTGCCTGAATGTGTGTCTGTGCACCACATATGTACAGTGCCTGAGAAAGTCAGTGGATGGGGCACTGAATAATTTAGAACTGGAGTTACATATCCTTGTAAAACACCATGTGTGTGCTGGGAACTGAACCCAGGTCCTCTGGAAGAGCACCAAGCACTCTTAACAGCTGGCTCCTCCATAGGTTAAATTCTAGTTGGAATGTATATGTCCCCAGTTTGTATATATAGAACATTGGCAGCCAGACCTCAGCAAGCTTTAGAGGTAATAGTGTTCCTCAGAACAGGAGGGAAAGAGCTCAGCAGATAGTGAGTATGCTGTCTGTTTCTACCATGGTCCTGGGACCAGGCATATGCAATTTAACAGTTGAAGAGATGGTGGACCAAGGAGATTTAGCTTGTCTAAGGATCAGATGATAAGATGTCAGAGCCAAGATTAGAATCAGAGTCCATGATTTTCCCTTACTTACATGTGTTTGAGGTGAATGGAAAGGACGATCCAAGTTCTCCAGGGACACCAGCCAACAGCAGCCTGCAGAGGCTCCGTGACGCTTGACGAGGTTCTCTCGTTAGCGACTTATCCAGAAGTGTTTAGAGTTCCTGTCAATCCCTCACAGTCAAGGTCGTGCACAATGCAAACTGCTCCATTTGACAGTGTGCTCATCTTGTTACAGAAAGAAAAAAATACCCCAGTGTAGAGACTTCTGTTCATATATTAGTAAAGTCCTTTGACTTTGTTGTTGAGAGTTCTCACATCTGAACTGATTCTGAGTAACTAATATGGGTGTTAGGTACTGACCTCTAAGTCTCCAGTTTAGAATTTCTTTTCTTTTTAAAAATATGTGGCATTTGTTGGGGTATCCCAAAAAATATGCAGGGGTGTGTGTGTGTGTGTGTGCATATGTGTGTGTGTATGTGTGTGTGTGTGTGTGTATGCAGGTGCACCTATATGCATAGGTGCTATGAGATCACTCATCTTCATTTTTAATTTATTATTGATTTATTTTGCATTTTTCTTAAACACTCAACTTCTGTTGCAAGGTCATTGGTAAATAAGCATTTCACTGTTTCTGTTCCTCAGAGATTATTATGGCATAGACCATATATAGCCACACACCACATGATGGCCTTCCTGTCAATATGCCTGATCATATGGTGGAGATGGTACCATATGATGATATCACATAGTGGTATCTCAGCTATCTCTGTTTGTATACATGTTCACCCATGTTTGCATGACAAGGAAATCCCTAAGGATGTGCTTCTCAGAATGCATCCCCTATGGCTAACTAACACATGATTATTTTAAAAATACTATAATAGAAGCTGCATGTCTATCTTTCCACGTGTTGATGTGAATAAATTAATCATCCAGTTGTTTCATGAGAAAGCAAGTTTGTATGCACTACATAGTCTCATGCATGACTAACACAAGGATAGTCTCAGGCTTCACAATCACACATTTATCTTAGAGTGCACTTCTCCAATAAGTACGTTGCAGTGATGCTAGGAGATAGGAAGTGTGGATGCTGTGTGCTTTGCTGACTAAAACCACCAAAATAGAGCATTTTACTGTGTTGTCTACCTTCAAAGTGCTGACAGTTTGGTGGAAGGGAGAAAAAAAAACAAACTACACTTCAGTGATGGTATAATGAGGCTTGGCAGTAGCTGAGGATGCCATTTGTGAAGGTGACAGCCATGGTCAGGCACACACTTGTTGTTGTGCAAGCCCAGGTGTTCTGGCTTTAAATTCATTAAATAATTCATTATTATCAGTTCTTGTCAGAATATATGAAATATAATAATTGTCTTTAACATTATATAATTAAGATGAAAACTTACAGAAACCTCTTAAACCTGGCATGCAGTGCTGAGTTTAATTTGACTCTTTAATTACTATGTGAATTAGAAAATTCCAGAATGTAAGGAATCATGTTTGAAGGGATGAAGGTATAGGTCAGTAGTAAATGCCTACCTAGCATATGCGGATCTCTGGGTGAAATTCTCTCTCTCTCTCTCTCTCTCTCTCTCTCTCTCTCTCTCTCTCTCTCCCTCCCTCTCCCTCTCCCTCTCTCTCTCTCTCTCTCTCTCTCTCTCTCTCTCTCTCTCATACACACACACACACATTTCAAATGGTGATTTGAAAGCTTGGTTCTGTGTATAACCTAACCACATTCTAAATAAATCTAAACTGGACTGTTTAATCCCTTTAATATGACATATGCTTATAGAATATTTTTAAGTTTCTTTTGCAGAAACAGGCACATTACCATGGTGTGTATGCTGCTAATATCACCCCGTCTTGTGACGGTTTGGGCTCTGCTTGCCTTTCGTTTCCGCTCATTCCTTTGCAGTACGAGCTGGTAGCACACTGAGCAGAGTATGCCACTAAAGAGCCTAGGAAGGCGCGTGCAGCGTGGAATCTTACAGCACTCACAGAGTACGGACTCGGGCTGTGTTACAATTTTGCAGTTTGGGTTTAAAGAAGAAAACATAAGACAAAATATAATATGTTGTATAACATGTTTATGTGTATGCATGCCCATGTAAATAAATTGTGTTTACTAAATAATTAATTTTAATTTTCCTAAGTTACTCTTTACCATGCTTCATGCTAAATGAGCAAAATGGTATTGAGGTGTAAGGTAAAGAAGGTGAAAAGTGCCTTTGTGTCACCAAGCATTTACTAAAGGGCCTAGGCTAAGCTTTCTGTATTTTTCTCCCTGTAAGAACAGACTCAGCAAACCAAGCTTGTCCTCAGCCACTACCACTAAGAATCTGCTTTCTGTTTCTCCACCATTACTTATTGCTTAGATAAGAACCAGGTGACTTGACCCTTCCATCCTATGCCACATTGCCCCAGGGTCACAGTTGTACCCACCCTCCTGGTTTTCTCATTCCTAATGCTCACCTGCCTGCAGCCTCGGGTAAATTATGGAGGACAGCCCAGTGGGTGGGTTGACATCTCCTGTCTGTAATATCACCATCCTTATAAGGCTTATCAATTTTTAAACAGAAGGTTTAGCTAAACCTCTACATTACCAATAACACTGTGTATGGCTATGTAACAAGGTTTCCATGTTTCTCAAAGGAGCTGGAGATGCCAGCGTCAGTGAAAGAGAGAGATGGATTTTGTCTTTTCTTTCCTTTTCTTTCCTTTTCTTTTCTTTTATTTTCTGATTCTCACTGACTCCACCACTCTACATTCTGTTCTGGGGAAATAAAAGTCTCTGAACTCATCAGAGCCAAAAAGACACAGTGATAACTAATTCATTTAGGCATGTATAAAATGTGTTATTCATTTGCTTACACTATATTGCCCTTGAAATGTCTGCCTATTTAGAGTGATAGAACCAGAGATCATTAGAATCCCTTTGTTTTAGAGCTGGCACTGATCCTAAGTAGGACCCAAGTAGATGTTGCCTTGCCCGCTATGGGTGCTAAATCCTATTGCCTATCAGGAACACCAGAAGAACCATGTAGTACAGACCATAAAAATGTTATACAGATTATAAACTTTCATAGTGTTAGCTTTTAATATATATAGCTTTTAATATATATACATATATATCTGCAAAGTAGGTGAAGTGAACACTTTTATCAAGTATTGAGTGTGGTTGCAGGAAGGGGATCTTACAGGGATTTTCTCAGAGCATCCTGGAATTACAGATCTATGCTGTCAGATTTGGCTTTAAGTGGGTTCTTGAGTTCTAAATTCCATAGCTCAGTATTTTCATCATAAATCAGAATTAAATTTGTAATCACAATTAAATCATACTTGAAAGCAATTATGGAAATTGTTAAATAGAGAAAATCAATATAATAAAGACATAGTAATTTCACAGAAATGGTTAATGTTAAGTAAAGGAAAGACTTTGGGTGGAAGCCTCCTCGTACAGAGGAGACCAGAAGGTCACTTAGCTTCTCCTCAGAACACACCTACAAGCTTAGGCAAGAGAAGTGCTCTTTATTTGCCTAACTGACGCTATAAGTTATGGCAAGATGTCCGTTTTAGGGATGCTTATGGTCTAGCTTCAGGTTAATAATCTTCTGGCTTTGTGTCGGAAACTGTAAGTTGGGTAAAGGAAGGGGAGGACTGAGATACTAAACAGGTGGGCACCTTTTCAGTAGAAAAGCTTGTCTCAGACTGTGATGATGCTCCTAATAGAGAAATGAAAGGATCCAGATTTTGAAAATTTACAAATGAAGATTTAAGAACAATTCTTGATAGTTCATACTAAAATAAAATTTTAAAAAAGCTCATTTTTGTCACTAAAGTGTTTAAGTTTTGCCTCTGCATGTTCCAGATTAGTCTTGGATCGCTCTCTCTCTCTCCCTCTTTCCCTCCCTCCTTCCCCCCCTCACATCTACTATAGGATTAAAGATTTTAGAGCATGCATGAGTTTTGTGTGTTTTGCCCAAACACACAAATTGCACTGAGTAATTTAAAACTCTCACCTCCACCCCAAACCATTTATGTACAGAACTTGTAACACAGTGACATTCTGCCTCAAAGCACCCCATTGCGCGCACGCGCGCGCGCGCACACACACACACACACACACACACACACAGCCAGTCTTGCTTCTGTGTTTTTCTTTGGACATCTTAGCCTATGTGGGAAGGCCCCTCAGTCAGAGACAACTGGATTTGCTTCAGAATTTTCCCTCGAGACATGCTAGGTCAGAAATAACATAGGATTTCTTGCATTAGAGAATTGTTGGAAAGTGTAACTTTGTTTTGGTAACAAGACTGTTTTTACACACACACACATAAGCTATGGGGACAGAATTTTTGTAAATCAATCTGTCCTTGGGATGTGTGCCATACACATAAGGCTACTTGAAGAAGCAGTCTTTTAATTGTGAAATAATGTCACAGTTATATATGGATCCCGGGGATCCCTTGAACAGCTTTGAATTTATGGAAGACAGCTTTGTTGTAAGCTCTCAGCATACCTACTTGTAGTGAGTCTGCCACTGTTGTACCATGTTTGTGGGTGGAGCTATTCAAAACTCCCTTTCCTCTCTCTGAATGACCTGCACTATTGTATAAGTTTAAACAAGAAGTGACTGTTGGCATATCCACAGAGTTTTCTTTTAAAGTTATGATACATGTATGTGCAGATGCCCACATATGTTTAATAGAATTTAAAACTCATTTGTACACACAGCTGATTTCAGTTTCATGAGTATGGTTAAGTTCATTAAATTACGTTTTAGTGCATTGAATGAATATTTGCAAATTTACAGAGCTCATACCTTATTACAATGGCTTCCTCTGTTTTATACATATAATATAAAATGTCTTTTGAATCTGTTCCTTTTCATGCTCCTAAACATGCTACGTGTCTGTCTGTTATGTACCTGAAGTTCATGTGGGATAAATGTGTGACTTTCTTATTCAAGCCTTGGTGCTATGGAACACAGTCAGTACCAGGATGGCCAAGTGAGTACCTGACCTAAAACCTGCATATGGCTCAGGGTATGCTCATGAAGTACCTGACCTAAAACCTGCATATGGCTCAGGGTATGCTCATGAAGTACCTGACCTAAAACCTGCATATGGCTCAGGGTATGCTCATGAAGCATTCACTTCATGATAGGCTTCCTGTCACCCTGTTTCCATTCTGCAAACAAGGAAATAACAGGCTTGAAAAGGTTAAGGAGTTTGGCCAAGGTCAGGTAGCCGGGCCAGAATATGACTTCCTAAACTAAAACTTGGCTTGTTGGGGGGAGGGGGTGGAGTTCTGATATGGAACCCCTCAATGCTGAGCCTCTTCCTTGTCCCCAGCATTATTTGGGGCTCTGTTAGGAGACAGCTTGCCAGTGTCCTGCTAGTGCCCAGTGTCCTCTACACTGGCTCTCAGTGCCAGGGTACTTGTTTGCCAATGGTGTGCTAAGGAAATCAGCACTCAGCCCCGCCCTTCCTCTGTGGGAGGAAGGCACCACATGCTGAACGTGTAGGGTGGCAGGTGTGTCCTCCTTGTCCTCAGGTGTCCAGAAGTACAGAGGTAGCGCAGCCTGAGAGACTCAGGGAAGATTTCAGCTCAGCATTAGGCCTGGATTAAAGTTAAACAGCCATGGACATGCAAAGGAGTCAGAGGAAGTAAGGGAAGGTGTGATGGATGGACAGAGGGACAGGACAAAGGAGTCAGAGGAAGTAAGGGAAGGTGTGATGGACGGAAGAGAGGAACAAAGACCACAGGGTCAAGGGAGGATCGCTGGGGCTTCCTGGACAGCAGTCTACCCTACTTGATGAGTTCCAGGCCAGTGAAGGAGCCTGCCTCAAATAAATAAATAAACAAATAAATAAGTAAGCATATCTCAAGTAATAGATAGGTGATTGATAGATAGATAGATAGATAGATAGATAGATAGATAGATAGATAGATAGATAGATAGATAGGAAGATAGATAGGAAGATAGAAAGAGAGGGAGGGAAGGAGGGGTGGACGAAGGGAAGGAGGGAGAGGGAAACAGAGAGGATAAACTTTTAAAGGCATCAACACCAATTATTACTGTCTTATACCTGCCATATGTGTGTGCATAGTGTGCATGCACAGACATATAAGGAAAGAGGCTGGGCTTAAAAGTATGTAGGAGGCAGGCACACATGGGGGGACAGGGGCCCAGGGGGAGGGGCGTAGGGAGTGGGGTTGCAGGGAGGGTTAAGCAGTTGGGTAATTCTGCCTGATTCCATTGTTCCCTTCCTTTCACTGACACTTTGGTGACATCAGTCATGTGACAGAGGTAAACCGATGGCACAAATTTGGCATAAACTCTTCAGATTATCTTTCCTAATTCCATTGTTAATCCATAGGGTAATGCTTCTGTTCTCTGTTTATGGTTTCCTGTCTGTGACGTTAACTGTTTAATTTTATACCTCAAATATGAAAATATTCCCAGTTACTGTGAGTCATGAACATTCATAAGGGGATATGGAAAAGTTTTGTATTTCTCATAAAAATGATTACATGAAATTTGTTTCTGAAGAACCTTTTGTTCACCAATGGCAGTGAAAACAATTTATATTTCACTATAATTTTCAACTGTCCTTGACATGTGCTGGAGTCAGGGTCTTGTTGGTTTTCAATATTTAGAAAAATAGCCATGTCAGCTGTTTTTTTTCTACAAACTGTTAGAATCTGTATGCAGTTCTTAGAAAATGTATTTCTTCTTCCCTGCCCACAGTAATTCCCCCTTGAAAGTGAGCAGGTATTTACAAGGTTATGCAAGTTGAAAGCATTATCTTGGCATGTCTGGATGATCCATGTAGCAGGACCTATGATTTACAGAATAGGACATTAAACTGGGGCTTTATGAGTTGACTAACTTTATGTCAGCTTGATATAAGCTAGAGTTATCTGAGAGGAGGGAGCCTCAATTAAGAAAATACCTCTATAAATTTGGCTGGAGATAAGCATTTTCTTAGTGATCGATAGGGAAGGGCCCAGCCCATTATGAGGAGTGCTATCCCTGAGCTGGTGGTCCTGAGTTCTGTTAAATGCAAACTGAAGGCAGTAAGCAGCACCCACCCCATATCCTCTGCATCAGCTCTAGGTCCCTGCCCTGTTTCTGTCCTGACTTTGGACACCGTGTTTCATTGCAGCAATAGTGACGTCACTAAGACAACTTCATGCATGCTATTCAGGTCTTCTGCCACTGAGCCCCACTGTGGTCCGTTTCATACCATTCTTAAGGGATCATAGTGGAGGTATTTATCTTTTAAGCAAAGATACCATTAAGTAGAACTCTTGAGTATGCAAAGAAGCATCACTCGGATACGGTTTCTTGTTTACAGTACACAGTTGCTGTATAAAACAATTGAGTTTTGATAAACTAGGCCAGGTCAGTATGGACAGTGATATTAGATCCTGTGATACGACTTGCCTATAGATAGGGAAGGGTTTAGTTCTGAGTAGCAGAGATGGTCTTTGTATGTAGGAATCACAGGAACAATATGCACATGTCCTAAAATTCATTTTCCTCATTGTAAAATACTCAACACACAGAAGTTGCAGGCTTCACTTCCATGTTTCTGTACCTATGTGTGTTTTGAAAATAAAAAATGGCTTAATTTTGTACATATTGTCTTTTTGTAACTGCTTGCACTTATTGCATAGCACAAATGTTTCTCCTAAGTATGTCAAGAAAAAATATGTGCATCCCTACCTGCATATATGGATCAGATGTGTGTGCATAACCACCTTGGGTTGCATGTAAATGCACTGCTATTGTTAGGCATGGTTTTAATGGTGATTTTGACAAACTAAGTTCAACATCGATTTTCACAGATACATATTTTTAAAAATAGAAATGAATTATATTATAAAATATAGTGTCACTTCAGTTGCTTATTATATTTTGAGGTTGTAGAATTAAATATAGCTATGTGGTTTTATCAGAACTGTACAGTTTTTAATAAGTTTGAAATGAATCCTAAAATGTGTTATCTGTATTCAGTGTAAGCTAGAATAGTCTGAAGTAACTCTACTCAGTTGTGGATTAAAAATAATATTCCTTTGTTTTGCAAAAACTAATATTTTACCCTAATATGTCTGCCTTGTATTTTTGCCTTTTGTATCTGTACAAATACTTTTGAGCGGTTATAAAACATAATGATCAGCTTTGTTGCCTCAAGTGTTAACATTTATTCATTTGCTTTCTGATTTTAGATCTTATGTAATTTATCAAATTGCTTGGTAGCTGCTTTACATTTTAAAAATCATGTTACATGATAATATTTTTAGAGGCTTGCTTTGTGAATTCAGCCTTCCAATTATTTATATCCGTATTTAAACAAATTAAAAGAATATGTGTATCTAACATTTCCAAAACTTGTTTTAAACTATGACTTGTATGATTCAAAATGTATAGCTTCTGAGATGGGTTGATGGACAAAATGCTTGCTCTGCAAAATGAGGTGTTGGGATATTTAACCCCCATGTGAAAAATCTTGCATGACAGTGAGCGTTTGAAATGCCAGTATGGTAGAGTCTGACGGACACCTCAGACCTGCAGACCAGCTTGTCTAGCTGAATCAGTGAGCTCTGCTTTCGATGAGAGACTCTGTCGATAGTAAATAAATAAATAAATAAATAAATAAATAAGGAGAGTGACTTAGGAAAGTCCAAATGCTGATCTCAGGCCTCTGCATGCACAGCTACATACGTGTGGACATTTTTACATATCCAAGTGCAGAAACCAATGCAGTTTTCTTTCTGCAGGGTTTTGCTTGTGGAGGGAGCCTATTGCTATTTAATCTTGAGTGTGGTTGACTTTAAAAATATGATCAGGAGAGGTTGCTGGGCTAAGGGTACAGTTTCATGCCTTTTCTCAAGGATGCTGTGCAGGTAGGGCGATACATTGTGGTGCTGGGGCAATCCCATCAGAGTACCTGTGGCGATTCACTGCACCATGCACAAGGCTTTGGGTAAGTAGGGTTTCAGAAGTACCAAGCATCATGTTGGCTACATGAAGAAGATATATATTGCCATTGCTGCATGGAAGGTTTAAGATTTGTGATTTTAATTAACACAGAAAAAAGAAACAGAAACTCTTAGTGACCCCAAGTATAGATGTACATTCCATCCCATAAGTCACTGTTCTCAACACGATTCCTGAAAACTGAGAGAAAGCCTGGGAAATGTTTTCAAATGTGTCATTGCCACAAAGTAGATAAAATAATGATGTTTCAGAAAAGACAACCTAGTTATTTATGTTATGGATGTTTATAAAGAACAAGATCTGGTTTCTTAGCTTTTTTTTTTTTTTTTTTTTTTTTTTTTCTTTTCTTCCCTTTGCAAGATGGGAATTCAAAAAGTTCATTTTTGTATTGGTTATTTAAGAGTGAGGTTTAAAATTTTTTAATTTTGTATCATACATTCATTCGCCCGTAAGTACATGGAATGGTGGTAGGAGGCTGGTCTCTGAGCATGCCTTTCATGACAGTACTGCCATCTGTGGTAACTGAAGGTCTCCGTTTAAATAGTCAAGCATCCCACTTTTATGGCCGAAGAGACATAGACTCTCAGTCTATCCATCAGATTATTTATTTGCTCCTTTTCACCTTTTTGCATTTGATGATTGCCTGTTCACAGTCCTGAGAAGGGACTGGTTTGCTAAAAGAACAAGAGAATATTTGTCTTACTCTGTTTTAGGTGTGGGGCCAACCTCACTAGGGTCTCTGCCATGAAGCTATGGGGATAGCAGCTTCTGGGTGGGGTCTCTCTCATAGCCTGCCACAGACTAAAGACGACATGAGCCCTCTAAGGATGAGTAAAGTGATAAATGTTCCTCTCCAAAAAATGAGACTGACAAAGACAGAGTCGAAATGCCTACCAGCCTAGGCCAGAGCACAAAGCTGAGCTTAGAGATAAATGATTGGCTTGCATGTTTAAACGGTTAAGTGTTAGCTTTAAAAAAAACTTGAATTGTAAGCACTGGGGCCTGGTAGAAGGTTTTGCATTTTGGAATCCATCATAACAGTTGAACACAACCTATGGTATAGCTACTTGGGCATTCAGAGATGTGCACAATAGGTTCTTTATCTCAAGGTAAAAAAAACAAGGCATGAAGAACAGAAGATTGATAGTGGGAGCCTGTGCTGAATTGGAGGCTATTAATTTAATTCATCTCTATAGACATTCATTAAAGTAATAAAATTTGTTTCTGGCCCTTGAGCTTCCAGCTATTTAAGACACATATGACAGGTGCTGACATTAAGCCCCGCCTCTCTTATGCTAATGAGGTCAGAGTGTACTGTAAAGTGCTCGAAGATGCTCCGAGGCTCTCAGAAGCAGCAGGGTCGGCTTGCCTCTGTAGTGTCTATATTTCTGTGTAGGGACTTGTCAAAGCAGCCCTTGAAGGAATCCACTGGGACAAAGAGTGTGGCCTTAACTAGAGTGTGATTTGGAAACTGATTAGAAATTAAAAGCAAAGCAGCCTGTTAGAGATACCTTGGACTCATTCCTCCCATGTATTATTTGACAAGTAGAACACAGGAAGTTGGCCTTTTCTATCAGAACACACTCATCAGTTTCATCCTCAGTACCTTAAGTGCCTATGGAATTCCAGCTTTCAGCAACAGAAGGCCAAGGGCGCAATTGCTTCTAATGACGGCAGGCATGGAGTTAACTGTTGAGTCCAACAGACCCTTGTCCAAACCTTGTCATCGGGTGCCTTGAGTAAGGCAATCCAGTCTCTGCACTTTGATATCCCCGTATGTAAAATGGCGTCAGGGCTTGATTAGTTGCCTCTGGAGGTAATCAGAATTAAACAGCGCTTGCCATACAGACTCATATTTAAGCAACAAGTAAGTGCTTCTTGTTTTCCTTTATGAGGAGGCACTTGTCTTTCAAGAAGGATAAGTGTATTGTAATTTGAGGGCCGTTTGGTTTATTTTGCCATTTGTATAATAGGGCCCCTGTTTGCATATTTCCTCATGTTTATGTTTATCTTTTATTCTTCCTTCAAACGTTTTCCCTCGGCCTGCTAACACTGCCTCGGGAGCAGTAGACCGGAGTGTTATTTGATAGCAACAGTATAGACTATAAGCCGTTTCTTGTACACTTTTCTGGGGAATCAACAAATTTAGCAAATAATGAAAAATTGTCTAGTGGGAAACGGAAGGCAAGAAATTAACAAGGATATTGCTTATCATACATTAAAGTCAACAACAAAAAATTAAATGTGTTATAAACGCTAAGGAAAGTGGCTATTGGGAAATCTTTTTCTCCCACAGCACAAAGCCTTTGTAGGAGAGAGATGGTTCTCCTAAACTTGTGTGTTTCAGTCACAGACAATGGGGCATTTTTGTAGGCATCTGTGATCCCATTCTGTGGAGCCCTCCCTCATGGCTCCACGCTGAAGATGACAAGCAGTTGCCATAAGCCTTCCTTGTGTGAGGACCATTTTCAGTTCTTCAAAGCTAGTCCTCTAGCTGACTTTGGTAACATTTCCAACAGACTAAGTCCAGAGCAAGTGTCTACAGACAGGTGCCTCATCTCACACACAGTGTAAGAGAGAGAATGAAAGCAGAAGCTGCAGACACAAGCGATGATCGTTAGCCAGAGGGATGGTTGTGAAACAGAATGTCTGTGGGAGCCAGAAGGCAAAGGCTTCCTCTGTATAGAGTGCATTGGAAGTCTCAGCACCAGGAAGGGGCACACAGTCTGAAGCCACAGTGTCGTCTGTGCTAGGCCCAGGTGACAGCTGATCCTCCCTGGACCTTTTAAAATTGCTTCTACTTCTGTGAAGCACGTGAGTGACTTACTGTAGTGTGTGCATAGTAATTCTGCTTCCTCTCTAGACAGGTTTTCTGGCCTTGGTAGGAATACTTTGTAATGAAGAAAATGGATTAACATTGAAGTTAACCTTAAGATGTGAATGTGGTTGAAAAGTCAGAAAGAAGGGTGGAAAGTCTCCCCTGCAGTTAAAAATAGACATAACAAAATGCCCCTTTTGATGAGGCCGGCGGACACATGTTGCTTTCCTTGGGTTGTTGTATATTACGAACACCAAATTAGTCATGAGAACAAATGTGCTGAAGGTGGTAGGAAAGCATGCTAAAATCTTTACAAGCAGACACCAACACTTAGCGCAGCCATTAGGGAGCTCTCTGCTGTTCAGACAGCAGAACCAGCTAACCTCATTAGCTCCATGATGGCATATGCACTTACTACTATGCACAAAAATTAGGATTCAAAATGCTGGAAAGGGCTGGAAAGGTCTCATTGCATTTACTTCAGACTATACAAGAAGACTGAGAATGTGAGATTTTTCTCTGATTTTTTTCAAAGGAAATGTTTGGGTATGGGCTTATGTGTGTTTCCAGCATCTGGGAAGTTTTCTTTAATGCACAGAGTGTTTTTGAATGCCACTATACTCCCGGTCTTTTTCTGGATGTTGGAGTGTTTAAGGAAAAATTAAATTTTTGCCTTCATGAGAGTGTTCAGGTAGACTGGACATGAATCACATGATATAAATTACTCCCATGGAGGTGCTGCTCTTGGGGTAGAGGGCATGTTGTAACATATGGGTTATGGCATTACTAGCTCTTAGGGACTGTAATCTAGACTCAACAGTGAGGTAGGTCTATTCAGACAGAGTGTGTCTTGGGGACCAACTGTGCTAAGATGTGGCTTCCATGTTCCGTTCTGTCTGAAATCCTCCTGGGAAGTAGAAAGGGAGAGAGGGATGCCAGAGACCAGGGGTGGGAATGGTATAAAGAAAGGGTTTATTTGTGTTCAAAGACTTGGAGTCTGTGTAGCTCAGTGTATCCTCTGGTTTGGTTGCCTCGCTCCCTCCTCCACCACTACCCCCCAGGTGTATAAAATTGTTCTGGCTCAGGACTACAGCAACAGGAGGAGTTTGCTCCATCACAGGACACGCTTCAGTGTCTGAGAAGTTAGCGAGGAAGTGATTGGCAGCTGTAGGTCACAGAAGTCACTGTTGCTAAAGGTGGCAATTGACTATGGAATACAAAAGGTGGCATCTCTGCTTGTGCCATAGGCATCAGCTCAAGAAGGGCAAGGACTCAGCATTCTCTGCTATATCCTCACTGGACACACAGGTGTGGCATTCAGTAAACAAGAAGGTTCCAGGACTTCAGTAACAAACACAATGTGCACATGTGTGCTCCGTAGAGGGTCTGGTATGTAGGCCATCTTGAGAGGCTTGACTTTTCTGAGGACAGATTGGAGAATTATAGGAAAATTCACAACATAGATAATTTTAGGAATTGGAAAACATTAGAGATTTTCTAAGTCACCAGTTCTGTGGTGGCAAACAGTCATGACCCAATAGAAATCACATATAAATACTGAGGTGAAGAGAGGTTTGTTGTGAAGAAGCACTGCTGGTCACTCGCTTTCTGCTGTGGCATCTCCCAGGGACCACTGTCATACTGACGGGAGATTTCATAGATGGTGGTGAGAAGCAGGGGCCATGGAAAGGTGAGCCCCTTGGTGTTAAATGGATGGTGAGCCATCGAGATTGCTCAGGAGGTAAAAGCACTTGCCACCACTCCTGATAACCTGTCTTCAATCCCAGAAGTTACACAGTAGAAGGAGAGACCCAGTTCCTGCACGTTGTCTTCTGGCCTCTACACATAAGCTCTGACCACAAACACTGCATGCATGCACATGTAAATAAATAATTGTAAGAAAAAGTGTAAGCCAATGAAGTAGCAATTTATAATTCAATATATAAAAACTGTAAGACTATTCATCACAGTAATATCAATATAATTTGATAATTTAGAGGGAGGGAGCCAGTTATCTTTCCTTCTGTGTTCTACCTTAAAATCCTTAGAATCTTTTTCTTACTTCACTTCCCATCAGTTTGATGCTTTCACACTCTACCAGACGGTCAAGAGCCAGTACTTTGCTTCTCTTCCGGTTTGGGCACATGATCCCGCCCTGTGACCCGACCCCCTCTTCCATGATGTTTCCAGAACCTCATCACACCAATTTATTGCTGAGCCTGTGGTTCTATCAGAGACCAAACACACTGCTACTCTCTTCACTCTTCACACACCTCTGTCACTCTCTGTGTCACCATTGCCTACATAGGTGAGGCACAACATAAACTTACTGTATAACGATACATTTAATGGGAGCCACATTATAAGATTACCTAATGAGTAGAAGAAGTGAACTTCTCAGCAGGCTTTTTGGTTTATCTAAATATCAACCAGGAATGTCATCAGCTTACACTTCAGTGAACTGATTACATTCCTTTTTCATGCCATCTTTGAAAGTTAGCATGTTTAAATTTTCATTTTTAAGGGTGTGCTTGCCTACTTATTTATATTGGTGCCACATACATAGAGGATGCCCATAGAGGCCAGAAAGGGGCATCAAAACCCTGGGATTTGAATTACAAGCTGCTGTGAGCCTCCTGATGTGGGTGCTGGACACTGACCTTGGGTCCTCTGCAGAAGCACCAGTGTTCTCACTGAGCTTTCTCTCCAGCCCTGAAGTTTTAAACAGTCTTTTACATAGCACCGCCATCTTCTATGTATCCCCCTTTGAATACCCTAGGCAACTGTACTGTGGCCATCATGTTGGATTCTATGGGTCTTAAAGCTCAAAATTTACCAGATCCCATCTTTAATATTTAACTTTCCAAACTCTAAACACATTATCCTATTACATGAAAGGCAATTCAATCTTGGCCCATCCAAAACTAGATCCTGTGCTTCTAGGTCTTTCCAGCCTTTGAAAACACAGCCACCTACCACACTGTCTACTCCTGAATCCGATGTCTTTGACATTGAATTCTCCCTCAGTCATAAAACCAGTCATAGCATATGTGCCAAGCGAGTGGCCTTTGGCTAAAACCATTGCCCAGTGCTATTGCCAGCTCAGCATCTCCTCTCACTTGCTCCTCCCATCTGGTTGTCCTGCCTTCCTCGTCCCAGGAAATGTTACTGTCCGTAATTCCTGCCTGGATCTAATGATTTCATAGTTTAAGATCCTTCCATACTAGCCATTACCCTTAGGATGAACTCCATCAGTGCTTCATTGTCTCCTCCAAGGTCACTTCTCTGCCTTCTCTTATCAGCTTTGCCTTCCCTGCTTCCATTTCAGCTGCCCTGACTCTCCTCCATGGCCCTCACATCTTTCTCTGCCTGGAGCATCCTGCTTTGTCCTCTTGTGTAGGAAAGTTCATGTCTCTCAGATGGCTTGAGAAATGCCTCGTTGGCCTTACTCTCCACCTTTCTCCACAGTCATGTCTGAGAGTCCTTGTGTTTGGTCTTCCCCCACTGAATTCTCAGCTCTGGGAAGAGAGAACTGGATCCATTCTGCTTTGTGGTATATGTAGTATGTAGGAAGGTCTCTGGCCTTTAGTCATCATTTCCTGGATGTATGAAAGCATTGAACCAATCCCAGAGGAGGAGAGGGGTAAGATTCATGGGTTACACTGATCTGTACCATGTAGTAGTCCCCTTGAAAGGATGGGCTTTTGCTTGAGCCTTGATGATGGGAAGCTCTCAATTGTGAGTTAGTTCATTATTTTTAGAAATTAAGCCTTACTTAAGAAAGAAGTCTAAGCAGTTAAAGTAAGCATCATCCTATGCTTCACTGAATAAAACAAAGATTATGCGGATTTCACTTTACCCTCCATCTTCACTCAGTGAATTTGGTTGGTCATTGAAGTACATTGTATACTTTCTTTTCTTTTGAAAGGCACAGTCTGTGTGTGTGTGTGTGTGTGTGTGTATGGGTGCCTGTGCATGCATGTATATGCATATATCCAAATATTTACCATTGCCAATTGTTATGTACAACAATTGAGAGGACACACATGGAGATTGCATTATCATTGTCTGTCTTATGGAGAGAGAGACTCTTTGTGTGTTCAGATACACGTTTGTATGTGCGTTTTTGTTTCTCTCAGAAAACAAAAGAAGTGGCCTTTTGAATATGAAGCATCCAGTGTTTTCCATTAGGTCTCATTTGCTACACATTTCTACTTTTAAATTACATCTGAGCCACAGGATCTGGCAGGCCTCATTGGAAGGCATTTGAGGAGAAGTATTCTGCCTGGAATCTAGCCAGTTACAGTATTTGAAAGAAGAGAACAAAGCAGGGCAAATTGAGATTATTCTATTGGAGGGAAAGTTTAAAAGCTTGGGAAAGGACAATTAAAAATAAAAAGGCATCCTTCATTGATGCAAGCTTTAGAAATACCATATTTTCTCAGCCTTCAATTTTGACTTTGGTATTACATCAGTCAGCGGAACCCCAAGTGGCCTGGTAGCCATAGGTAGCTCATAGGTCTTCATCGCTTTTCTTCACTCCATGGCATTCAAATCCTGCAGAAAGGCCAGTCTTGTCCATGGCTACTATTCCCATCCTGTTCATCGAGTCATGGAGTTTTTAGAACTCCTAAAAATCTCTTCATAGTAATAAGCATGTTACGCGATAGCAGGGGTGTTGGCCTCAGCCTGAAAACAGAGAAGCTGGGGAGCAGACCTCGTGGATTTCAGAGTGAACAGATGTGGCCTCTAATCCCTGCCTGCGTGGGCTGAAAGCCAGCGCCTGCAAGGGCTGATGAGGTGCTGAGCACCACACCAAATGATTAAGGTACGTTGTCTCATCTACTCATTACCAAGGTTGAGCAACGCTCACGAAACCAGTGCAGCATGCACAACAGTCCTGCTATTAAACTCTGCAGCTCTAGCTTGGGCCATATACAATCCACGAGTTAGCGGCCTCACTGTTACTTGTAATTCCAAGATTTCATTGTGTTAAATACAATTCTAACATTTTAGCTAAGCCATATAAAAAATATTTTCAGTAACATCCGTAAACTTTTTTTACTATAAAGGGTTACATGATACCATTTCCATGGAAGTATTTTGATCAAATTTCTACCACTGTTAATATTTCTGAAAATTTAAACCTGCAAATGGACACTTGTTTTCTTTTTGTTTGTTTATTCTTTCTGATGCTGGCACTTGAACCCAGAGCCCTGCACAGGCTAAGGCCATATCCTACCCTCCAGCTTCCATTTAAATTTAAGAGAGAAATTAAGTGGGAATTTCTTTTCGCAGTTGGAATAGTGTTCATTACACAGAAAAGAATCAGAACTTTAGACCTGATCTTTGTGAAGTTTTGAATAAAGGGTGAATAATAAAGATGCCACAGCTGACATGCTGGCATTTAGTAATTAATTTAAAGCTGTATCAAGAATTGCCTACCACCTAATTCCTGCATTATCTCAGAAACTCAGTAAACAGTAGAGACCAGCCTCAAACTTCTGTCTCTGAGCCAAGCCAGTCTTCCTATTGAACATCCATAATTTTACCCTCAAAATGGAAATATCTACTAGGTGTGTCCAATATGTTTGAATAGTGACGTAGTGCTGTATTTTACAGCTTTTGATGAATTTTGTTTGAGTAAGTGAATGTATGTGCATGTGTGTGTTTGTGTTTGTGTGTATGTGCATGTGCGTGCACTCATGCACATACGTCACAGCTCATGTGTAGAGGTCAGAGGACAATCAGCTGGAGTCATCCCCCATATTCTTCCAGGAGGTGAGTACCAGGAATTAAACTCGGGTCTTTCAGCTTAGTGGTAGGCACCCTTGCATATGGAGGCATATTACAGTCTATTCAATAAATTTTATGCTCAATTACCAAGCTTTCAATTTATTTAAAAATTATTAAAAGTTGTTATACTATTTTAATTAAGTTTATGATTTTGTGTTGGACCATATTCATAGCTGTCCTTGGCCACATATGTATATAGACAAAGAAAGGATGGACATGCTTGGAAACATAAGAAAAAAAAACAGATTTTATTACAGTTTCTTTTGGGGGTGTGTTTGTGGGTGGGTATGTCATTGAGTGACTTCTATTACCCAGTCTTTTAATTTTCTCATTTGTATTTAAAGAGATTATTAGTGGATATCATTTCTCATTTTTAGGAATTCATTTATGCTTGTGAAAGCTTAGATTGAAAACTTGAACAAAAATTATAGCTAAGAAACTTGAGCTTCAGACCTTCCGTTCTCCACCTTAAACAATGAGGGTTTAAAATTAACCTCATAAAAACCCAGGGTTCAGAGGCACACCAGTCCAGGTGAGTGAATCCTGTGAGCGAAGCAGTTCCTACTGGAACCTCCTTCCTGGCGAAGCTCTAATAGATTCATAAGGAAGTACAAGTTAACCTCTCTCTCTTTTCTTGGTCCTTGAGCCAATGAGTTGCAGGGAGCCAGATCTGAGGCCCAACCAAGTGAGCCAGAGCTGAGGCCCAACCAAGTGAGCCAGATCTGAGGCCCAACCAAGTGAGCCAGATCTGAGGCCCAACCAAGTGAAGGCTAACATTCCTTCCTTAGTGGGCTTCCCCTCAATGGCATAGAAACTGAGAGAGCTTGAATAACTGAATTTGAGACAAGATCACAAGAATTAGGAAGGGACCTGGAGGAGGGGATTGTCTCAGAAGCTACCCATGATAGGCCATGTGCATGCACACAAATTCGGCAGGAGTCATTGATGGGTATGTATCTCTTTGCCCTGTGGTTTTCAACCTTCAGGACAGGTAATTTGGTTGTCTTTCCTAAGTTTGGGGCAAAGGTGCCATAATATTAGATTTCATAATTACCCATGTTGTATGAATCCCATTCCATATACAACTGCTATATTAATCCTCAAAACAGATTCCATTTTTCTTTCCAGGAATGAGCTAAAAAAAAAAAATCTGCCCTTGTCTCTAATGAATTAAAGAAAGCTTGTTTTCTATTCTAAGTAGTTGCCTTAGTAATGGATCCATTCAAAGTACTCTGAGGTTTCTCACACTCTGTAAGAGATGCCGGTTATCCTGATAGCTAAAGTCAAGTCCAATAAAAGAGAGACAAAATGACTGAATTGATATTTCTGTAAAAATCCCAGCACTGTTTTTAAAAGGTGGGTTCAGAATGAAGGTAGTTTTTCCGCGGTGCCCTAATGCAACAACCTGATAATTGTATAATTGTATGTGCTAATAAAGGCAAAATGGGGGATTAGAAGCTTTAGTCGCTGCTAATAGCTGTTTAACAAAAATTCCCATGGCAGGTTCAGAACTGTGGGGAGGGATTATGGAGGAAGCTCAGCTTAGCCCTCCTGTGGGGTTTATTATGGATCAGCAAGCCAAGCCGCATCAGATAGGAAGTCCAGGTGTATTGCAGAGCTGCTGTGTTCTGTGCCGGTTGATACCTCTCAATGTGTGCACAGAGCCCGATGGAGGAGTCTCTACACTTTGAAATGTTCAGCCTAGATGGCAACTGAGGTAGCTGTGACACTGGGAAGCAATATAGATTCCCTCCTAAGCTTGTCCCCTCCTTTGTCTCCCCTGACTGTGATTCTACCTCTTTGAAAATGCCTCTTGCTCCTCCTGCTGCTCCTCTTCTGCCTTTGGACTCCTGATGGCTCTTCATATCGGTCACATGTTTTCTTTGGTATGCTTAGAGATCTTTGTCCTTCTTTGGACTACTAAAAGCCAGATTTCGGAGTTGTTTAAAATGACATTAAGATACACACACCACTTCTTAAATGAATGTAACCTGTTCTCTGTGGCCTGAGAATAAAATCACTCACTCAAGTCAAATAGTTTTGACCATAGCAGGAAGTCTGTATCCAAAAATCGAGCCTACAATTCATTCCTTGGTGCAGCAGAACTGTCAACTCTTAGCTTAGCTACGATGGAGGTAAAATCCTTTGGTGATGTGAGGGTCATTGAAGTACAGCCTTATTATAATGAAATCCAATGTCTAAAAATTGTTCTTATTTTGGGCTTGTACCACAGTAAGAGCCAAGATTTTAAACTCTGCTAAATACAAAACAAACAAACAAACAAGACGACTTTATATATTTATGTTCATTTAAGAAAATACTAGTAGTGATGTATTATTTTGAAATATACAATTAATATGTTTGGAGTTATTTAAAATTTATATTGAGAAAAATGTATGCATTTTCAGTATTGCTGTAGACAATCATCTACATAAGACTGTTAAATTGATTGTTGTGTTATATCAAACAACTTTTATAATACTCATTTTTATTGTTATAATATTTTATAAATTTTTGGGAATAATATATTGTAGGTATTGAAGAGGGGGTCTCTGGGAGGAGTTGGGGTACAAGAATGTGATTTAATTCTATTTACTTAAAATATGTTTTTAAATGTTAAGAAATTCAGATAAATTGAAATCATGTAACTTTTCTCATCATAATGCAATAAAAGTTTTTTAAAAAAATGACACTAAGAAAGGCAGGTCTCCCTCACTTTAATATCTAATTGACTCAAGATCTCAGCCTTTGGTGTTAAAATGTATTAATGAAAGGACAAAAGTGTATGTTAGCTAGTGAGCACTTAGGAGTAATGCATGTAAAAAGTCACCTAGCCTAAAATTTTTAATAGCTCATCATTGTTTCAAGTTTTTGGAAATTGCCTAGCAGAGCTGTGCCAGCATGGCTGAATACAGCAGAGAAACAGGACATGTATCCTTTTCTTCTCAGTGACCAACAGGAACACAGAGCTTCACATGTGCTGGGGCTACACCCTAAGCAACAGCAATTACTGATCGATGCCAGCTCATGGGATCAGCAGGTCGAAGCCCTTTTCATCCATGTTGCTGCAGTCCCTTGCGCGCTCTGGATGAAGGTTAACAGCTGCCTTCCTGGATGCTAGAGAGGTCCAATCGCTCCTCCTGTTTCCATCAGCATGTGTCTCCTGTGTTGATAGTACCAGTATTAAAATCAAGTCCATTCACTGTTGACAATACATTACAGTTAAAAACCTTCAACAACAAAAACAACCAAGCAGCCTAATGTTTGTTTTCTCTGACTTAAAACAAACCCTCTTTTGCCCACCATTGGGAGTCTGATTGGTCAACTCCAGTTTTCTAGATAACTAGAGTGTTTAACACATTAACGGACATGTACAGGTGGGATTCTGGGTTGTAAGGTACCATAGAGTGTCATCTCATGTAATATAAAAGAGCAGTTCTCAAAGCAACTCTTATCAAGTGTTCATAATGTCTAGGGCCTTGCAAT
This sequence comes from Mastomys coucha, assembly GCF_008632895.1. Classification (NCBI taxonomy): domain Eukaryota; kingdom Metazoa; phylum Chordata; class Mammalia; order Rodentia; family Muridae; genus Mastomys; species Mastomys coucha. The sequence continues at coordinate 215,533,321 of NW_022196905.1, forward strand.
ATTACTCTAAGATGCAATGTTGACAGTCATTGACTTTTCCTGGTGGTGGCTCTGGCTACTCTGCATGCTTCAACCTGTTGACCCCAGTGAGCTAGTATCTTGTTCATTATGGTTCCGCTTTGAACTGTTGTAGAGTCTAGCAACCACAAGAGTCCTTAAGCACCTCTCAATCGCCTGAGCATTAAGGGCCAGGCAAGACAACGGTGACCCTTCACCAAAGATCTCAGTCTGTCAGATGTAACAGCTTGCAGTTGGTATTCAGTCTCCGAGTTAACTTCCATTTTCCCACAGAGTCAAGATGGTTGTCTTAGGGTCACTATTGCTATCATGAGGCACCATGACCAAAGCAACTTAGAGAGCAAAGGATTTATTTGGCTTGTACTTCCATGTCATAGTTCACCAAAGGAAGTCAGGACAGGAACTCAAACAGGGTAGAAACCTGGAGGCAGGAGCTGTAGCAGAGGACATGAAGGGGTGCTGCTTACTGGCTTGCTCAGTCTGCTTTCTAAGAGAACCCAGGAGCAGCAGCTTAGAGGTGGCACCACCCACAATGGGCTGGGCTTAATGCCCTGCAGACTTGCTTTACGAAGGCATTATCTCAACTGAGGCTCCCTCATCTCAGATGACTTTTTGTTGAGTTGACATAAAACTAGCCAGCATAACCGTCTCCATCAACCCTACCCTTCCACTACATGAGTCCTCCCACCAATTACCCTCAGGCTGAGTACATGATTAAAGGCAGATAAAGACAAGTGAGTGGGTGGGGTAGAGGCTTCCATGTGAGTCCATTACCATGATTCTATGACTGCAGAGTACATGGGAGACACAGAACCCTCTCGCCAGCCTGTTGGCTCTTGCTACATTGTGAAGAGACAAGGCTAAAAATAACTCAGTTACAACGGTTGGGTATTTTTTTCCTAGTTTTTAGCTACTTCCTAAATATAAATGGATATGTTAAAATATATGTGTATATCTGTGTGTGTATGTATGCATTTCACATGAATTTTCAACTAAAATATTTTAAAGTATTTCAAATACTTCAAAAGGGATGATATTGAAATGAGAACTCATGTCACAAGTTCCAAGCTGGCATCTATGCTGCTGCTATTGGCCCTGGGGCAGGTTTTGTTTGCCTTCTTTTTTTTTTTTCTTTTTTTTTTTTTAACTTTAATTAAACTGGTCCTTTCATTCTTAAATCAAGTTATCTCTTGTGCTTGTGGTTAGGAAAGACAAGGGGCCGATTTGCTGGCATTTTTTTAGAGCATTGGATTCCTCCCTCTCTAAAGCAGCTGCCTCCTTCAGAAGGTGTCTAGCTTTCAGGCCACTGGGTTTGCCACTAAACCTAGCGCTCCTTTGTGATTGGACTGGGGCTGACTCCAGTTGGACATGGGGCTGCCTGATGACTTTCCTCCATGTGCATTTTCATCCCTGATTTTCAGTTGATTAGACCAGCCCTGGATAAATCACAGGAAACCTTTATCCCACCAACAAAGTATGTATCATCTCTACTGTGGTATTTTTCTCAAAATTTGTGTTGTTTCTGAAGATATCATTTTTAAAAGTCAGCCATGTTTTGCTGTGTCTTAGCTTAGAAATACACTGCTTGTATGGCTATTAGTTGTTTTAATTTGCGGAACACTGTGCTTCACCTTTCTTTCTTCTATAGTCAGGGATTGAATAATACACCCCAGTGAAGATCAATAAGCTTACAGCCAGGCATATTTTTCTTTTTCTTTTTAAAGATTTATTTTATGTGAATACATTGTCGCTGTCTTCAGACATACTAGACGAGGGCATCTGATCCTATTACAGATGGTTGTGAGGTACCATGTAGTTGGTTGCCGGGAATTGAACTCAGGACCTCTAGAAGAGCAGTCAGTGCTCTTAACCACTGAGCCGTTTCTCCAGGTCCGAGTATATTTGTCTTTAAAGTAAGTCATTAACACTACAGAAAACTGGAATTTCTAACGTTTCTAAAGTGGGACTCTCTGAGATCTGCCAGTGTATAAATAATGACATGGAGGCTTTTAATATAGTTTAAAGCTTAGGCCTTTGGCTTTCACAGTCTCCTAACTACTCTAAACTTAACCTGACTAACTTATATGGCTAGCCTATAGGACTATCCTTTTCTCTGCTGCACTGCAGTATATGTCTGTTCCCTCTGTGTCTACGTTCTTCCTGAGCCATTCTCTCTGCCTGGAAGTCCCGCCCTCCACTTCCTGCCCAGCTTTTGCCATCAGCTCTTTATTACAACCAATCAACAGCAAGGCAATCTCTGATACAATCTAGATTGCCTCTAGGCATCTAGGGCTGTCTGACCTTCAAGTATCTGGAGGAGGTGTGAAAGAACAAGTATTTACAAATATAAGACTGGTGGCAGGCCACAGAATTGACAATCCTACCAGCATTTAGCTCTCTGCTGATACAGAATTATTAACTGAAAATATGGAGACACACTTTCATATAATATGAAAAAAAACAAGTTACCCTACATAAAGTAGGGGTAAGTTTTATAAGTTCCATGGTAGTTTTACCATCTCTCACTATGAAGGTGACCCTGTGAGTGTGACCTCTGTGATAGTCACAGAAGAACTATGAGCTGTTCCCACTCCAGGCCTATGGACTCTACACATAAAGTTCCATCCTTACAGTACAGCATTAAGGTCATTCTTCAGAATCTCAGGGGGGAAATGAGGTATGTAAATTTTAGAAAACTTTGTATCAAATTGCAAAGCTGATGAGAAAGCCGAGATACAATTTGGTTTTTTGTCTTGTAAGCACTTGACACTCTCCAATACCTCTGTTCCAAGGGTGAACTTAGCCCTCCTAGCCCTTTCCCTTCCCCTAACACAAAAACAAAACCAGAAAGTGAGTTTCCATTTGTGTAAGGAATTGTTGCATTGGAAGTGTTAGTCAGAAAACTTATTGGCCTTGCCCGAAATGTTGGCTAAATTTTGGAAATGCACCAAGAATCCCAAAGCTCACCCAAAGGATCATTTTTAACGTTTATTTTTCTTTCAATTTATTGTAAGCAACAATAATCAAACCTAAATATTTGATACTGAGAAAAAAACTTTTTCATACTAAATTAAATGCTCTAATAAAACAAACAAAAAAAATTGTTTAAATTTAACCAGGAGTAAATCTTATTTTTTAAATATATTTGAAACAAAATAAAATCCTAAAGAAAATTATTGTTTCTCAGAGGTGTAGAGATAGTTCAGCAATTAAGAGGTTATAGTGCTTTCTTACACTCACATCTGCTGATCCACAACCATCTCTAACTGTAGCTCCAGAGGCCCTCACGCCCTCTGCTGGCCTCCATGAACATTGCACTCACATGCACATACAAATGTAGACACATAATTAGAAATAAAAACGAATCCTTTTTTTAGAAGTCAGTTTCTGCCTAATGTTTATACTTTTCAGTTGACCCACTTTACTACAATCCAGTTAACCAACCAGAGAACTATAGATTCTTCATTAGATAAGTTTTGCAAAAAACCAGGAAGGACAAAACTAAATACACAGAAAACAAACCATCTGTGATTCTTAATCCACAAACTAGCACATGGGAGACATTTAATACTCCATGTCTTCTATGCACAAGAGACCCTGTTCTGCCAGGTTATGGATGAAGACATTGAGTTTCTCCACTATAGCACCCTCCCTGGTGACTTGCAAAGATACCAGAGTGTGATGTGAGACTGGGAGGTAGCCCTATGGACAAGCAACCCATAGTTTTTGCTCTCTCATACACAGCACTAACATTCAGTAATCTAAGCTGTTTCCTTGAGGTAAATGCTCAGAAATAGTATTTCTGGTCATGAGTTTTTAATGGCATTTTAGGTGTGACTAAAATATTTTCTAAAATAGACTTTGAAAACTGACTAGAAGATTCTGTGAAGTATAACTGTGTAGTGAGTAGAAAAGGCTTTCAGAGCTATTCTCACTTTGTAAAATAATGAATATGCAAACAGTTATAATACCATCTTTGAGTTTTTTCCCAGTCTGAACCAGCCTAACCACTGAGATGCCAGAGAGGAGATGATATTCTCAGTGGATGTTTAAGTGGCTGCTATTGCATGCAGACTGAATAGCCCTTTCTCTGTGTGCAAAACCTCTCTGGTGGTTTTGAGATACTGCCCTATCTATGCGCATGCCCACCAATTTTCTCTAGTCATCACCACTAAAAGCTTTTATTCAGTTAAACATTGGTTGATGGGTTTTTCTGAGATCCAATACTCTATAAATTAACATGTCTCATAGATACTGAAATGCCGTGTCAAAGCACTGCAGTTAGTGGATACACTCAATTTTATACAAGCACAATAAGACCCCTGTCTGGAAGAGGGGCAGGATTATCACATAAACCGTTCCAATGCGGGCTGCCAACCCACTGATAGTGCCTCTGAATGTGACCTTATTTGGAAAGAGGTTTGCTGCTAGTGTAATTAGTTAAGTTGAACTCATGGTGGAGTATAATAGACCACTAATCCAGCAAAATAGATGCCTTGATTAAAAGGAAAAAAATAAAGAGGTAGATACACTTATCAGAAGATGGCCACATGCAGAAGGGTGCTACAGCAGAAGCCAAGGAGGCCACAGGTTGCCAGGAGAGAGCACCAAAGCCAGGACAATGACTCCTGTGAGTCAAGAGGGGCCATGGGAGCACCTTGATCCCAGGAGTCTCTGCCCTTCACCTCTAG
>NW_022196905.1:215538039-215574485 GCF_008632895.1 Mastomys coucha
ACTTAGCACAGGGTCCCCAGTGGGAGCTGAAGGGGTTTGCAGCCCCATAGGAAGAACAACAATATGAGCTAACCAGTACCCAAAGCTCCCAGGGACTAAACCACCAACCAAAGAGTACACATGGTGGGACTCATGGCTCCAGCAGCATATGTAGCAGAAGATGTCATCAATGGGAGGAGAGGCCCTTGGCCCTGTGAAGGCTCTATGCCCCAGTATAGGGGAATGCCAGGGCCAGGAATCGGGAGAGGGTGGGTTGGTGAGCAGGGGGAAGGGGGAGGGAATAGGGGGTTTTTCAGAGGAAACGGGAGAACATTTGAAATGTAAACAAAGAAAATATCTTAAAAAAAAAAGAACATGTTGTCAGGTAATATTACAGCATCTCCCCACCCCCTTTTAAAAACATACCACAAAGTTCACCCAAGACAAACTTGCCTGACCAAATTTCTCCTTAAAGGATGCCTGACAGTATCTAGGTGGCCACCTAGATGAAGAAAGTGGATCTAGGTGTTTGTGGCTTGCTGTGAATTGAGGAACCCAGCTCAGTCCCCTTAGCATCCATGCAGGGCTGCCATAATCCTCCTGTCTTAGGATCTAATAAATGTATTTAAAATCCCTTTTGTTTTCCTTTCTACCTTCTTTCAACTCTTTGTTTTAGTCTGCTTCCCCACGGATGTAATACTGTTCAGTCTTATACATATATGCATGGATATATGTACATATGCATATATGTATCTATATAATGTTATATGTGAATATTTAATTTTTCAGCAGATTCTCTCTCTCTCTCTCTCTCTCTCTCTCTCTCTCTCTCTCTCTCTCTCTCTCTCTCTCCCCTTCCCTCCCTCTCTCTCTTCTCTCTCATGCTTTCTTTTGGTTTTTTAGTTTTGTCCAAAACAGTGTTTCTCTGTGTAGCCCTGGCTGTCATACTCTTTAGACCAGGCTAGCCTCAAACTCACAGGGACCCACTTGCTTCTGGCTCCTGAGTGCAGGACTTGGATTAAAGGAGTGCCTCACCACTGCCTGGCTCATATTTACATTTCTAACTGCTAATTCTGTATAAAAATTCTATGATGGACCACCCTCAGTTTCCAAACGATTTAAGGAACAGTTAGGTTTTCTTACATTCACACTGAGTACAGTGGCTCCTTTACATTTGTTCTAAAGCTCACACCTATCTCCTTATTGGTACCAACTTCATTAATAAGGGAATTATCTATTAAATGCTATTTTTTCCATAGGAATGACAAAAAGGCCACCCCTGTTTTCTTAACACTCATGATACAGTATTCATGGTAGATTCACATAAGCTGTGTCATGCAAACCCTGCAAGAGCTATGCACCTTCTGTGCTCCAGGAAGCAAATGGAAACAGGCTGAGAAGGTTTAGCTAACTTTGGCAAAGGATGGAGGCCAGATGTGAATTCTAACAGATTCTAGGGCAAAGACCCACCCAGTTGAACCTACTGTGTGGTTCTCTCATGAATCATAATCTGTTAGCTGTGAAAAAGTTCCCTTTCACCTATTTATTTGGATGGTGGTTCTCTTCTTGTTCTGTGCTTGATACATGACAATCTCTTAGCTAGTTCTTCTGGCCCAGGCAGAGCTCAGAATGGGAAGCCTCAGGAAATACTGATTTGAGTGTACGCTGAGAACACTCAGGATGTGGGACTGTGCGTTTCTCAGGTTAATCTCCCACCTTCTAGCAGCTACTTCAGTGTTCATGTCAGGAGAAAAAAATTAATGTACCTCTTAGCACCAATCCATGCTTTTTGTCTTCATAAAACTCACCAAATATTAGCTAATTAATCCTAATGAACGCTTTCAATATCTGTAAGGTCAAATTCATTCTCAACAGGCATTTATAAGCAGACAAGCTGTGTTTTCCTAATTGATGAGGTCTCTGGCTCACTCTCATTATGAATCATTGCTTTAGATTCCCAAGGCCTATTCAAAATCCTGAGGGAATAGCAGGCTAAGCCTCATCACTGGACAGCCCAGTGTTTCCCAAAGTATTCCCCCTGCTGGCCTGTTGCCCTCTGAAAACAGGGTCCTTTTAATGATAAGCAAGAATAATCCAATACACCAATATGTAACCATTTTATTCATGTTAATACTGTATTTTCTGTTTTTGTAACTTCTGCAGACAACACCTGAGGAATAAGTCAATTTTTGAGCTTTAACATGTAGGTAAGCGTTAAATACTCATGTGAAACACACATTGCTATTTTCCTATTTGACTATATATTAAAATTTTACACATATCCAGGGATGGTGGCACATACCGGTAATTCCAGCAGTAAGAAGCCTAACCAGGAGAATTCCAAGCTGGAGGCCATCCTGGGATACATAGGGAGTGAAAGGCTGTCCCAGACTACTTAGTAAGACAGTATCTCAAATAAATAAGTTCATCTACAGGACATACATATATAGTCCAAAACTGTTCAGCAGATCTAATGTTAATGTTTATTTATATTCTCTTGGCACATGTGTGTATGTGTGTGTGTGTGTGTGTGTGTGTGTGTGTGTGAAAGGTATGTCTTTCTAATATTTTAAACATTCTCTTTACAAGAATAAAAAACAAGAAGCAGATGCAAAACTAAAGTGAATACACAAAACAACTGTCCCAAGCATGAACACAAATGACCAAGACAATGGCGTAGGGAAATCCCTCAGGAACATCCTTGTCAACACAGTACAAGAGAACCAGGGCAGGGGATGCCGGGTACTCCAGCCACCCAAGCATTCCAGTTAGGGACATACAAACGAGACAGGCTTCCAGGATGTCAGTGTGATGTTCAACACAGTACAAGAGAACCAGGGCAGGGGGGGCCGGGTACTCCAGCCACCCAAGCATTCCAGTTAGGGACATACAAACGAGACAGGCTTCCAGGATGTCAGTGTGATGTTCAACACAGTACAAGAGTTCCAGGGCAGGGGGTGCCGGGTACTCCAGCCACCCAAGCATTCCAGTTAGGGACATACAAACGAGACAGGCTTCCAGGATGTCAGTGTGATGTTCAACACAGTACAAGAGTACCAGGGCAGGGGGTGCCGGGTACTCCAGTTACCCAAGCATTCCAGTTAGGGACATACAAACGAGACAGGCTTCCAGGATGTCAGCATGATGTAAGTACAAGATCTCAAACAATAATTCAAACCTATTTCACTGCATACTTCTCTAAACTTTCCATGATCCTAGGAAAAATGCTCAATCAATCAATCAATCATCAATTAATCAATATTCTTATTTTAGAAAAAGAAGCAATGGAGTTATACAAAAAGAGACCTTGTTGTCATGTCTCGGCAAGCGGATGAGAATGTGAGGATAAAATACTTGACCAGTCCCACACAAAATACCATGTTTGAACTGCTGAAGAGTAGGTGCCACCATCCACTCCCACGTCCCCACCTCTGTACTTAAGTCACTGTTCTTCAAAGCTCTATCTCATATGCAGTGCTGGATGACTTCCTGCTTTACACATTTTTTAAAAACTTGTGTGTATCTGCACATGTGCAAGCATGTGCGTGTGTATGTGTATACATGTGCAAGCACACGTGAACATGCATCTAAGCACTGCTTCCTGATAAACACTCTTACTGGTCAGCATCTTCCATGCTTAGTAAAGCACTCTAATTTTCAAACTAGGCAATTAATGCCTAGCTACAGGACAATGTTTCACATACCACTATGTAGCTAGATATGATCATGTGACTAATTCTAGCCAAGGAGATGCATGAATGTTCTCAAGAAAGTTCTAGACAACCATTTAAAATCTGGTGACTGGAAAAACAGGATGCTGAAAGGACTATGATCCCAAGGGCTCTGTACAACCAGCATGGCTGCCCCAGGCAGCTGCTCCCTAGGTTCTTTTACACAAGAGAATACTTATTTAAATCACTATTTTTATTTATTTATTTTTTGGCCTGTGTGCTGCAACCAATAATAGGTGCTACCAAGTCAGAAAAAAGCAAGGCAGTATTGCTGTAGTACCTATTTCAAAGTAAACCAACATAAATGTTGAAAGAGCAGGAAATGTGTAAGACCTGAATCTGGACCAACCCTAGTCCCAGGGAATTAAAATGCTGGGAGCGAATCATTGGGCTGGTCCTAGGAAGCCTGTACAACTAGCTTCCTTTGCATCCAGATTGGAAAATTTCATTCCAATTTTATATTGCATATCTTAAAACTCAAATTAATTTTCAATGTACTTTCCATTGAGATGAAGGACTGGGGGGTCAGGAAAAAGAAAAGAAAAGAAAAGAGAAAAGAAAAGAAGGGAATGGAAGGGAAGGGAAGGGAAGGGAAGAGAAGAGAAGAGAAGAGAAGAGAAGAGAAGAGAAGAGAAGAGAAGAGAAGAGAAGAGAAGAGAAGAGAAGCGAAGCTAGGAACCTGAAACAATGGGAAACACACACAGCACAAGATGGACATGCAACAACCAGATGTTAAGAAGGACCACAATTGACCTATGTACAGAGTTCATACACACCTTCAGGAAAAAATACGAGGAAGATTGAAAGCATGTGCAGAGAAAATGAGAGATTTGCTTAAAGAAAGCAAAAGAGCACCTCAAAGTTAGCTTGACACACCCTCTAAGGTTAGTGGCAGTCAACGTGAATGGAACAGTGCCTACCACAGAAAACTGGTCATTGGTGGAACCATGTTTCAGATGAAAATGAGGAGCTACTCATCTATGGGGTGGGCTAAGTGAAGAGCCAGACCTGTAGCTATCAAACACGTTACTTAAAAGCACTCTTAACTTGATATATTCACTTGCTAAGAGTCTCAAAGCAAAGTATTACAAATCGGACAGTTTATTCTACTCTCTCTCACACACACATGCACACACTGTGAGCATCCACTTCTGTATTTGTCAGGCACTGGCAGAGCCTCTCAGGAGACAGCTATATCAGACTCCTGTCAGCAAGCACTTGCTGGCATCCACTATAGTGTCTGGGTTTGGCGATTGTATACAGGAAGGATCCCCAGGTGGGGCAGTCTCTAGATTGTCATTCCTTCAGCCTCTGCTCCACACTTTGTCTCTGTCACTCCTTCCATGGCTATTTTGTTCCCCCTTCTAAGAAGGATTGAAGTATCCACACTTTGGTCTTCCTTCTTCTTGAGCTTCATATGGTTTGTTGATTGAACATGTTCTTACAGAATGGCTGTCACACACTTACATGGTGAATATTACATATCCTAAGTGACAGTTCATTTAGAACCTTAGAATCTTGACCTAGAATTGTACTCTATGGTTTCTCGTCTGTGAGATCAGTCATTTACAGTTTATGCCAGCATCCTGTCTGTCTTGTAGACAGAGGGAAGCCTTCTGTAGTGAGCTGTTTCCCTTGATGTACTGAGACTCAAGGGCACCCCTGCCTTAATGATGCTTTTTCTATGATTTGGGTTCAAGGAAACCAACGGAAGAATCTGTGCTGGCTATCCAAATAGGCAATGAGTAGTGAGGGCAAGCACTTGTCTTGCTGTTTGCCTCCATTTACCTAGGAGTTTATTTTGTTTGGGCCGAGGACTACTTGGCACATTAGCAGAGGACAGAAGACACTCTTACACTATGCATAGTCTTGGCCTCTGGCTCCGGTGTTCCTTTGGAACACCTTGTGTATCTGTCTTGTAAGAAAGGCAACCTAAAATGCTCAGGTGGGGAGCAGATCTGTCTCTGCCATATGAATGCTTCCATTTCTCCTGGGCACACCTTACTCACACCAGTTCTTCCTCCTCCAACTCCTCCTCCTCCAACTCATCCTCATCCTCCAACTCCTCCTCCTCATCCAACTCCTCCTCCTCCAACTCCTCCTCATCCTCCAACTCCTCCTCCTCCTCCAACTCCTCCTCCTCCAACTCCTCATCCTCCAACTCCTCATCCTCCAACTCCTCCTCCTTTTACCATTAAAAATACTCTCTTGTTCACAGCCCTTAGTACCTGGTACCTAGTGTGGACCCATGTGGCTGCAGGCAAAGACAGAAGCAGGAGGAGTCATTCTCTCCAGCCAGCTGCTGCCTTCTCTGTCCTGCAATGAGTAGTGAGGGCAAATACATCAGTTTTAAGGCAAATACAGCCTTGGCTCCAAATGGTAGAGCCCTAGCAAGAATCCAGAGTTGAAATCAATACCCAGAGCCTTGCTATCGCCTCTGGAAAAGGTCAAGCTGGGGGACACAGTGTCAAGGCAAGAAAAGACAACTGGTGGAAGCCAGATGCTTTCCCACCCCGAGAAGGAAGAGGCTTCCTCGGTAAGGGATGGATCCATGGCCCGCAGTCAGGAGTCTATCTGCGTGAGGATGCGTACGAAGGACACAGAATACAACAAAGGCCAGCACATTGGGTCTGCACCAAGAGATGAGACGAACAGTGTCATTCCAGCTTGCCGGTGGCACGATGTCACCTGTGGCCGTCTCCCGAAGCCTCTGTGTAAATGGATCCGTGTCTGTCTCTAGACAATAACAGACAAAGAGGGCAAGGTCTTAGCTTACCCCTGCTACTGTGAAGAGTTATCTCTGAGCATGTAAAGCACTCATGGGGGCGGGAGAGAAGGCAAGGAAGGGTGCAGACAGACATCGAGAGCTCTGACACCCGATGCTGTCAGTTTGTTTCAGACTATGGGGAAAGTGCAGTCCAGCCCCTGCTACTGCAGGCTACAAGGCACATTGTGGCTGAAGTCATTTTCCCTAGGTCCCATAATTCCAAGGGACTTTGAAGACTTTCAAGGCATGTCCACATACAGGGTGAATATCATTTCGTTTTAGAGGTTGAAACTGGACAATGTCGGCCAATATGTCAAGATTCAAGTGTCTTCGGCTAAGTAACCACAGAATTTTCACTTTTCAACTTGCTTTTCTCCTATTTCTATAAAGTTAAAAAAAAATGAATTGCTTGGGAGTTGAAAAGGTGGCTTAGAGGTGCGAAGTGTGAACTGTTTGGTTACCAGCACAGCATTGGGTGGTCCATGGCTTAACGACCAGTAGTGCAAGCTCCTGGGGCTCTAACACCTTCGTCCCTCCTTGGGTACCCACATTCTAGTGTATCTACATGCACATAGGAACACATGCATATATGGAATTTAAAATAAAAATAAGTCTTGTCTCAAAGGAAAAAATCAAAGGTTTCTTCCAGTCACTAGGATCCCACCATGCAGGTTTATTTTTTCAAGTAAGTTGAGATTCATTGTCCATTCATCATGACTTAAAATTGAGGAACTGAGTCATTTATATTCATGTTGCCATTGAGGTGCACTGATTGTAGAAGATTAATGCCTTAAGCCACCTCCTATTTTCCCAAGTTTAATTTAGTAATCTCTAGATAGATAGAACTGAACAATCAAGTAACGCGTGCCTCAAGCGCATAGATGGTACACTTGTGAAGAAGTATTTGAGGCTCGTGCTCTGTAAATGAATCTTCAGTACAACTCATATTGTGAGCTTTTCTTCCACTTACTCTTCTTTTCCTATTAGTCTAGAAAGCCCATTTTATAATATTTACTTGTTATTATTTTTTAATTATATGTATGCATCTCTGTGTATATATGTATGTGTGTATGTGCACCTGTGTATGTCTTTGTGTGTATCTTTGTATGTGTCTGCGTGTGTATGTGTGTCTTTGTGTGTGCATGTGTGTATGTGTATGTATCTCTATGTGTGTATATATGTGCATACTCAGGAGTGCAGGTGCCTTAGGGGACCACAACAGATTTCCCTGGAGCTAGAGTGACAGATGGTGGTGAGACGTGTATGCTGGTAACTGAACTCAGATCTGCTGCAAGAATGGCTTGATCTCTTAATTTCTGAGCTAGCTATCTAGTCTAAGGAAACAGATTTTGAAGATGCAAACTATGTTTGGTTGTAAAACATGAGAGAATAGAATTCCTGGCCACTGCCATGAACTTGCGCTGGGAAAAGAAGATATTGTTAGTGATGGGAAGCACTGTGGGTCAGCTCTGTGGGTCCTTATGCAGCCTGTGCTGTTAAAGTCTTTGTTATACACAAAGTTTTTATCAGAATCCCTCAGCGATTGTCTTCTTCAGGGAAGAGCACCCCAACTGGATTTCTAATACCAAGTGGTCATCTCTGAAAGCATTGTATATACAAGTGACATTATATGAACTGAGCAAGTCATATTTGTATAGTTAGGAACACACACACACACACATACACATGTACACTACAGCCGCCACCACCACCACCAACAACAACAACAACAACAACAAAAACAAAAACAATTTTAAAAAGATGTAATACATTTGACAGAGAGCAAGAGTGGGGAGTGCATTGGTGGTTTTGAAAGAAGGAAAGAGGATGAAAAAATCCTCGAAGCCTATCTGGACATGGTGGCACATACCTTTAATCCCAGCACTTGGCAATCAGAAGCAGGAGATCAGCTTGCTCTACATAGCAAGTTCCAGGCTAGCCAGGACTACATAGTGCTGCTAATAGTTTGAGACACTACTAGTGTTTCAAAATCCAACAACAATAAATAAACTCCTTCAAGGAAGGCAGGGAGGACAGGGAAGGGGAGAAGAGAAGGTAGGAGAGAAAGGGAAAAGAAGAAAGAAGGAAGGACTTTGAGGAGCACCAGAGTTTAATGATTGACAACTTATATTCTAAAACAATAAAAATTTGGGTAACAGTGGGTCACTTGCCTGGATCACCTGACACTGTGTACAGCCATCGTCTCATGGTGTATGCCTACCCATGACAACTTGAAGCCTCACATAAACACTCTTTGAAAATACAGTTTTTAACACGAAACCTATGAGATTTGCACCTCATTCTAGGTTCAGTAGCCTTGTTTTGAAGCCCTATTGCAGTTGAATTATAAGTTGCAGATCAAATGTATTTTCATGATCACCTATAATGACAATGATTGATAAGATTCAGTAAGTAGAGGTAGCACATGTGACAGGTGACAATTACACATGTGAAGGTATCCCACTGTCAGGGCACAGCATTCAGATTTTGTGCAGAGTCTCTAAGTTCTTTATCCTGCCTCTATCTGCCAGTTGCCTCTGATTTAAGGCAGACAATCGTAAAGTATAGAGGAAGGACAGAAGGAGGAAGGGAGGGAGGGAGAGCAGGAAATAGAAAAATCATCCCCACCCTTCATACATACATTTTCCCAATCCTCTAGGCCTGTGGTTCTCAATCTGTGGGTTGCAACCCCTTTGGGGTCCAAACAACCACTGGAAAACAGAGATATTTATGATTCATAACAGTAGCAAAATTACTATATTAAAGGGTCACAGTATTAGGAAGCTTGGGACTCTAATACAGTTCTTCATGCTGTGGTAAGCCCAACCATGAGATTACTTTATTGTTATTTCATAATTGTAATTTTGTTATTGTTATGAATCATAATGTAAATATCTGTGTTTTCCACAGCCTGAGAACCACTGCTTTAAGCCTGGATAATGATCATTGCATTCTCTAAGGCCACTGAGGTTGTCATATTGTTTACAATGTACAAGATATAGAAATAAATAGTTGTCTATGGATGGATAGATGGATAAAGAAGATGTGCTCTATACACATACAGAGAGAGAGAGAGGAGAGGGTGGGGAGGAAGAGGGAGAGATTGTGTGTGTGTGTGTCAAACACACACTTGGCTCTGTGACAAAATGCCTATCAAAAAACAACTTACAAAGAGTTTATTTAGTTCATAGTTTGAACAATATTTGAGACAATATTTTGGTTCATAGTTTAAAGGTACCGTCCATCACAGAGGGAAACATGTTGTTAATAATGTCAAGCAACTTTTCTTTTAGTGAGGAGTCCGATCTGATGTAAGATGTTGTATTTGTCTTTCTGAGTCTGGTTTAATTTGCTTACCATGATAATCTCCCATCTAGGCCCTGCAGATGTCATAGTTTGATTCTTCTCCATGGCTGAATAAAACCTCCATTGTGTGTATCACCACATCTTATTTGTCTTGTTGCCTATTGGTGGGCATCTACACAAGCTCACTCTTGGCTACTGTCAACAATGCTGCATTAAACATGCATGGGCAGTTCTGCAGAAATGGAAGCCAAAACAAACTTTACTTCCATAAGAGGCTTTTAACTATGGTGTTTTATCATAGCAACAAAAAAGCAATGAATAAGGCTCACAGTATCTTGAAATATTTTCCCTATGTCTTTCTCTAGTAACTTTAACATTTTAGGTCTTACATTAAGATCTTTGATTCCTTTGGATTGATTTTTGTAGAATGAGAAATGGGGATCCAATCTTATCTACCTTCTGGTGCTTCAGATTTCCTAGCACTGTTTATTGAAGAAGTTCTCCTTTCTCCAAAGTATGCTTTGACACTCTTGTTAAAATTCAGGCGGCTGCAGCTCTGTGCGCTTACTTCCATGTCCTTTATTCCATTCTATTGGTCTACATGTTTGTAGTGACTGTCATACTGTTCTTGTTACTATGGCTTTGCAGTATAGTTTGAAACCAAGCATTTTGATGCCCCCGTACTCTTCCCATTTTAGGATTCCTTTGGCTGTTCAGGGTTATTATTTGCTTATGAATGAAGACTAGGGTTTTTTCCTAGTTGTATGTAGAATGTTGCTGATATTTTGATAGGTATTGCATTGAATCTGTATTTCCACTTTTGGTAATATAAGTTCTATAAGATTAACTTTATTGATCCATGAACATGGTAGGTTTTTTTCTTCTTCATATTGTAAAGATTTTGTGATAAAAGTTTTTTCTTCTTTGATTAGTTCTATGCTTAAGGTTAAACTCATTGCTTTTCCCCTGATTTATTACTGAGCAAGCTCATTAGTATATGTAGAAAAGTTCCCAATTTGTGTATGTTGAAATTGTATCCTGTTACTTTACCCAAAGTATTTATTGTATCTAAGACTTCTAGTTGCTCTTCCAGGTCTTTTGCTTTTATGTAGAGGATTACATTGTCTCAAAATAAGGATAATTTTCCTTTGCCTTCTCTGTTTTTATCCCTTTTCTTTCCCTGCCTTATCCCTCTAAGACATCAAGCATCATCCTGAGTAAGAAGGGAAGGAGACCTCCTCTCTCATTCCTGCTTTTCTTATTGAATGCAGCATTGGCTACAGTTCTGTCGGGTATAGCTTTTATGACGTTAATGTATATTCTTTCAATGCCTGGGTCACTTGGGCTTTTATCAGGAAATGATGTTGAAGTTAATGAAGAGCACTTTCCTCTGCTGCTGAGACAGTGGGTGGCCCCTGCTGGAGTCTATCTATATGCTTTGTTGAGACAGAGTGTGGCCTCTGCTGGAGTCTATCTATATGCTTTGTTGAGACAGAGTGTGGCCTCTGCTGGAGTCTATCTATATGCTTTGTTGAGACAGAGTGTGGCCCCTGCTGGAGTCTATCTATATGCTTTGTTGCATGTATTGATTTGTGTATGTTGAACCCTCTGTGCATCCCTGGAATGAAAGCAACTGGATCATGGTGTATGATCTTTCTAATGTGTTGTTTGACTTAGTTTACAAAGATGTTATTGTGCATCTATGGTCATCAAGGAAATCGACTGATGGTTTTCCTTTATTGTTGTATCCTTACCTTGCTTAGGTATCAGAATAATACTTTTTCATAAAGTGACTCTGGTGGTATTTCTTCCTCTCCTATTTTCAGGGCTAATTTGGTGAACATCCTTCTTTAAACATCTGGTAGAATTCAACAATGAATCTGTCTGGTCTTAAGCTTTTCTTTGTTAATTCTTGAAGGTCATATTTATCTAGAAATGTATGCATTTCATTTTTTCCAGACTTGCCATATTTTTCATTACAGATTTTCCTAAATTATCCTTTGGGTCTCATTGGTATCTTTTGTAAAATTCTTTTTACCTCTAATTTTATTAATTACTGAGTCTTTTTTACATTTTTTCAGTTACCTTGACTCAGAACTTTCAGCCATATCATTTTAAAGTACTAACCCTTTGTTCCATGGATTCTTTGTATTGTTCTTTTGTCTCTGTTTTATTAATTTCTTCCCTGACCTTTATAATTTATTTCTATCTATTGGTTTGGGGTTTGAGGTCTTCTTTTCCTAAGATCTTGATAAATCTTTATGTTGTTCATTTAAGATATTTCTGAGTTGTTTTGCTTTTTCCTTTTTTGTTTGGTTTTATATAAGCATTTACAGATAAAACTTTTCCTCCTAAAACCACCTTACTGTATCCCAAAGATTCTAGTCCTTTTTTAGTGTTCATTTGATTCTTAGAAATTTTAAAATTCCTTCCTAATTTATTTAATGACCTTCTGACCATTGAAGAATGTATTGATCATTATCCATGTATGTGTATGTGGTTTCTGTAGTTTCTATGGTATTGAGTCTCTATTTTATTCTACAATCTGATAAGTTACAAGAAATTACTTCCATTTTTTCTTTATATTTGTTATGACTTATTTTCTTGACTAAAATGTAATATATTTCACAGAGAATCCTATAGGCTATTATAGAATGTGTATTCTTTATCTGTTGAATGGAATATTCTGTAGATAGCAGTTAAGTACATTTTGGTCTATGGTATAGTTTAATTCTAAAATTTCTTTGTCGACTTTTTGACTGTATGGGTGACAGTTGGTAAGCATATAGAAGCCAACATTCTTACCATATCTGTTCAGATCTCTATCCTTTTATGTCCAGTATTGTTTGTTTTATGACACTGAATGTACTGACATCTGGTGCTTAGATACTTAAAACCGTCACACCTTCTTATGGGAAGGAAGCCTTAGAAGCCAACCCTTAAACTCTGCTGGATTGTTAAAAGTCAGATGTTTAGTAATGTGTAATAACCTTAAAAGAGTAAGAGTTCTTAAAAATGTTTCATCTATGTTATTTTCAGTATTATAGAAGGCAAGTTTTGTCGCTATTCCTGAACATGAGGGACTTTGTCATAGAATACAGACTGAAGTATATGCAATAACTATGTAAATGACAGTTGTTCTCAGGGGGGGCTTTCAAATTCTTAAAGATTTCCTTGTCCATTAGTTTTCTAATACCATGCTGAAGTTCTTATACTGGGACATACTATGTCAGATAAGCAAAATGGTTTCATTGTGTTGTTTGTAGTTAGGTTCCTTTGTGTAAAATGGTTTACGTGATCAAAACTCTAAAACAATAAAAATCCTAATTGTTATAGTAAGGTAAATGTGAAGTACCCTTGCCAACAGTGTCCTAGGAAGCAACTTATTTATTAGTGGGTAGAAACTAGGGGCTCAGGGTTCTCCAGAACTGTTTATTTTTATCTGCTTCAAGTTTTATTTAGGAGTTTACTGATCAGGGATACTAAGGGAGCTACTTAACATGGTGGACAACTTGCCAGGTGACACCACAGATCATTTTGCATGACAGGTGGACATGGGCTGGTGACAGCTTCAAGCCACTGAAAGGGCTGTGGTTTGCCATGGAATTAATGAGTAACCAAGGCTAGGTCCAGTCCTAGGAGGAGCCTGTTGGAAGTTGTGTCTAATTGGCAGATCAGAGTGACTGAGTGGTGCGCCCTCCCTGTGGGAGGAGGTGGCATGCTGGCCCAAACTATTCTGGGCCCGTGACATACTGCAAAAGCTAGCTTTAAAAATAAATTCTCATAGCAACTTTGATACTGTCAAAACACTGGTTATTTAAAACTTCTATTTGCCTGGATTATAGATAATCAAGAGTGCACATGAAAAGTTCCTAATTGTCATTTATTGTATAATGTTTGCAGAGCTGTCTTTAATGTTGGGATTTCCATTTCCTGTAAATTTCACAGAGTTTCATTTTGTGGTGGGAATCTCTCATAGTGTTTGCTGTGTTAAAGTTACCTGTGGAGTTATCTTAGCTGTCCCTTGGATGTGAGGATATGATTGTATTATGATAGTTTGTTTTGATGTAATACAAAGATCTTGAATTTATAACAATCACTGTAGTGAGTTATAACAGGAAGCCTTAGAATCCCTGCCCATGAACTCTGCTGGAATGTTAAAAGCTACATATTAGTTTCCAACTCAGAACAAATGTAGATATTGAGTATTTAAAAGGATTTATGGTATCTAACAAATTATAAAACTTTATGAGTGATTGTTATTGAGATATTTAAAATGGACAGGCCTGTGGTTTCACAGTATTTTATTAAAATGCCGTATGAAGTAAAAACTTTAAGTATTTAATTTTTATTGCTATATAAGTTGTAAAGTAGAAATAGGAAATAAAATTGTATTCTACATAGCCCACTTAGTGGTAGAATATCCATAAAGTTATATGCATAGTAATTTTACAAAACCTCTCCTGTAATTGACACTGAAGAAAGTTATTAAGTGCAAACACTCTTTGTATCTTAAGCACTTGGTGGGAAGGTGAGTAACCAGATGACTACTGCTCTCAAAGCATGTCCTTGGGTTGAAAACTTGATTTCTGGTAGCTTGTGGAACGCTGAGTGCCCAGTCACCCTGTCACTTTTCATCCATAACTACCTCAAACCATGTATGTGGTAGCCTTACTCTTGAGGCTCTCCCTCCACATAAATCCTTTTATTGTTGCTTCCAAGTGTATCTCCCTCCCTTTCTACTTCCCTCCTTTCCTCCCTCCCTTCCTTCCTTTCTTCCTTACTGCCTTTCTTGAGACAGAGTTTCTCTGTGTAGCCTTGGCTGTCCTGGAACTCTAGAACAAGCTGGCCTCGAACTCACAGAGATCCACCTGCCTCTGCCTCCCGAGTGCTAGGATTAAAGAAACGCCATCCCCAGCTTGGCATCCATTCTTAGTTACTCTTAGACACTTTGTGATTTTTTTGGCCAGGCTTGGAATCACAGCACCACACGTGGGCTTTAACTATTAAATCGAGCTTCTCAGAGCCCAGGAACTGACTCAGCCATTAAAGCACTTGCTGTTCTTACAGAGGATGGAGTTCAGTTCCCAGCACCCACATCAGGTGACTCACAACCCCCTGAAACCTCAGCTTAAGGGGATCTGACACTCTTGTCTAGCCTGTGTGGGGACCTGTGCACACATGTTAGTGCATAAATATAGACATCTACACACACACAATTAATAAAATAAATATGTCTTTTTACAAGTACACCTTTCCTTTCAAAGAGAACTTGGAATGCTCATGGCTTCTGCAAAGGACACCCTCCTGTTGCTTGCCTTCCTCCTAGGGAGATAATACTTAGTGCAGTGGTCTTAGCTGCTGTCGTAAACCTGGAAAGCCCAAGTCTGCAAGAAAGGCTTACTGTAAGACTTGCGGTGGGTGGGTCTGAGTTTTTATTGTGAACTGTAGTGAGAGAATGCTGCCTAAGGTACATCATGTTATAGCAATGGGAAAGCCAAGCTATAGCAGGGAAGGGCAAAGCAAACTGCTAAACAAATGATGTTTCAGACATGACAATGAAAACCATTTGGGCTGGGTGGCGGTGGCGCATGCCTTTAATCTCAGCACTTGGGAGGCAGAGGCAGGAGGATCTCTGAGTTCGAGGCCAGCCTGGTCTATAGAGTGAGTTCCAGGACAGCCAGGGCTACACAGAGAAACCCTGTCTCGAAAATACAAAAAAAATAAAGCTCAGGTGTTGGCTGGAAGGAACAGTGGAGAGTTCAGCCAAGCTCTGGGGTGAGTTCTCCCTCATACCTGTGTAGCCTGGAGAAGCTGGTGACATTCAGTAGCTTCCTTTTGAAAGACCAGCAGTAACATCTTCCACACCCTGAGGGACTTCAGCATTTGCTATGAGTACTTTTGCTAAGTGTACAATGTTTGTTTGTTAGCTGCCTTAGCTTTTCTGAAATGTTAATGAAGTATTTTGCAATCATATTAAAGAATGTGAGGGACCTTAGCAAAATCTTACTGCCACAGCCAGGTAAACTTTTTCACCTAGGGAACTTAGTGGCTAATTTAAAAGTACTTTCACACCTCGAAATTTGAAGAGTGAAACAGGTTTAAATTTATAAGCAAATATCCTCAAAAAGACCCTTCCTCCTCTCTCACTCCCTGCCCCTTCGCCCTCCCTCCTTCTCCCTCTCTCTTTCCCCTCTCTACCTCCCTTTGTGTATGTGTGAGTGTGTATGCACATACATGTGTCTCCCTCTGTCTGTGTGTGTGATTTGAAAGATTTCAAGAAATCTGCTTTGTGCTCAAAAGATAAATGTCATTGGATCATATCCCACAGACTTTCTAAATTCTGAAATGTTTCATATCTTGAGTAAATTAAACTTCATGCTTTATCTCATCTTAGCGTGTATTGCTTATTCTGTCTAGCTGGTAATAAAAACCATCCCAGGTCACTTAAACAAATAATTAAGAAGGCCACGTGCTATTTCTTGCTTTTAGAAAGCATTGATTTTATTTGCTGTGGGGTAGCGATGCATTTGTTTTCTGTTTATAGCTTCTAGTAGTTCAAAGGAGAAATGTTATCAAAATAAGGAAAAACATTTTTGTCATCAGCAATATTTAATTGTGCAACTGATCTTTAGCTAAAGACATGCTTTCCAACACACACACACACACACACACACACACACACACACAGCCTTTTGCAAATTTGCTGAACTGTAAAACTAAACAAAACTCTAAGAGAAGAAAGTATCAACTTAGAATGTTTGATTATTTGTTTGGATAGATTCCAGCTGTAGCTGAGTTAAATCATCATTTTATGAGACATTTATCTGAATTAGTGTGGCATTATTTAATAGAGAGAGTTTTGCATGAAACCGTGTGTTTTATAAAATGAGAGTGGGCTCCATCTTTGCGGCTCCTTTTCATTAGACTTCTGCAAGTGACTTTTGGAGAGCTTCATTTTTCATCTTATTAGAATGTTGGTGTGATGCAATGCTGGTCATTGTACTGCAGTAGGGAAGGCAGCAGAGATGAATCTGGCTGGTGCTGGAAACTTTTTCTGCTGTGCAACAGCTGACTCTATAGGAACAGAAAGTCCTCTTTCTCCTGTTTCTCATTCCCACGGTGTAAATATTCCCACCACACCCCATCTTAAGCTATAGAGGTGATGTTCCCGGATACAAAGTTGGGAAGAATTTAACACCGTGCTCCTCATGCTGGTGAAGTAACGTCCACAATGTTACTGACATAAAGTTCAGTGGAGTAATAATTAGGAAATTATGTGTTTCATATGTGCATTGCCTTTTGTTCTTATACTTAATTGGAAACTTGATCATTTTTAATGATAACATTACATTAATGAGCAATTTGCAAAATTCCTGAAAATTTTAAGAGTTGCTAATACAAGCAATCTTCACCACACCACTGTGGGACAAATAAAATAGTAAAACATGCATTAAAGGAAGTAATTTTAATTTTTAATACTAAAAATGAGGTAGAGATAGGAAACAGTCATTGCAGACTTGAGGGAGAATGGTTTATATGTGTGTGGGAGTGGAGGGACATGCCAACATGTACATGAATGTCTATGTATATGCATGAATGGAATATGTACATGCTGATATGTATCTATGTTTATGTGTATATGCATGATGGAGCCTATGTGAGCTGTGGGTATATGTTGGAGCATGTGCATGTGGTGCACATGTTGAGCTGTATCTGTTTTGTTTGATGGGTGCATGATGGAATATGTTTGTGGAGGCTTGTGTATATGTGCTCACTCTAGATAATGCTATTGAAGGGAGTCAGTGATTGGTTAGTCAGTGGAGGACTTCCAAAGTGCTTGGTTAGTCAGCTGAGAAGCCAATTGAGCAACCCTCACAAAGAGGTCAAGAAGGAATGAATACGATATGTTTCCTATTATTGTAACAAAATATTGGAGATAATAGTCTTATAAGCAAGAAATGTTTCTTCTGACTCACAAATCTGGAGGGTTTGGCCTACAGCAGTGGGCCCCATTGTGGGCCTGTGAGGAGACCACATATCGTGGCAGGAGTGTGTGAAGGAAGAGGCTATTGGATGGAACACAAAGAGTAAAGGTGGGCCCAGATTCCAGTGTGCTTGCAACATCCATGGGAAGAGCCATCCAAGCAGAATGAGCACTAGGTATCAGATACCACTGTTGTAGGCAGGTATCGTTACACATTCCAGAGTGATCAGGAGGCCAGCATATCTGCTTAAGTGAGTGGATAGTCTAAGGAGCAGTGAGATAATTGATAGGGTTTTATGATGTGGGCCATTAGTATGAACTAGATTGTTCTAATGTTTCAAATATTCCAAATGAGCAATGTGTGAATCATATACGACAAGATTATTGCAGCTACTGTGAGGTTCTGGGGGACAAGAACCAAGGCACAGAAACCTGTAAGGGCACCATTATAGCCATTCACCTAGTGCCCACTCGGACAGTGGAGGTTGAGATTGTCATGGTGAGACATGTCCCATCCACATGTAACAGTAAGCTTGGCTAGATTTGCCCATGTGGAGTGAGGCAGCTGATGACTCCAAGGCTTATTCGTGAGTAGCAGAGCATACTGACAGCAACTGATTATCTGAAGACATTGCTGTGGGTCCGCAGGAAGGGGCATAGCTTTGTGGAGTGTTAACTTTAGGGTGCCTGTTAGACACTTAAGACGTTAGTAGATTTTAAGTAGATGTTGAGGGTATGCTGTGGATTCTCTGAGGAGAGACTGAGCTGCAAGGCTGCTAGAATAGAATGCATAAGGCCATCAAGAACGTGAATAGAAGCCCTAAAGCAACCAGATGGAGCAACGAGGTGTCCCAGCAACAAGACTGAGAAGTATGGAGCCTCAGAAGGAAACAAAAGTGTACCTAGTTTCGGATAGCTGGTCGTAGATCTGTTGACACTTCAAGACCCAGGCTCAGTGTAGACTTAAAATACTAAGGTGGTTCATGTGGTGTCATTTGAGCTTATGAAGCCACAGAGTTTCACAAGTAGAATAAAAAGGTGCTTTTCTATATGCCATTTTTACATTATTTATTCCTAGTATCATGCTCTTTTTCAATCTTTTTTTTAAACTTGCAAACTAAGTAGAGGATCCCATTAAGGCATTTGCATGTGTACTTTGCTCTCTTTGACCCCTTTCCCCTCTGTCAACATTAACTTCTGTTACCATTGATGCGACCAAATGCATGGCCTTAGCACCTCAAGGGAGTAAGGGCTTCCACTGAGCAGGCTTTTAGGGCACAGTCTATCAAAGCTGGAAACGTGAGGCATACATACAGTCACAGGAGAAAGCTGGCAGAGGCGAGCGTTGGGGTTAGCGTGTTTTCTGCTTATTCATGTTAGAACCCCAGCTCATGGGTAGTGCCCCCCACATTCAGCGTGGGTGTCCCTCCTCAATTAAACCTTTCTAGAAATGCCTCATTGAAAGACCCAAAGGTGTGTTTCTATGGTGATTCTAAATCCTGCCATGTTGACAATGAAGATTAACTCTCATCATCCCCTCGTCCCGCCTCCTGATCATCCCATTTTCCCCACCCCCAAATCTACTCTTCTGCTTTCACTTGTTTGTCAGCACATATTATTTGTTTATAGGAATGTACGAAATTAGTATTTTGAAGGCTTGTGACTCATTTTATCATTCTTCTTGCACAAGTTCCCTGGAGAGAAATTGTTGCTCGTTTATTCCTACCCTCCAATGTATATAAACCAATCATAAACAAAGTATTGTATTAGAACATTACCTATTGCCACAAGAAAATTCTTGAAGTTTTGAAGGCTAACAGCTCAAAATGAGACAGGCCAATGGTGCGGGCTCTGGTGCAAGCCTGCGGGGAATGGGCTCTTGGTGAGAGGAAAGAGCAAATGGTAAGATAGAAAGCTTGCCATATGATCCTCTCAGAATGCCACCAGGGTCTGCTTGCTCATCATAAGAGCTATTTGCTGAGAACTAACCAGTCACACAAGAACTTTTTAATCCCTTTGAGGGCAGCAGCACTGATAGGCAAACACCCAGGAGACTCACTCTCCTAAAGGTTTCACCAACTCCTAAAACTGCTACATTGGAGCTGGGCCATATCCAGATCAGAGGAGGTATTGTCATCAAATGCTCATTTACCACATTCTCTGAGCCTTAGAGTTACTGTGTTAAGGGATTAAATAAGGAGTCCAATGACTTAGGCTCACGTACAGCTTTTCAACTTATGCCAGGGTGAGCCTGGGCAATCCCTATTCCTGTTTGAAGGTCATAAATTGAAAGCATGATAGGAAAGTTTCCAGTCTATTCTTGTTCATTAAAAAACTCCACATCCTTCTGTCAGGTCCAAAGTTATCACTTACTACATTTCAAACTTGAGGACAAAACTATGGGATAAGCTGTCGATATGTCATTGTTAAATGACTTTGGTTGTAAGCATAATCCTTTGACGTCACAATTGTTCTCTGACTAAATTTTGCTTTCCCAGTACACAGTAGATATAAAGGTAATGCTCTCCCCTTTTCTGGTGGCAAGAATGTGATAAATCAGTTTTATTGTTGGCCTTTCAGTTTTCTATAATATCTATATCAGCTTTACGCACCCGTGGATTTTAGTGGAAACTAGTCTGATTCAGATCTGTGCCTTTCCTGAATATTTCTAGCATTCAGCTAGATGTCTTTTCATTTTTTAGGACTGTTTCTCCATAGAATTAAAAGCACAAACTTCAAACCTCATTTTTCCAATGTGCTTGTATATATTTATATTTGTTTATGTTTACATCCGTTCTTTTCTAGGAAAAATAGACTGGCCTCTTTTCTCCAGTTATCAGACACAAGTGCCAGACGCAAGTCCCTGTGACACCTGGGCATGGACTTTACATCTCTTCCAGTTCTTCTAATTAACACAATCAATGACAACTTTATTCAGTATTCTTTGCTGGCATGAAGGGCACTCTATCCCCAAACCACAGAAGCACCCTGTTGACAGTCCTCCTCAGCCTATTAACTGCTACCTTTGTGGTTTCCTCCTGGCCCACACCTCCCGTCTCCCACCCTCTCTGATTTGTCCATCAGAGGTATTAAGTTCCCTTCCTTTTGAAGCATATGCAGCTGGATACTTTTTTCCTCTTTGAAGCAGAGCTTGGGTTTATACTCACTCCTTCCCCATGCACAGAATTCTAGAATATAATGCTCTTCGGGACCGCCATCCCAAGGACACACCACTGCTGCTGTCTCTTGCCACTCCAGTCTCTGGTCTCCCTTGTTCCCTAGGAACATTATTCTGCTTCCCCCACAGTGGCGGCTCTGTCTCCATGGCATTTGCTAGACATCTAAACCTGAGCCTCTGTGAAGACCCACTCCTATTTGGCTATTATAGTTTGTATTTTAAAATATTCTAGCCGGGCGGTGGTGGCGCACGCCTTTAATCCTAGCACTTGGGAGGCAGAGGCAGGCGGATTTCCGAGTTCGAGGCCAGCCTGGTCTACAGAGTGAGTACCGGGACAGCCGGGGCTACAGAGAGAAACCCTGTCTCAAAAAACCAAAAAAAAAAAAAAAAAAAATATTCATGAAATACAAATTCCTATGATTTACAAATAAGAGGTAGTGTGAACCATTGTCCTGAAGACATCTGTCTGTCACGCTCTCTTGAGTGATAGACAGATCTGATCCTTGCTGCTGACCAAGCACATCTGATCTACCTGTGAACCTGGGCAGTTGTGCTGGAAATTATAAACCTCAATAATAAAAACATCCTAATGAATTAGTGACGGGTTTCTCTAAATCATTACTGAAAAACACAATGCTATAATAAGATAGAGCTGCAGTTGTCAAAACCAGCAGATTCATGAGGGAACTCAATAGGAAAATCATAATTTGGGAAACTCCTTGAACAGTAACTGTCATTGATCTCACCACACTTTATCCTTTGCATCTTCACTGAGTCTACTGTAATACAGTTATCAACCTTTTGGTGTGATGTTTCTTATTAGGAAGGGAGAAATAACAAAAACTCAATTCGAAAACTCTAAACTATCATAAAAACATTCATGTTACTATCCCTCTTATATGAAGCTAATATGCTGGGATACAAGCTAAGTAAGGGTCCTATTGTTTAAACTCTCATGTTTAACCCATTAATCAATTAAAAGAAGTTACTTAGTTGTAAATAAATATTATTTCTTAGCTATGGGCTTATTGTACTGGCTGGTTTTGTGTCAACTTGACACAAGCTGTAGTTATCACAGAGAAAGGAACTTCAGTTGAGGAAATGCCTCTATGAGATCCAACTGTAATGTATTTTCTCAATTAGTGATCAAGGGGGAAGGGCCCAGTGAAGGTGGTGCCATCCCTGGGCTGGTAGTCTTTGGGTTCTATAAGAAAGCAAGCTGAGCAAGACAGGAGAAGCAAGCCAGCAAGGAACAGCCCTCCATGGCCTCTGCGTCAGCTCCTGCTTCCTGACCTGCTTGAGTTCCAGTCCTGACCTCCTTTGGTGATGAACAGCAATGTGGAAGTGTAAGCTGAATAAACCCTTTCCTCCCCAGCTTGCTTCTTGGTCATGATGTTTGTGCAGGAATAGAAACCCTGACTAAGACAGCTTATCCTTTCAACTTTTTCTCTTTTTTCTTGTTTGCCCATAAGTTATATTTCTATAATCCATTTTTAGTGCTGTGTACATATTTATGGGATAACATTTTATATTAACTCCATAGGATTCATTTGAAAATCATTTATTATAATTCACTGGCACATTAATATTATCCTTATAAGTATGTTTTGATAATTGAAATATTTTATATTCTCCTTCCTTATCCACAACTGAGAGGCTGAAATGAATCATATTGCATTTGTACAGACAGAATTCAAACTTCAATGTTTTGTATCCATCATATCTCAGAATCATTTTATAAAGATGAAGTTATGATTTACAAAACCAGAAAAAAAGCATCTAGTTTATATTTTTAGTATTTTGAACTTTAGGGTAAGTTTGAAGAAAGGACTTAGCAGACATACTCAGATATAGGAACAATAGTTTGATTTATATACTTGAGAAAGTCACTCATCTGGAAAAGATGAGATACATATGGAGTTCCTCAATGCATAGAGGACACAGACAAGCCTGGGGTCCAATCCCCAGCTCTTTATAAACCAGGTATAAATGCACATGCCTATAATCCCAGAACCCAGCAGGCAGAGACAGGAGGATCATCCTCAGTATGTAGAGAGCTTGGGGCCGGCTCCATAGAGGAATAATACAAGGCGTCTGATCCAAGAGTGCTTAAAAGAGCTAAAGCATGCATAGTACTGTGTAAGCGAGACTATGTCGAACCTCTAATAGAATGTTACTTCTTTTTTCTTTACCGGGTAACTACTTGATTTATTGTAATAGCTTTGTTGAAAATGTGGGTAAGGTTATGTAGAACACCATGTGGTGTGAAAGGGAAAAATCGAATTCACAGAGGCAAGCCCACGAGCTATATACAGTGTTCTGCAGACAAACACGAGACAGCTCAGCATCAGGCATCGCTGGCCAGACGATGGTCATGCGCTGTTTCATTTTTAACATAGAATCAATTTTTGTCGTTCTCAAGCCTAGCTGCAGAGTCCTTCCTATGGTGCCCTTGCTCCCAAGAGCCTCTTTCCTAAGAACTGGGAGAGCAGCTGCTGCGTGTTTGCTGTGTGCAGTAAAAACAGCTAGAGCAGGACACACTTCCACCATGAAGATTCAGGCTCCTGGGAGACGGTCGCCTGTGTGATCGGGAGTAAGGCTTTTCCATTTCTAAATGCTGAAACTTTCCCACCAAAGCCCCACCCTTTCTTAGTTCTGCTCAGTCAGGGAAGTGTCCTCTCCAGGAACATCCCATACCAGCCTCAAACTCAGGATCTTCCCATGCTCGCCTGGATTATTGGAACAAAAGCTTGGGCCATCTTGCCCAGAAAGAGGAGCTCCATGGGAACTGCAGAAAACTGTCTTAAACGTTTTCCCATAGCAGCTTCTTTTCATTTTGGAGGTTTTCGGAGGAATTTCATAAGGTGTGATTTGAGGGTGAGGGAGTGGCTGGGAAGGGAGAGGCTGGCACTGTGGCCTGTGTTCGGTCCTCAAGCATGGTGTTCTGTGTCCCATATGGACAGGCCCAGAAAGTGGAGCATCACTGAGTCCCCTCAGGTCACAACCTGATGGGAAATCCTCTTCCTCTGCCTCTGAAAGGTGCTCCTACATTTTTGTCCCTGGCTTTAAAAGACTGCTCTACATGGAAGGAAATGGAGGAGAGACATTTCAATTTCTTCTTGGATCTAAAAGATACATGGTCTCCAACAAAAAGAGCATTTAGTAAAATTCTTCCCATGCAAGCCTGAAGACCCTATTCAAGCCCCTAAACCTCTGTGTAGCTGCATGCAATTATAATCGTAGCATTGGGGAGGAAGAGACAGGCAGATGCTGGAACCTGCCAGTAGCTAGCAAAAATGATGAGCTCCAGAATCAGTTCCAAAAAATGAGCTGATTGGCACCCAAGGTTGCCCTCTGGACCCCACATGTATATATGCTTACACACACACACACACACACACACACACATACACACATACTCATTCACATCCATACACACTAACACATAGATAAGTAAATAAAAATAGGGAAAAAAAAGCTAAAATGTGCATAATTTAGATGGGTCATGGCTAACCTCTGCCCTACCCTTTTCAGTGCATATGTAATGGAACTTTCTGGCATCCTGGAAAGGCTAAAGTACTTTACTGATATTTTCACATTAGTTTGTGAATTAGGACAGTTTTTATTATCAATTCATTGACCACTCAAGAAGTACAGGATATAGAAAATAATATAGAAAGCAAGCTACGTGTTGTGTGCTCATTAGCAGTGAAGCAGACAGAGAAAAGCTTTGTGTTATATAAGACAGTGGATGCACGGGTGTTCGGCGTCTCTCTTGGACTATAAGTAGACTGTGCACCTAGGACTCTGGTCATCTCAGCACTGCCAGTGAAGGAGCACAGACAGACTCAAAAGGAGGTGCTGCCTGCAGAGAGCATTCTGCTGGCACTCTGTTGTCTGCTCTGAGACACGCACATCAATCATTCGATCATATTACTACAGAGTAATTTCCTTTTAATGATTTTTAAGTTAGCTGTGCCTTTTCTATAAAAGGGAACTAAATAGCTAATTTGTTTTTATTTTATGTCTTTCCTTTATTTGGTTAAAGCCAACACCCTCCAATCAACTCAATAAAGTCCCTTATCCCATCCCTGTAGGGTTTGTTTAGCTTTGTGGGTTACATATGTAGTTGGAGTGCCCTAGAACGTCAGGTGAATAATATCATACAGTGTTATGTTCTTACACTTAACATTGTGTTTTAAATATTTGATTGTGTTACATATAATTTTTATGACCAAATGCTCATTGTCTAAACATAAGGCTATTTATGATTTGTTGTCAATAAGCTGCTTCTTTGAATGAATTTCTACCACAAGTCCTTCTGTCTGCATCATATCGTTGATAACTTTGAGACTGAGTGTCTTCGGATCCTGGGGCGCACATATAGGGAATCTTAGAAGAAACAGCTGTTGTCCCACCAATCATGACTTCCTCTCCCATCATCTCCTTCCCAACGCCCAGTGCTGCCCACCTTTATCTTAGCCATGTGTAGTGTGTGGTGTAGATAGGATTTAAAGAGTTCTGTGGTCAGCTTGGATGCTAGGGTTTATTCTAGGTTGCTTCTATGTTTAATGACATTTTAAATTACAAAATATAGACACTTTCCAGACTTATATGGATTCTCTCTTTCGTTTGTTTTGCATGGAGAAATGAACTGATTAAAGACGATAGAGGCTATGGATAAGAGGCAATGGAGGGTTGTGCTGAGGAATGAGCCTTGCTCGAGTTTTATGTGGAAATATATGCTTTAGTGGGCTTTGGATCATCAGCTAAGGCAAACGTTCATTGATTCATTAATTTGCAAAACATTTTATTGTAATCATCTCCTAGCACTGTCTTGTAGCACTCTCCCACATGTTCTTTCTGTGTTTTTTAAAATGAAAGCTGCTAGCAACACGCGTGTTTCGGATACCTGAATATGGCTATGCAACTCGGTGACTGAGGTCTATTTGTATATGGCTAGTGGATAGCTTGCAGGGTGGCTTGCCTAAATACACAGAGGAGGTATTGCCTACTGTTTGGCTACATTGTAAAACAATTTCAATTTAATCCCAGCACTCTGGAGGCAGAAGCAGGTGGGTCTCTAAGTTCCGGTTTAGCCCAGGAATTCCAGGACAGCCAAGGCTACACAGAGAAGGCTTGTCTCCAGGAAAACAAAGGAAAAACGTCTTTATTATTATATGCTGGGATGCTCAAACTCAGAAGTGACCTTTTCATTTCACTTTCAATGAAATATCTCATATGTGGTGTTTTAAACACAAATTTGCAGTATTGTAAAGTTGTCTTATAAGCATGTCTAGCCTACAGATCATAGCTTACATGAAAGCCACGATAGCTATAAATATAGACAAACACAAAATCACACATTTATTTAAAATGTTGAGATTTTGTGGCTTGTTTTTCTAACCTGATTTTGTGGCTCTGGAGTGTGAACTCCATAGATGACACTGGGTCACAGTGTTGAAATACTGGACACACCTTGAAGGCCTCGAGTGTTCTAGTAGGGGCATCGTTCAAGTACCCAGTAGTCTCTATGTTAAAATGAGTCTAGCAGCTAGTATGCCCTTCTGTCTGGTATAGGAGGGAGCTTTCCCAGGTGCCCCCTTGTGACTGTGTTTGCTGTTCTGCTTGGTCAGAATCATGAAGATGGTGAATACTGAAAAGCAACCATTTTCCTTCCAAATGAAGTGATTTCACTTCTGTGATTCTTGTGATCATGAAAGATAGAGTGTCTCTGATTGAGGAGAGAAAAACGAGTAAAAATGCCAATTAGATGGCATTCTTTTCTGTGGCTAAATATAATGGGACAAAAGAAGATATTGTTTCTGGCTTTTCCAATCTAGAATATTCCATTGATCTTAAGGAAGAGTGGTAAATGGTGCTTTGGGGGTCAATTCTCAGAGACCTGGGGCCGTCTTAAATGATACCAGAGCACAGGGAAGGAAATTGGCATTGGGAACTAATTCCTTTCTTCCTTTAAAACAATCTTTAAAATTATAGATGCTATCGAATAGAAGCACACTTCTGCCATCGGTGTCAGGAAGAGGAAGGTCCTACTGACCTCCTTGAGGTCACCCTATACCTGCTTTCCTGTCATAATTTCTGCATTAGTCACCTTTCTTTTAATTATTAAAAAAATACCTGCAGTGAAGCAGCTTATGGGAGGAAAGGTTTGTTTGAGCTTACAGTCTCTGGACTTTTGATCTGCAGTCACTTGGTTCCATCACCTTGAGCCTCTTGGAGAGGATAGTGCAGACGCTGT
Organism: Mastomys coucha; assembly: GCF_008632895.1. NCBI lineage: Eukaryota > Metazoa > Chordata > Mammalia > Rodentia > Muridae > Mastomys > Mastomys coucha. The sequence continues at coordinate 215,565,250 of NW_022196905.1, forward strand.
TTACCCAGAGCAGAGTGCCTGTCACTGTGCAAGGCTGGCAGTGTGCGTATGTGTACACGTGTGCATGCACGTGTGTCTCAATATGATAGCCAACCTAGGTCACAAGATAAGCTCGTCTAGGTGGCGGGAGGAGAAGATAAAGCAGCACACAAGCCAGAAACATCAGCATCTGGCATGTGGGTGGAAGGTGTTCAAGCCCTGGAGGCTGCTTACGAGCAGTCAGGGTCTCAACTGGGCTGGGTGTGAATTTGTGGACTTACCCAAAATAGCACTTATTCTTACTCTTGCGTTTCAGTATTTCCAAATACTGAGTTCCAGGGGGTGGCCAAAGGATCTTTAAAAGTATTTTCTTTTAAAGAAAAACCTTGATTTTGAGGAATGTCTGAATGGAGACAAAATTACAAGCTCTTCTCCCTCTTCCCTAATTTGTATTTTTGTGGGCTTATGAAGTTAGTGTTCTAAATGCTCATATTTACCACTAGTATGGGAAAACTTCTTTTGTCATCATTTGGTTAATGATGTTAAGCAATACATTTTTTTAAATATCAATGAGCTTTCTGAGCTAGAATAAAAATACAAGGATTATAATAATATCTTGAAGCTTATACCACCTTAAGCTTAGGTACCTGTACCTGTCTTAAATCGAAAATGGGTTGAAAGATTATTCTTTGAGAATATGGATGGTGTAAGTAAAATATTTCCAAAGAGTTTAAGTGCCACACTGTAAATCATAGCAATAAACATGCATTTTTTTGTATTAGTTCCCATTCTCCCAGATATCTAACAAAAATCAATTTGGGGAAGGAAAAATATATTGTGGCTCACAGTTCTTGGGAAACAAGTTCATTGTTGTGGACAACCATCATAACCGCACTGACCATAATCATAGAGGCAAGAGGCTCCTTGTTCGCCTTTGGGGATACTGGTGCTGATCTGGCTTCCTCCATATTTATTTAGCCTTTGGGTTTGTGCCACTTACAAGTAGGGCTCTCCCCTCCCACCTCAGTCAGTCCCCTGTGGAAATGCCTACCCAGACATGCCCAAGGGAGACTCTTCTAGTGGGCTCAGTATTTCTTAATCCAGTCAGTTGGCAATTCAAATTAAATATCCCTCCTACGTATACAGATCTGTAACACCAATACATAGTGTGGCAAATCCTACTACACGCACAGGACTGAGGTACCATTGCGATTGTAGGAAAGTAGCTTAAAATGGGAACCTTTAGCTGTGTTTGTTAGGAAACTTGAAGCTAGCAGTGGGTTTGCAGAGATCAACTGCCTGCATGGCCCTGTTGTTGTACCACAGCAGTTGCTCTCTGCCTGTTCTAGAATGATCACCTACTCTAGGTAAAGCACCTAATATGATATCCTTTCTCTGGTTAATTACAATGCCAGGTCTCAGCACTGCCAGCCCAGACTCATATCCCTGAGCATCTCAGTGAAATGCTGTCCAAAGGCTCAGCTAGTTTTGAGAATTGGTTATACTTAGTTGATTTGACCTGTGGCTCGTGTTCTGATGGTATGATATCTGAGTGTACATTAGTTTGGAGTTGTTAGGACCCTTCATTTGGTCAAAGGCTCTAGACCTGGATCATCCTATTTTCCTCCTCTGTACCCAGTGCTGTGTCTGCTTCTCCTCCAGGCCATCACCCAGGTCCCCCGAAGGCAGGGAGGCAGCAGGTTTGCAGTTTTTGAGAAGTATACAAAATGACACAATCTAAGAGGTTGTCTGTCAAAGGTTATTTAGACTTTAACCTATCATAGCATAATTACTGCTGGTAGGTTGCCCAGTTCCTGGTAACAGCCCCGAGCTGTTGAGAGAACTTTGACAGTTGTAGTTGGGACACTGTTTAAATGTCAGCTGTTTAACTTTTTAAAGGCTTTATTAAAATTTCCTGTTGCCCTTATCTCTTACTCTCCTTGAAGCCACAGCCCCACAAGCCTTATATCCTGGCCTGCACCCTACATTAACTTTTTATGGACTTAGTCATACCTTATACCTTGACCAGCAACCTTGGTCAGGTGGCAGCAAGGAAAAACAGGATTTTTTTTTTTTAGTTGTATCCTATACATTTCAGCTACACACATCATACAAGCATTGTATAAAGCACAAAAGTTTTACTTTTAATTCCTTTTTATGGTGTTGTTATTTATAGTAATAATGGTTTCTTAATTTTTTATTGAAAATAGATTCTTCTCTCCTAGAATACATCCTGACCAAAGAGTGAAGGGAACTCCCTTCACTCCTCCCAGCTCCCCCTGACCCCAGAGCTAGTGAGTCTGTAATGCCTGCTTATTGGTAAAATTATTTAAGAGATATGAACTTGAAGTAACTAAAGATCATTTCTATTGAAATGAAAGACCAAAGGAGAAATGGTGAGCTGGCTGTCCCTGCTGTGTGTAGATAGTGGTCAGGACTGGGCAGGAGCTAAGCCCTGATCACAAGAATCAGTCTCCATTGATTCATGTCCAGTAGTATTCTGAAATATTAATTGTAAGAAAAAGAGATGTGAATCCCCAAAGCAATATCAACAAACATATATTTTAAATGCTATATAAAGCAGTCTTCTAAAAGATGTTTTATTTTCATCTTCTAACATTTATGCAAGTATGTGTTTGGAAAATATCATATTAGAAGATTTAATTAGGATGTTTTCTGTAAGTTGTTTTTTTATATAGCAAACTACAAATTTTTGCCATAAATGTTTAAGTGGTAAAGACTTTTGTAGGGTGCTGGAGAGGTGGCTCAGAGGTTAAGAGTACTTATGGCTCTTGAAAGGCCCAGGTCTAGTTTCCAGTACCCGTACGGTAGCTCTCAGCCACTTTATAACTTTACTTCTGGCTTCCCCTGGCACCAGGCATACACATGATCACATGCATACATGCAGGCACTCATATATAAACATTTTTAAAAATTTAAGACATTCTTAGAATAGTTAGGAAAAAACTCTAAGTATATTCTAGCTGTAGGTTAACAATTAATAAAGGGTAAATACATTCAAAATGGAAAAGGCACAGCTGTGGGTGTTTAAATAGTATGGGTAGTTTATTTTAACCACATATAGAATAGAGTAGACGTATGCATTGTTTGTGTGATAAAAGTGCTAATTTACTTGATGTAATGCATAAGTGGACAGTTCAGAAGGCAGGCATGTACCCAGTGGTAAATAGAAGGAAACAGAAAATAGAGAGATTTAAAAAAAAAAAATATTGAGTTACTCATTCCAGTCAGTGATTAGGAAAAATGTAATTTTTTGCAAATACAGGACAGGGACAATGGTCAACACCTCTTTAAACTAATGAATCTCAAAGCACACAAAATATTGCATCTGGACAAGGCAAGCATAGAACAATCCCAAAAAGCAGTGGTCAGCAGAACCCAGAGGGAAGTGTCCGACATGTAGAACTGGTATTTTTGAGATGGATATGTGGTAGGTTCACACGTGGCAGTTGTCAGGCAATTATTTGCATTCAGAGAATATTGAACATTGTATATATACATATCCTTAAGCCCAGGAAGACAAGATTGGGGCTAAATTGGGGCTTGTTTTAAATACATCTGAGAGGTTTTACGAAGCATTTTTACTGGGCCCGGATGGTAAGTGCTACTGGTTTCTTTGGCTGCTAAGCTGGTCATTTATATCCACGTAGTAAATCTAAATCTCAGTGACTAAAAACATTATCTCATATTGCTGTGCCTGAGGAGCCTGGGTCCTGCTCTGTAGGACTTTCTAGAAGCTAAATGCTATCCTTTCCCATCCCCCGACTCATAAGTTGAAACTAATTCCCAGGGCCACGCCACTGTGGGGAGAGATGCTGTCTTACAGAGGTATGGCTAAGCTGAAATGAAGCCTTAGCAATGAGTGCTCACCCAATTTGGCTGCTGTTGCTGTAAGACAGGCGACTGGAAACCCAGACACACATACTCTGTGCACAGAGGAGAGACCATGGGAATGTACAGAGAAGAGATGGTCTACAAGAGATAGGAAAAGATGCCCCAAACCAACTGTGCCAATATCCTGACCCAGGAACTGTGAAAAAACCCACCTGGGATGTGAGCAAGTTTGCAGACCTATTTTTAGCAGCCTTAGAAAATTAATACAGGGTCCAAGCAGGCTGCAGAGTGCAGAGCTCTGAGTGTTCTAGGAAGGCCATGTCCCCAGCCATGCTCTCCTGGTGGCTGACAGTGGCAGGTCTTGGTGTGGAGCCCAGGGCTCAGGTTTCATCCACACTGAGGGCAGCTCCCAGTCACAGGGCAATGCCTTTTGACAAAACAGCAACTTAAGAAGAAGAAGAAGAAGAAGAAGAAGAAGAAGAAGAAGAAGAAGAAGAAGAAGAAGAAGAAGAAGAAGAAGAAGAAGAAGAAGAAGAAGAAGAAGAAAGGGGAGGAGGAGAAGGAGAAGAGGAAGAAGAAGAGGAGGAGGAGGAAGAGGAAGAGGAAGAGGAGAAGGAGGAGGAAGAGGAGGAGGAGGAGGAGGAGGAGCAGCCCAGAAGTTACATTCTTGCACATTTTATTTTTTGGTGGAAAACAGAAATCACTTCATTCTCCGTTTTCTGTTGGTTACAAGTGAGTCTTTCTGGCCAGCCCCAACACTCATGAACTTATGTTTTTCTATATGAACTACTTAGTCTGAGATAATTTCTTATAGCAGCCAGAATGACTAAGACACTATGTTCTTTATGCTTGCTAATGAGTCATTTTGATATTCAATTTTATAATTAGATTATGAAATTTTTAAGTAGCATTCTATAGTTCAGTTTTTCTTACAAACATATCAAATATGTAAAATATCAAGAGAATATATAATGCATTCATCATTAATATCTAGCAATTTCTCCCTGTAATTTAGATCATCTTTAGTTTTTGCCTGCAAATGTCAAAATTATACACATTGTTTCTAACACAGAGAACTTTTGGAAGTTATTTGTCACGTGTGCATTGTTATGTCTCTGGGCATGGGGTATGGGTACATGTGCATGAGTGAAGTAGCCTGCGGACACCAGAAGAGGGCCGGAGCTGAAGTTTCAGGTGGAAATGAGCCAACTGATATGGCTGCTAGGAACTCGGGTTCTCTGGAGAAGCAACAAGTGCTCTTAACTCAGGATCTACCTCTACAGCCCCCAAATTATACACCTAATGATCATGGCTTTTCTTTCTTTCAAAATGCATTTTTTACCACATAACGAATTATCAGTAATAAGAGTGAAACTACCAATTAATTGTATACCCAATTCATATATAAATATCTTTGATTATCGCAAGCACAATTCTGTATAGCTTACTTGCTAAAACCAGGCTCTAGACAAGAGCTATGTCTCGCTGGTTCTTATGTCTCAGAAGATCCCTTTGCTTTGTTAGCTCCTTCCAACTCGCTCTCATTTCTTTGTCCTGTGTATCAACTTGCTTTGGACATGCTAAGCTTAGCTCTGCTGCTGAACTACCTGCTTAGCTAAGAACCTATTTCAAATGGGAGCAGAGGGTTTTTTTTGTTCTGTTTTGTTTTTTCCCCTCTAAACCTTCATTCAGCACAAAAAAAAAGTTATTTATTAACACCAGAAGGTTGACCTGGAAGCCCAGTGTATTGAGCTGAAGTCATCAAACCACTCGGAAGAGACCCGTGCTCTGATTTGGGATGGCTGAGTGACCTCCTGTGCACCCAGCCACTTCCCCAGTTGAACTCCTGTCTTTTACACAAAGTGAATTAAACTCTTGTAAACTATACATGGTGAAGACTGCAGGACACAGTATAAAAGGAAAGAACGGAGCGACAGACTGACTAAGGAAAAGCTAAGCAGCTAGCCAGGAGTCAAATCTCTGGTGTTTTCAATTGCCCCAGAGTAATTGTCTGGTGCCCAGTAGCTGTGTGCTCAGAGCAGGGGTGAGGACAAGGCAGGCTAGGGGACACTCTGTGGCGTTTGTGCCACAAGCCATATTCTTATTTCTACCAGAATGAGAGCTCTGTGTGGGCAGACTGTCCAATTTGTCGGCCCAGTGCGGACAACAACGGCCGCATGCCGGCAGGCTGGATTAATATTGATGGAATGAGACAGATGAGTGAGCTTTGAGCTACCGCCTTACGCCGGCAGTGTTCTGCATTTATGTATTATTAGATCCTTGGGAGGGTGAATACTATCGTCACCATCTTACCTAGAAAGACGATGAGCTCAGAGCGCTGGAGTCCGTTTCAAATTATTCAAAACATGAATCAGCAAGCTCTGGGTTTCGCATGCCTTGTACAGCGGTGTTGATGGAGCTCACAGTAGCCACGCACAATGAGAAGCAGCCCTTTCTGTTCTCTCTGTGTTATCCACAGGCTGCTTTGTATGGAGCTGATTGTACGGCACTCATTCTGGTTCTCTGTTTCCTTCATGAAGACTGTAGCCAGTGTGTTCCCATGGTTCACCATAAAGCTGATGAAGCACACATATCTTAGGAATATTTTTAGTAATAAAACTCCAAGCTCCTCCCCCAGGGAATTTATTATTGCAGTGTTTAGAATTCAGCTGGTACTTATTTTTTTTTCTTTATCTAACACCAAGAACTTCTGAATGATACTTTTTGTACATGTGATTCTGTGTATGTAATATTGCTCAGGTTGAGGTGAGTTTATACTTTTCTAGGGGTTCCCATTGATGGCTATTTATATCACACACTGAAGGAGGTGTGTGAAATATTGCGTGCCTGGGATAAATCTCATAGTGAATGAAAGTGGGAATAATACAGTCCTTGATTATTTTATCAAATAGATTTATTTTAATGGTGTTTGCTATCATAGAATTTGAAGTGGTTTCCTTTTTTTTTTTTTTAAGTATAGTAATTTTATAGGAAAACGTTGACAGTCCGTGGTGTCAATTCTACATCAGCCCACACATTGTATTTGCTAAAGTGTTCTTCCAAAAATAAACGAGTAGGCTGGCATTGTGTTTTAAACATCAAGATAATTTTGGTTAATTATATAAATCTAAAAGCCATGGGCAAGGCAGCAATTCCATCTTGTTCGATGGTGATCAGGGCGATTGTGAGACAGCTTGCTGAATGATGCACATCAGGCTAATAACCTGAGCGCATTGTGCTCAAAAGGACAGTGGCTGGCAGCACATCAGATAGGAAGCCTCCCCAGGGCTTTAATAAGGGGCTTGGGAATGCTTGCAAAAGAGGGTACAAAGTTAGAAACAGTAGTAACTGCTCTGATCAGAATTCAAAAACATGAGGAGAAGAAAAAGACAAATGGTTGCCATGCCTAGCTGGTGCTCTGCTAGCTGATGGAATGGCAGGGTGAGTGAGTGGTCCTGTATTCCTCCTTATCTCTAGCTTTTGTTTAAATAAAGTGACAGCTATGTTATATGGGGCTTCCACTGAAAACACTGGAAATTAGTATTCTAACACCAATGAACAGGAAATAGAGGCCCAGAATGAGAATGTGCTCCATCAGTAGAGTCTAGAGATGATGACAACTCCCCCATTCAGGAAGAATGGAGACACCTTTTGTGCATGATTGTGAAGGCATAACAGGCAGAATTATGTTTTGAGATCTTTGCTGTTATTGAGTTTAATTGGTGCGCTTATGTTGAGGTCTGTAAAAGAAGAGATCAAGTTTATTAAAATGCTGCTTGAATTGCATTTAGAATTCGTTAACCCTGCATTCCCCGTCAGGTCTAAAACTTGTTTCTGTTACAGATGAGAAAGTTTATAGTTGACGCTGCATGATTTTGCTTATCCTGGTTGATCAGATCTGTAACTGGCTATTAAGTTTGCTCAGGAAATATGGGCATGTCTCTGTCACTGACTGAACTGTGAGTGAATGAGTATATCCAGGTACTTTTGTATAATGGAATATCAAGTTTTAGCAAATCTCCTTGTTTTCGGTGATGACAGGATCCTTTTGTAAATTTGGGTGTCCTACATTCAGGCTTACCATACTGCTGCTGCCAATCATGCACACTTGCCCAGGCATCTTGGCTTAGCCTGGAAGCCTGTCTCCCCAACACTTCCAGTTAATGAGCTACTCACAAAATAAACAGTACATACGTTCTCCTTTTAAAATATACCGTCAAATTTTTCTTTAAATAAAAGGGCCATGTGAATTAAGTCTATTAAAAATGTGGGTACTCTACTGTACTGTAAATAGAACCCTGGAGAGATCTACACAAGAAAGTGTTAGCATTTGAAGAAAACATAGAACTGGCTAGGGGAGGGATGTCTTTTTATCACACCACACCCGGTAGGGTGGTGAAGTGCTTGTCATGTGTGCCATGGAGAGCTTGTTTCCTTACATCAGATGACACTCTAGCTTACTGGATTACCAAGTGGTCTAAGGTGCTGTATGCAAAAGGCACTCTGTCTAGGCCCTGGCTGGCCTTCAGTTGCCTCTTCAGTTGCACTATAATCTAGAAAAGTTCTGCAGAAGAATTCTCAAAGCTCTTTCATTCACACCAGGAGACAGAAGCTCAACACACAAATCCCTTGTTATGGCACCCAAAAAGGATGCAGAGAATGGTCTTCTCAGACCTGCAAAGTCAAACTTGCAGCCCCTGCTAGTCCCTTCCCAGCCGCTAGGAGGAGCTGTGGTTTCCGAGTCCCTGCTAGTCCCTGCCCAGCCGCTAGGAGGAGCTGTGGTCTCCGAGTCTGAGTTACTCATCTCTCAAATGGGAACAGAGATTACAGGAAGAGGAGCTGTTCTCAGGATCAGATTATATAATACATTTAGAGCCCTTAGGCCCTAGACATCTCTAAGGTCCATCCATGTGGATGTCCTTCCTGTCTCCTCAGAGGTCAAAGGGTTTACACTGTGGCCTAGGGTTTTCTGTACCACAACCCGGTGGGAGGCTTGCTAGAGTACTACATGTCAGTGTAAGAGAGTCACAGAACTTTTCACCTTCCTACAGGTTAGTAGGCTTTATGGTGTAAATTCTGAGAATAGCCTGAGTGCATGTATTTGTGTGCCCGACTTAAGAAAGGAGAGCAAGTGCTCCCAGCGACTAAACCACCAGCCATGGTGGGACTCATGGCTCCAGCTGCATATGTAGCAGAGGATGGCCTCGTCGGTCACCAATGGGAGGAGAGGCCCTTGGTCCTGTGAAGGCTCTATGCCCCAGTGTAGGGGAATGCCAGGGCCAGGAAGCAGGAGAAGGTGGGTTGGGGAGCAGGGGGAGGGGAGAGGGAATAGGGTTTTTTCTCAGAGGGGAAACCAGGGAAAGGGGATAACATTTGAAATGTAAATAAAGAAAATATCTAAT